>NC_091287.1:162109882-162421420 GCF_032444005.1 Ranitomeya imitator | reverse complement strand
CAATAAGTAAAGGGTCAGGGAATGCAATAACTTATTAGAGCAATAAGGTACAGTCACTCAATTTTCACGTCGGATTATTTTGTTGGAGAATTCTTTGTTTAGCGTTGAAGAGTCTCATTGAAAAGTTTGTGCGGCTGGTAGATGATGCTCAGCATTTATGTTTTCTAGAAAGTGCTGTATGGTATTGATTTCTGCCACAGCCACGATTTTGTTAGGATTAATGTGATGTTATCTGTTTTAGTATGTTTGTTTGTGCCTATAAATAATATTTTAGTGATTTGGAAAATGGTTTAATTTTTGGGAGTTTTTTCTAGTCCTGTTTGGCCCAGAAAGTGATAGAAGAAAGACTCGGGAATTTACTGTTGGTGGGGTCAGAAGAAGGATGGGGAAGATCGCCGTTTCATCATTACCTTATTATATAATCATTATTATATAATAATAATAATACCTTCTCAAGTGCTTGTCTATAGTGAGCAACACAATACAGAATGGAATGTATAGTACAAAGCAGGGACGGACATAACATTTTTGCAACCTGTACAGCTGATCAGGATTCCAAGAAATAAGGGGGGCCCATTTAAACCTTCAAAGCTATAAAGGGGTGCATAATCAGGAACTATTTGATTGTAAAGGGCCCACATTCTCTTCTGGCACAGGGGACCTCCTTTGTCTGTATCAACCTTTGCTGCAAAGTGATGCATGCTTTTAAAACTGCAGGACTTCTGTTAATGTTTAACAGTCCAGACTATATAGATAGGCTACTGTTGTAGGGGATTCATTGGACTTCCTATCCAGACTGCTGTAATCAGGGAAAGTCCAGAAAACTCAGCCACACTGCTGTTATTGGGGGTAATCCAGAGTAATGCTGCTGTTTGAAGCACTCAGGACTATACATACAGACTATCATTATAAGGGATAATAATAATAATAATAATAATCATTATTTTTATATAGCGCTAACATATTCCGCAGCGCTTTACAGGTTGCACACATTATCGTCGCTGTCCCCGTTGGGGCTCACAATCTAAATTCCCTATCAGTATGTCTTTGGAATGAACCAATCTGCTCAGCCTGACTATTACTATTGGGGGACAGTCCAGATTACTCAGGCAGATTCTTCAGTTTGGGGCAGTCCAAACTATATACACAGGTTTTTTTGATAGGGGATGATTCAAGCTACTCATTCTTCATGTTTGGCCACTTTAAAATAAAATACCTATATTCACCACTGATGCCAGCACCGTTTCAGCGGTGTCAGTGGAACGCCCGCCAGGGCCATTGAGCACTCAGTACCGGGTCTGGTACTTAAAGGGGATGTGTCACGGCGGCGGCAACCCAGCCCTTGGCCCTGGGCGCCCAAGTAAAAGGCACGGTCTCTAAAGGGGTTTGTGAAATAAAGTTTCTAAAATAAGAAATGTTCATGATGCCACCTGTGGTGCTCAGTCAGGGTGACCGATGCTGCGTAAAGGGATCCGCTGGGGTGATGTTATGGCAGCTGGGATGGTATGGCTTCCCACAGGTGAAGCTGGGTCCCCAGGGCTCCCGCTGTAATAGGGACAGGTGGTAGGTGGTGTAAAAAAAACAGAGGACACAGGGTTGCAATCTCTTTACCTCTTTACAGATGGATTCAGGCAGTCACAGTCCAGGGTACCGGATCACAGGCACAGGTATGGTCCGGCCTGCTTGGAAGCGAATCTGGACTCCCCTTTACCAGGCAGGGTTGGAAGCCTTCCTACTAGTGCTGTGGTGTAGTCCCTTGCTGCCTTAGGCCTCACACAAGGTCCTCACATTTCTTCTCTGTCCCCCTTGTTGGTAGGACACTACCCGTACGACAGGTAGCTCGAGCCTTTTTACAGGATCTCTATCATGACCAGGGCTCTATTTGCTAATGTGTCCTCAGGTGTCAATTGTGGACAGATAGCTTGCAATCTGCTGTCCCACTGGTTTCTGCCGTGGGGCATAGAGTTACCCCCACAACCTTGGTCTTCCGGCTACTGGTATCTGCGCTCAGCATGGAGGAAGCCCGTCACAGCTTCTCTCTCCAGCTCTTGACTCTCCTTTGCTCCTTTCCCTCCTTCCCTGTCTCTACAAACTGTTCTGTTCTCATTCCTTATAGGAGCTGCAGCACCCTTCGTGGCTGCACGGCCCCATCTTTCTCTCTCAGACTCTCACCGTCTGCTTCCTCTCCGTTCTGCTCCTCTGACAGTCTGTCTAACTCCTCCCCCAGACCAGAATATTTATGTATATATGTATATATATATATATATATATATATATACAGTGGGGCAAAAAAGTATTTAGTCAGTCAGCAATAGTGCAAGTTCCACCACTTAAAAAGATGAGAGGCGTCTGTAATTTACATCATAGGTAGACCTCAACTATGGGAGACAAACTGAGAAAAAAAAATCCAGAAAATCACATTGTCTGCTTTTTTAACATTTTATTTGCATATTATGGTGGAAAATAAGTATTTGGTCAGAAACAAACAATCAAGATTTCTGGCTCTCACAGACCTGTAACTTCTTCTTTAAGAGTCTCATCTTTCCTCCACTCATTACCTGTAGTAATGGCACCTGTTTAAACTTGTTATCAGTATAAAAAGACACCTGTGCACACCCTCAAACAGTCTGACTCCAAACTCCACTATGGTGAAGACCAAAGAGCTGTCAAAGGAAACCAGAAACAAAATTGTAGCCCTGCACCAGGCTGGGAAGACTGAATCTGCAATAGCCAACCAGCTTGGAGTGAAGAAAACAACAGTGGGAGCAAAAATTAGAAAATGGAAGACATACAAGACCCCTGATAATCTCCCTCGATCTGGGGTTCCACGCAAAATCCCACCCCGTGGGGTCAGAATGATCACAAGAACGGTGAGCAAAAATCCCAGAACCACGCGGGGGGACCTAGTGAATGAACTGCAGAGAGCTGGGACCAATGTAACAAGGCCTACCATAAGTAACACACTACGCCACCATGGACTCAGATCCTGCAGTGCCAGACGTGTCCCACTGCTTAAGCCAGTACATGTCTGGGCCCGTCTGAAGTTTGCTAGAGAGCATTTGGATGATCCAGAGGAGTTTTGGGAGAATGTCCTATGGTCTGATGAAACCAAACTGGAACTGTTTGGTAGAAACACAACTTGTCGTGTTTGGAGGAAAAAGAATACTGAGCTGCATCCATCAAACACCATACCTACTGTAAAGCATGGTGGTGGAAACATCATGCTTTGGGGCTGTTTCTCTGCAAAGGGGCCAGGACGACTGATCCGGGTATATGAATGAATGAATGGGGCCATGTATCGTGAGATTTTGAGTGCAAACCTCCTTCCATCAGCAAGGGCATTGAAGATGAAACGTGGCTGGGTCTTTCAACATGACAATGATCCAAAGCACACTGCCAGAGCAACGAAGAAGTGGCTTTGTAAGAAGCATTTCAAGGTCCTGGAGTGGCCTAGCCAGTCTGCAGATCTCAACCCTATAGAAAACCTTTGGAGGGAGTTGAAAGTCCGTGTTGCCAAGCGAAAAGCCAAAAACATCACTGCTCTAGAGGAGATCTGCATGGAGGAATGGGCCAACATACCAACAACAGTGTGTGACAACCTTGTGAAGACTTACAGAAAACGTTTGACCTCTGTCATTGCCAACAAAGGATATATTACAAAGTATTGGGATGAAACTTTGTTTCTGACCAAATACTTATTTTCCACCATAATATGCAAATAAAATGTTAAAAAAACAGACAATGTGATTTTCTGGATTTTTTTTTCTCAGTTTGTCTCCCATAGTTGAGGTCTACCTATGATGTAAATTACAGACGCCTCTCATCTTTTTAAGTGGTGGAACTTGCACTATTGCTGACTGACTAAATACTTTTTTGCCCCACTGTATATACACACACACAGGGAAGCTCCCCTGAAACCGGGTTCAGAGGTCCCCCTTCTGGCTTGGAGTTAGAACTGTGTTGCATGTATGTGAATACCTGATAAAATGGATCCTTGCTCGCTTCCAAGCATGACATCACTCTTCCCGTGAGGAAAGCAATACCACTGTAATAACCAGGAACCTGGGGTGTTACATCTGCACTCATGTTCTCAGGACTCACGTGAGGTTGCTATGTCACTTGAGCCCTGCACCCAATCAGCGCTGGTGTCACTGTCCCCAGCCTCGGACAAATCCAACCTCAAAATGAAGTCAAAGAGGAGCCGCAATCCTGACTTCCTGTTTATGTTCAATATGTCTGAAGGCAGGGACATTGACACCAGAGTTGATTGGTCATAGGGATCATGTCACGCAACAACCTCATGTTAGCCCCGGGAATGCAAGTGCCAAAAACGCTGTAATGACACCTGCACTGAATATGATTTAATGGAGTCAAACATGAGGAATAAAAAGGGGTTGTCCAAGTAGTGTACAACCCCTTTAACCAAACTGTAATCAGGGGCAGTCCTGGATTCTCAGCCAGACCTTTTCTACTGTGGCAGTAAGAACTATTTAAAGTTGTTGCTGTTATCGGTGACAGTATAACCGTGCAAAACTTAGCGAGCTGAATTGACGCAAAGAGAAGCTAAATGCGATGACCATAGTGAGTATGGCGGTGCGGATGAGGCATGCGAGCTACTACAATGACATAGAAATTCAGAAGGTACCCATTAGTTGAGATTGGACGTGTCCTGGTTTAATTCCACTGCTCATAGTTAGTGTTGAGCATTCCGATACTGCAAGTATCGGGTATCAGCCGATACTTGCGGTATCGGAATTCCGATACCGAGTTCCGATACTTTGTGGTATCGGGAATCGGTATCAGATCCATATTAATGTGTAAAATAAATAATTAAAATAAAAAATATTGATATACTTACCTTACCTTACGTCATTCTCAGGCCCTAAACTCCTCATTCTAGGAATTTAGGACCTGAGAATGACATCACGGCTTGTGATTGTTCGTGTGGTGGTCACATGAGCGGCACGCGACCAATCAGAAGCCGTGACGTCATGGAAGGCCCTAAACGCACTCATTTTAAGCAAAGAAGGCTGCCGGTTACCAGCGATGATGTCCAGGGGCCTCCTGAGAGGTAAATATATCAATATTTTTAATTTTAATTCTTTATTTTACACATTAATATGGATCCCAGGGCCTGAAGGAGAGTTTCCTCTCCTTCAGACCCTGGGAACCATCAGGATACCTTCCGATACTTGGTTTCCCATTGACTTGTATTGGTATCGGGTATCGGTATCGGCAATATCCGATACTTTTCGGGTATCGGCCGATACTATCCGATACCGATACTTTCAAGTATCGGACGGTATCGCTCAACACTACTCATAGTGGATCATGTGCAGGGTATTCTCTTACAGCTGACTTCTTGAAAGTATAGCTTTGTTCTGGGTAGTATCTTGAATGGAGCTGCTCCTGTGAGGGATGATGCATGTAGAGGAGCTGCGGAGACACCATCACGTGTTTCTCAACGCAGGCAGTGAATAGCCAGGCCTTTCCCCGGGAAGGAACAACCAAGGGAAGGGCAGCATCCAATAAAGGAAAACATCCAATAAAGGAAAACCACCTATGCCAAGCATGATATCCATCCACAGACAGCTGTTTCAGGGTTTTTGCCCCTCATCAGTGTGCAGTAGGAAACTGGCTATCAGGAGCAGTGCCTAGTAGAAAGCCTATAAAGGCACAGATGATTGACCTCGTGGAGACCAAAACATCCAACACCGCGGAGACACCATCACGTGTTTCTCAATGCAGTGATCCAGAACACTGCCCCCAAATATGCAAATGCATGTAGAGGAGCTGCGAAGACACCATCACGTGTTTCTCAACGCAGGCAGTGAATAGCCAGGCCTTTCCCCGGGAAGGAACAACCAAGGGAAGGGCAGCATCCAATAAAGGAAAACATCCAATAAAGGAAAACCACCTATGCCAAGCATGGTATCCATCCACAGACAGCTGTTTCGGGGTTTTTGCCACTCACAGCTGTCTGTGGATGTATACCATGCTTGGCATAGGTGGTTTTCCTTTATTGGATATTTTCCTTTATTGCATGCTGCCCTTTCCCATTGCTACTGCAGAGAAACTGCCAGCCCAACATACAGAGACTCCTGCAGCAGTGTGAATGTGCTACTTCCTGCTTCCAGTTCACTCTGAGAAAAAGACTACAAAGATTTAACCCCGGAGTCTCCAGTTCCCTGGAGACAGAGGAGAGACTTCAGAATCTTCAAGTGCTGCTGGTGACTGTACCCACGTTGGAATAAGGACCCTCTAGTCAGGACCTCACTGGACTGATAAGTTACAAAAACACTCGTTAACCATTTCTATTCCGCTTATCTGTTTCATAGCTTCAGTTAGCTTGCTGTGTATTGTTATACTGTTTGCTTTATCTCTACTAACCCCCTGTTTTCTCCCTGCGAGGAGAATCTTACTCCTGTTAATAAATCCCCCTCAACAGTTGGTCTGTCTGTTCCGTGGTGACATACTCAACCCTGCACCCTAATACAATACTATAGAGTCTACCTATTGGGGTGCATTATGCAATATAGAGTCTGCCTATAGGGAGTGCATTGTACAATATAGAGTCTGAGTATAGGGGGTGCATTATGCAATATAGAATCTGTTTGGGGGGTGCATTATACAATACTAGATTGTGGCCCGATTCTAACGCATCGGGTATTCTAGAATATGCATGTCCCTGTAATATATGGACAATGATGATTCCAGAATTCGCGGCAGACTGTGCCCGTCGCTGATTGGTCGAGGCAGCCTTTATGACATCATCATCGCCATGGCAACCATTATGACATCATCGTCGCTGTGCCCGTCACGGCCTCGACCAATCAGAGAGCTGGGATTTCCAGGGCAGACAGACAGACAGAAAGACAGACAGACAGACAGACAGACAGAAAGACAGACAGACAGACGGAAAAACCCTTAGACAATTATATATATAGATAGAGCCTCCCTTTGGGGAGTGCATTATACTATATTGAGGACTATCTGATGCATTATACTATATGGAGGCTATCATACAGTGTAGAGATTACAGTGTTGGAGCAATCAAACAGTTTTGGGACTACTAAAGGCTCAGTATACAGTGTGGGTGGGACTATACAGTGAGGGGGCATTACACTGTGTATAAGAGAGCATCATGCTGTGTATAGGAGAGCTGTACAGGGGGAAACGCAGGAAATTTTTAAATGTAAAGTGGGCACTTATTGTCATAGGGGAACTCAGGTTACTATGACTGTCAAAGGGGCACACAGAGGGCATTATTACTTTCTAGGGTTCAAAATGTGGGCACTGATTTCTAGGGCACTTGCACACAGCATTACTGTATTCTAGAGGGTTGCTTTAGAATTTAGAGGGCACACAGAACCACACAGTAGGTGCAGTAATAGGGACACATACAACAGCAGCGGCTCAGCATTGGGGTATCAGCAGGATGAGGAGTTTGCGCAGGTTGGGAATAATCCCATTGGGCACATTGTTGAAAATATGAGAAGTGAAATGTGTCTTTCTTGTAATTTCTGCAGCTGAGTCTTGGCTGGAAGAAGTCGTCATGTCGGTCTAGGCCAGATGGAAAAGATGTGAAAAGTGAACTATTCCATCAGTAAGAATGTGAGCGGTAAGTCATCATCTATAACTGTATTGTAATCTCTTATATGTTCTATTTGACTGGTATCTATCTACCACTGACCATATGGCGGTAATATCAATGTTGGTCTTTGTATAGAGACTATTTACAACAACACCGCGGTCATCTGCTGAGGTTCTCCTACATCCACTATTAGGGTGCGTCACCCAGTTGTAATCAAGGTTACCTGGATAGTATTCCTCAGTTTAATATTTTTAACACATCAATGCCAAGAGTAATTTTTTTATTAGGGCTCAACTATACCTGGACTAAACCCCATTGACTGAAGCAGAAGAATCTCATTGGATTGTTGATATTAAGAAAGATAGTAAGTTCTTCATTCCTTGCCTATACTGAGCCTATACTACTGTGAACAGGAGTAAGTTGCTATCTGCAAATTGTAGAGACAAAATGACACAGCAGCACTCTCTATACACTAAGCATTATGCAAACATAGGATAAAAGAAATTGAAACAGCACCTGTTCATACTTTATCCTGTTCGGAGATTCTGATCAGTGTTTTAGTAGTTTTAGTAGTAGTACACTATTGGAGGGTGAAAAAAATCCCACATCCCACATTTTTCTGATAACCCTTTATAGAAAAAAACAGTCTTCTACAGAATAGAAAAAGTCTGGAACCACGTTTTGCTTCTACTGCGCAAACAACCTGCTGCATATTTATTATCTGTAACATATTCTTTTTAATCTCTTCAGGAGTCTTTCAGGGATGCTAATAATTAAACAGGATATTATTTACATCACAATATGGATTCCTGGCCATCTAATTTTATGGTTTAGGCGCTAGCATTCACGGCTGATTAGTCTTTAATTTCATAAATACCTACACATTAGGTATGAAACAAATTTTTCTCTCGCACTATTAGCATGTCATTATTTTTCATAGCATGAAATAACATTTAATTTTCGGATTAAAGAACTGATTGAAGTTTCCTAGGTGAAAATTTTCAAGCACTTGAAAAAAAACATTTATTAGCTACCCACCACATTTTAAATAGCTTTTATAATAAGCAACATTCTCTGTAGAATATAGGTAAGATGAACTAATATTACTAGATCGAAGACCTAATAGTATCCACTTGACCATAGGAAATATAATGCTGTGTATAAAAATTTGGGGAAGTGAGAAACAGTGAAGAGTAGACCGCTTCAGGCTTCTTTCCTTAAAGGGGTTGCTGGTCTAAATTGATAAGTCCACAATCACTCTGTGTGACTGCAGACTTATGAACCTCCCCAACGCACACACTGTGCACTGCGAAGATTCACCTGCGCCGGAGTCCGGAACATCAGAGATGCACGCGTTATGCATAGTCCCGACCAGAACCCTTCTAGTGAGCGCGGCTTCACTTCATACACTTGTATAGAGCGAGGTTGCACCCCATCTAGGGACAAGGTCGTCCAGTCGGCAAGTTCATTTTGTGGGCGCGGGCTCGTTCAGGACAAGTGTATGAAGCGAGGCCGCTTCCCAGTAGATGGGCCCTTGCCGGGAGTATGCATAATGCTCCCGGCTCAGAAACCGGTGAATCCTCACAGCACAGAGTGCATGCGCTAAGGGGGATTCAGACGTCTACGGTACAGAGTGACTACAGACTTATGAATTTAGACCAGACAACCCCTTTAATGTGCAGTCTCCTAAACTTGTGCTATACATATAAAAATTCTGCAATTTTAAGGACTATCAATCAAAGTACCATGCGAAAAATGTTAAAAATCCAAAGTGGTAAAACTAGAAGTCTTTATTGAAAATATTTATAAAAACTTGCACCAATGTGCATGGGTAATCTTTGCCAGATTTTACCCATGCATATTGGTGCGACTTTTTCTAAATATTTTCAATAAAGACTTCTAGTTTTACCACTTTGGATTTTTCACATTTTTCACATGGTTCACTGACTGCAGGTTTCCTTTTGTGGATTCTTCTGTGAAGGTGGGCTGACTTTTTTCTTTTTACATCATTCGAAGTGGTTAAAGGGAACTTGACAGCTGATACATGCTGCATGATCCACTGGCAGCATAAATCAGACACTTGGTGCATGTTCTTTGCCAGCCAGGTATGTTTCTTCCCGCCTGCTGCTAGTGACTGACTGGTCTCTTCCTAAGTGTGCATATAGGGAGAGACGTATCTATTGCATGGGACCAGGTGGGGAGAAGATGCCTGTCTGACTAGTACCCAATGTGTCTTGGTCCAGTCAGCTTTCAAAGTATTTTCTTCTCTCAAATACTGCAGCATTTTAGAGTCAAATATACCTGGCTGAGAGTATGCAATCAGCACATGATACATACTGCCCATGGATGGATCTATAAGCTCTTAGGTTCTCTTTAAGTAGTAGACATGGTAAAATAGAAATGATAGCTGGGTCAGAGTCCAGAAGGGTTGGGCAGCATATACACGACAAGCAAATGAAGGAACAAAGTGAAAGGCAAAAACAGAGTGAGCATCAGTGGATTAATCCAGAAGGGTCATCAAGAAACTAATTGGACTGAAACACTAGGTTGCAGACAGAATATCACACTAGTAAATATAAACATAATACGATAATTGATAAAAGATACAACAAATATAAAGGTGCATTTATACTTGCCAAACACAACTGTTAAAAGGGAGCTGTTACTTGCAGAAAAAAATTAAATGAATAACTTGTATAAATCTCTGAACTCCCTTGATTCTGATGGTCTTTTTACTTTTGTGCTGAATCACTTAGTTGCAGAGATATTCACATTTGTTGATTTTGGAGCGCAGTATGTGAAACCTCTGCTTGCAAACCCACTGGGCGTTTCTCTGGAGATGTGTGTTTTGAACCTTCCTTCACAGACCCTGACAATCTAATCACAGCTTGGTGGGTGATTTAAACGTTTAGTAGTCTAAAACACTGCCAAGCTTTGACTGGCAGTGTCTGGGTGTGGTGACAATGAGCCTCCAGAGGATACTCTGAAGATATGCTCAGTAAGTCTGCAAGCTATAATTTCACATACTGCACTCCAAAATCAACAATTATAAATATCTATGCAATGTAGTGACACAACACAAAACAGAAAAGAACGACAGAAGAATGGGTAGTCAGAGAGTCAGGCTGACCTGAAGTTTATGTGCACAGAACGTATATTAATTCAATCGCTCTGGGTGCTCAGAATCTCATTGTTATTGGCAGTGCTTCTCCTGCTTACACATGTGCTGCCCATGAAGATTATTTTAATGCCAACATGAATGATCCAATTGCCTGAAAAATGAGCACTTTGCTGGTTCATCGGATGACTGCTGTCCTGTTTACACAAGTCGATAATATGCAAATGAGCATTCTAACGAATGCGCATTCCTGATTATCGGCTCATCTAAATGGGTCTCAGAACTCAAGACTTAGGCTACTTTCACACTTGCGTCATTTGGCGTTCGTCGCAATGCGTCGTTTTGGGGAAAAAACGCATCCTGCAAATGTGCCCGCAGGATGCGTTTTTTCCCCCATAGACTTGTATTGCTGACGGATCGCGACATATGGCCATATGTCGCGTCCGTCGTGCACTGGATGCGTCGTGTTTTGGTGGACAGTCATCATGAAAAAAATGTTCAAGGGAACGTTTTTTCGTATGTCAGATCCTGCATTTCCTACTGCGCATGCGCGGCCGGAACTCCGCCCCCTCCTCCCCAGGACTTTAGCATGGGCAGTGGGTGCGTTGAAAAACTGCATCCGCTGTCCACGTACGTTGTGCCGAATTTTCATAACGTCCATCGGTACGTCACGCCGAAGCTTAGCGACGGCCCCGTACCGACACAAGTGTGAAAGAAACCTTAGGGTATGTGAACACGTTGCAGATTTTCCTGTCGAATTTCCTGTGCAGATTCTTCCCTCTCTTGCCAGAAAACGCCGGTGCGTTTTTGCTGCGTTGTTGATGGTTTTTTCCATGCGAATTTGTATGCGTTTTTGAAAGCTAAATAAAGATCTATTATTGAACAAAAAAAAGATTTGTAATGTCATTTCTTGACCAACCTCCTCTTTTACATTTGTCCAACCCACACTCCATTACACACAGATAGACAGACAGAAAGACAGACAGATAGAAGGAATGAGATAGATAGATAGATAGATAGATAGATAGATAGATAGATAGATAGATAGATAGATAGAAGGAATGAGGCCGGCATCACACTAGAGAGTTTTACGGACGTATGAGAGGCGCAAAAACAACGCATTGCACACGGACCAATGATTCTCTATGGAGCAGCTCCCATCAGCCGTATATTTCGCAACCACATTTTACAGGCGTAGAAAATCGCAGCATGCTGCGTTTGTCAGCGTATTGCACAAAAAATCCGCCAATGAATGTCTTGCCAACCTTGCCAACTGAATTACATACAGAACACTGTTTTGGGAATATTTCTGCATATTGTGCCCATAAAAATGGACCGTATTTTCCTACGCCAAGTGTGACGCCGACCTGAGCTAGATAAATAGATAGATGGATAGATACAGTAGATAGATAAATTGATAGATAGATGATAGATAGATAGATAGATAGATAGATAGATAGATAGATAGATAGAAGAAATGAGATGGATAGATAGATATATGGATAGTTAGGCTACTTTCACACATCAGTTTGTTTCCGTCAGACAGGATTTTTTGAAAAAACGGATCAGTTGCAAATAGTGAAAAACTGATGCAACTGATCTGTTTTTTTTTTTTAAAAAGAGAGAGCGAACGGAAAATGTGCATGATTTGAATGGAAACATGCATGAAAAATGGATTCGGAGCCCAGATTCATCATTTAACATCTCAGTTTCATACGTTTTTTGCCGGATCCATAGCTGTGCATTTTTTCGCTGGACAGAAAAACCGTTCCTCTGTATGTTTTCTCCGTCTGGCGGAAACAGCTTTTTTGATGGATCTGGCAAGAAATGGATGAAACATGTAGCTATCAAGCGAAATCCGGCGCTAATACAACTCTATGAGAAAAAAACGGATCTGGCAGAAAAAAAAGGATCCTTTTTTCTCAAAACTCGCTGGATTGTGCCTGAGGGCAAAAACCCGATGTGTGAAAGTAGCCAGATAAATATATGGATAGATATAACTATCTATCTATAAATATATCTATAGATAGATATATCTATAGATAGGCCGATGTTGATTAATGAGCATAAAGAAAAAAACAGGAACAAAATGGCGAGGGCTCCTGCACAATTTTCTGCGCCAGAGGGGGAAAGCTGACGGCCGGGGGCCAATATTTGTAGCCTGGGAAGGGGGTAATACCCATGGCCCCTTTCCAGGCTATGAATATCAGCCCACAGCTGTCTGCATAGCCTTTACTGGCTAATAAAATAGGGGGAACTCAAAAAAGTGACGTGGGGTCCCCCTATATTTTATAGCCAGAAAGGGTACGCAGACAGCTGCGGGCTGATATTCATAGCCTAGAGAGGGGCCATGGACATTGGCCCCCCGGCTACAAATACCAGCCCCCAGCTGTAAGATGCGCCAATTCCGGCACTTAGCCCTTCTCTTCCCACTCCCCTGTAGCGGTGGGATATGGGGTAATAAGGGGTTAATGTCACCTTGCTATTGTAAGGTGACATTAAGTCGGGTTAATAATGGAGAGGCGTCAATAAGACGCCTATCCATTATTAATCCTACAGTAGTGAAAGAGTTAAAAAAAATAAAGACACCGCCGAAATAAGCATTTTATTATTCTTAATTTAACCATATACTCCCCGTCCTACACAGTCCAATTAATAACGAGTGTCCGACAATGATCTCCTCTGTAGAACAGTGACATCGGGCGATGTCACTGCTCTATAGGCCTCCAGTGACACACTGACAGGAGACAATGGCTCCTACAGTGCTTCACTGAGAGGCTACCTTAGTTCACTGGTCTCACTTTATGCCATTGCTGCGTGGGAACTTTCTCACACAGCAGTGCCACAAGTGAGACTAGGGACTATTTTTTACAGTGGCGGAGGAATACAGTGCGGAAGGATACCTCCCTCTCGTCACTGTATTCCTGGAGCCCATGGAGAGTGGTCGCATCAGCTGATGCTGCTGCTCTCCATGGGAGATCGTCGTGGGACACTCATTTTAATTGGATTTCTGCGGGTCAGGGAGGATATTGATTGTTTGTTTAATATTTTTTACAGGTGACACTGGCTTTGGGGAACAAAGTGACAAGTGATGGTGTGTATGTACTCTATGTTATATGTACTGTATGTCTGTATGTAGGTATTGTATGTAATGTATAAATGTACTGTATGTATGTATTGTATGTCTATATGTATGTACTGTATATTATATGTTGTATGTACTGTCATATGTTGTATGTTCTGTCATATGTTGTATGTTGTATGTACTGTCATATGTTTTATGTACTGTCATATGTTGTATGTTGTATGTTCTGTCATATGTTGTATGTTGTATGTACTGCCATATGTTGTATGTACTGTCATATGTTGTATGTACTGTCATATGTTGTATGGTTTATGTACTGTCATATATTGTATGTAATATCATATGTTATATGTTGTATGTTCTGTTATATGTTGTATGTACTGTCTTATGTTGTATGTACTGTCATATGTTGTATGTTGTATGTTCTGTCATATGTTGTATGTTCTGTCATATGTTGTATGTTGTATGTTCTGTCATATTTTGTATGTTGTATGTACTGTCATATGTTGTATGTTCTGTCATATGTTATATGTTGTATGAACTGTCATATGTTGCATGTTGTATGTTTTGTCATATGTTGTATGTTGTATGTACTGTCATATGTTGTATGTACTGTCATATGTTGTATGTTCTGTCATATGTTATATGTTGTATGTTCGTGTTTTTTTTTACATTCAACACATTAGCCGGATGATGGGACTACTACTTTTCCATCATTGGCTAATGTGTCAATCACTGCCACTGCAGCAGGCATAGCCCGATGGGACTTGTAGTCCCATCGGACGATGCCTGCATGCGCACACACCCCCAAGGACCCCCCACAGCCTGCCGCAGACCCCTTACAGCCGTGCACAGACCCCCGACAGCCCCCCGCAGACCCCCGACAGCCCGCCACAGACCCTCAACAGCCGCACACAGACCCCCAACAGCCCGCTGCAGACCTCTGACAGCCCACTGCAGACCCCCGACAGCCCGCTGCAGACTCCCACCAGCCCTGCACAGACCCCTGACAGCCTGCCGCAGACCCCCGACAGCCCGGCGCAGACCCCCGGCAGCCCGGCGCAGACCCCCAGCAGCTCTGCACAAATGCCTGACAGCCCCGCGATCCCCGCAGACCCCCGCGATCGCCGCAGACACACACAAACACCCGCACACAGACACGCACATCTTCCCCACACACACACAGTCTCCGCCCACGCACACATTCTCCACACACACTCCACCCACACACTCTTCCCCCCTCCCGAACTGCAGCGTTTCTCGCAGCAAAACCGCAGATCTTTTTTACATCTGCGGCTTTGCTGCGGATGTGCCCGACTCAATGCAAGTCAATGGGGGCAGATCCGCACAAATAAATGACATGCTCCTTCTTTTAACCCGCAGCTCTTTCAGTGCGGAGTTTTCGGCACCATTAGCACAGCATTTTTTTTGTCCATTGATTTACATTGTACTGTAAATCACTTGTGGATCTGCAGAGTTTCAGCGTGGAAAAAAGCGCTGCGGATCTCCAGGAAATTCGCAACGTGTGCACATGGCCTAAAAGTGTGGGGTCAAAACCACTAATTGGAGACTTAATATGTAATGTGTTTTAGACTTTCAGCTTTTCCAACCATATGGTATGGCTTCACTGCAAAAGGGCATGTGCATAGAAGAAGGGGGTGTAGCCTAAATTTGACACCATGTGCCAAAAAATGCACCAATGTTTTGCCATAAGTAATAGGTGAAGCAAAATTAGACCAGACAGTCTAAAGATGCACCAGGTTTTTCAAGCGCCGTAAAAGAGATTGATATATTTTAAACCTGTCTAAACTAAGTTTACACAGTCTAGTCCATTAATGGGAAACTTCTGTCCCAAAGGCCATTTACAACCCACGATAATCTTTTCTCTAGCCTCCAAACAGATTCCCAGGGACCAAAGTGCTTGGGCCGACAGCTGCATTTTGACAGCTGCCAGCCCTTTCATTTTTTATCACTTTGCGACCATGCACACACAGCGTTCATTACAGGATGATACGGCACGTGCAATGGAAGATTAAGTTGTCCAGGACTACTCTCTGGGTGGAGTTAGCGTGCAATGCGTTTCCGTCCCACAGAAGAACACAGCAGCAAATCCTGTGATATGTATGCCCGAGTTCTGTGTCTCCAGTGATGTATATGCCCTAGTCCAGTGTCTCCAATGATGTACATGCCTCAGCTCAGTGTCTCCTGTCATGTGTATGCCCTACCTCGTGTCTACTGTCATGTACAGTTAGGGCCAGAAATATTTGGACAGTGACACAATTTTCGCGAGTTGGGCTCTGCATGCCACCACATTGGATTTGAAATGAAACCTCTACAACAGAATTCAAGTGCAGATTGTAACGTTTAATTTGAAGGGTTGAACAAAAATATCTGATAGAAAATGTAGGAATTGTGCACATTTCTTTACAAACACTCCACATTTTAGGAGGTCAAAAGTAATTGGACAAATAAACATAACCCAAACAAAATATTTTTATTTTCAATATTTTGTTGCAAATCCTTTGGAGGCAATCACTGCCTTAAGTCTGGAACCCATGGACATCACCAAACGCTGGGTTTCCTCCTTCTTAATGCTTTGCCAGGCCTTTACAGCCGCAGCCTTCAGGTCTTGCTTGTTTGTGGGTCTTTCCGTCTTAAGTCTGGATTTGAGCAAGTGAAATGCATGCTCAATTGGGTTTAGATCTGGAGATTGACTTGGCCATTGCAGAATGTTCCACTTTTTGGCACTCATGAACTCCTGGGTAGCTTTGGCTGTATGCTTGGGGTCATTGTCCATCTGTACTATGAAGCGCCGTCCAATCAACTTTGCAGCATTTGGCTGAATCTGGGCTGAAAGTATATCCCGGTACACTTCAGAATTCATCCGGCTACTCTTGTCTGCTCTTATGTCATCAATAAACACAAGTGACCCAGTGCCATTGAAAGCCATGCATGCCCATGCCATCACGTTGCCTCCACCATGTTTTACAGAGGATGTGGTGTGCCTTGGATCATGTGCCGTTCCCTTTCTTCTCCAAACTTTTTTCTTCCCATCATTCTGGTACAGGTTGATCTTTGTCTCATCTGTCCATAGAATACTTTTCCAGAACTGAGCTGGCTTCTTGAGGTGTTTTTCTGCAAATTTAACTCTGGCCTGTCTATTTTTGGTATTGATGAATGGTTTGCATCTAGATGTGAACTCTTTGTATTTACTGTCATGGAGTCTTCTCTTTACTGTTGACAGATACACCTACTTCACTGAGAGTGTTCTGGACTTCAGTTGATGTTGTGAACGGGTTCTTCTTCACCAAATTAAGTATGCGGCGAACATCAACCACTGTTGTCATCCGTGGACGCCCAGGCCTTTTTGAGTTCCCAAGCTCACCAGTCAATTCCTTTTTTCTCAGAATGTACCCAACTGTTGATTTTGCTACTCCAAGCATGTCTGCTATCTCTCTGATGGATTTTTTCTTTTTTTTCAGCCTCAGGATGTTCTGCTTCACCTCAATTGAGAGTTCCTTTGACCGCATGTTGTCTGCTCACAGCAACAGCTTCCAAATGCAAAACCACACACCTGGAATCCACCCCTGACCTTTTAACTACTTCATTGATTACAGGTTAACGAGGGAGACGCCTTCAGAGTTAATTGCAGCCCTTAGAGTCCATTGTCCAATTACTTTTGGTCCCTTGAAAAAGAGGACTCTGTGCATTACAGAGCTATGATTCCAAAACCCTTTCTCCGATTTGGATGTGGAAACTATCATATTGCAGCTGGGAGTGTGCATTTTCAGCCCATATTATATATATAATTGTATTTCTGAACATGTTTTTGTAAACAGCTAAAATAACAAAACTTGTGTCACTGTCCAAATATTTCTGGCCCTAACTGTATATGCCCCAGCCCATGTCTCCTGTCATGTGCATGTAAGGGGATGAAGGATTATGTTCCCTTTTTGCTTTTCCTCCTTAACAGGTCCTGCTACTGTCTGTTTTATTATGATATACAGTACAGACCAAAAGTTTGGACACACCTTCTCATTTAAAGATTTTTCTGTATTTTTATGACTATGAAAATTGTAAATTCACACTGAAGGAATCAAAACTATGAATTAACACATGTGGAATTATATACTTAACAAAAAGTGTTAAACAACTGAAAATATGTCTTATATTCTAGTTTCTTCAAAGTAGTCAGCTTTTGCTTTGATGACTGCTTTGCACACTCTTGGCATTCTCTTGATAAGCTTCAAGAGGTAGTCACCGGAAATGGTTTTCATTTCACAGGTGTGCCCTGTCAGGTTTAATAAGTGAGATTTCTTGCCTTATAAATGGGGGTGGGACCATCAGATTTGTTGTGCAGAAGTCTGGTGCATACACAGCTGATAGTCCTACTGAATAGACTGTTAGAATTTGTATTAGGGCAAGAAAAAAGCAGCTAAGTAAAGAAAAACAAGTGGCCATCATTACTTTAAGAAATGAAGGTCAGTCAGTCTGAAAAATTGGGAAAACTTTGAAAGTGTCCCCAAGTGCAGTTGCAAAAACCATCAAGTGCTACAAAGAAACTGGCTCACATGAGGACCTCCCCAGGAAAGGAAGACCAAGAGTCATCTCTGCTTCTGAGGATAAGTTTATCCGAGTCACCAGCCTCAAAAATCGCAGGTTATCAGCAGCTCAGATTAGAGACCAGGTCACACAGAGTTCTAGCAGTAGACACATCTCTACAACAACAGTTAAGAGGAGACTTTGTGCAGCAGGCCTTCATGGTAAAATGGCTGCTAGGAAACCAATGCTAAGGAAGGTAAGAAGCAGAAGAGACTTGTTTGGGCTAAAGAACACAAGGAATGGACGTTAGACCAGTGGAAATCTGTGCTTTGGTCTGATGAGTCCAAATTTGAGATCTTATGTTCCAACCACCGTGTCTTTGTGTGATGCAGAAAAGGTGAATGGATGGACCCTACATGCCTGGTTTCCACTGTGAAGCATGGAGGAGGAGGTGTGATGGTGTGGGGGTGCTTTGCTGGTGACCCTGTTGGGGATTTATTCAAAATTGAAGACATACTGAACCAGCATGGCTACCACAGCATCTTGCAGCGGCATGCTATTCCATCCGGTTTGCGTTTAGTTGGACCATCATTTATTTTTCAACAGGACAATGACCCCAAACACATCTCCAGGCTGTATAAGGGCTATTGGTCCAAGAAGGAGAGTGATGGGGTGGTCACCAGACCTGAACCTAATCAAGATGGTTTGGGGTGAGCTGGACCACAGAGTGAAGGCAAAAGGGCCAACAAGTGCTAAGCATCTCTGGGAACTCCTTCAAGATTGTTGGAAGACCATTTCCGGTGACTACCTCTTGAAGCTCATCAAGGGAATGCCAAGAGCGTGCAAAGCAGTCATCAAAGCAAAAGGTGGCTACTTCGAAGAACCTAGAATATAAGACATATTTTCAGTTGTTTCACACTTTTTTGTTAAGTATATAATTCCACATGTGTTAATTCATAGTTTTGATGCCTTTAGTGTGAATTTACAATTTTCATAGTCATGAAAATACAGAAAAATCTTTAAATGAGAAGGTGTGTCCAAACTTTTGGTCTGTACTGTATATGTTATTATATAATGGTATTGCTACATGGTTGCATGTACTACCACCTACTTATTATGGTACTGCTACATTCTTAGTGTATTACCGTGTCTTGTATATAAGCATTGTATGTTTTAGTAAAGTATACTGTATTCGCACTTATAAGGGAAAGTGTAGTGCACCTGTTGGCCACTAGATGGGGGGCATTTTTAGTGCACACAGTTCCTAAGTAGCACATAAAGTAAGTATAAAGTTAATTGTAGGATGGGCTACTGCTTGGTAAGCTAGTGTGTCTCAGCAGCAACGCAAAGTGAAGAGAAGTGAACTTTAGCTATCCACAGCTGCAGTACAGATAATCAGCGGATTAGAACAGTTTGAAGACTCAAAATGTGGCAACTCATTGTTTGGGCAGAAACCCTTAGAACTGGTGCAAAACAGTCAAGGGACCCCACGGAAGCAGTCAGCACATACAGTAAAGATGTGGTGCAAAGGCAGAAAGCAAAACAGAAGGGTAGTACTCTCTTTCAGAGGCTTTATACTCTGGAGATTAATGATCTTGTGTCTGGGGTGAAACAGACTGGGGGAAGCATACCCGTAGCAGAGCTGCACAGAGAAAATACTGAGGAACCGTCAGGAACGGTCCGACCCGGGCCTGCACTTTGAGAATAAGAGCAACACAGGGAAAGAAAAGGATTACTGTTTTGTGAAACCTGTTGTAAAGTATGTTAAGTCTTTGGATGTGCTGTGTAACAGAACCAGTAAAGATGTTATTGTTTAAGTTGATTTGGACTGTGTCTCAGTTTCTCCTGACTCACCTGGAGGGAATCTCCCACAGCAGCAGAAAAGGGAATTCGAAGGAGCTGGACCTGAAACCTGAAGGCACAGGTATACTGACAAATGGAGAATATGTTTCTTTGAGGGGAGGCCAGGACACCGATGCTCAGGTGTCATCGGCCATGACTACGGCCCTGGACCAGAACTTTACATGTATGCCCCAACACCATGTCTCGTGTCATGGATCAACATGTTAGGGCATGTTAGGCTAGGCTATGGGTTGAACTAGATGGACTTATAGTCTTCATTCAACCTTAATAACTATGTTACTATGTTACTATGTGTATGCCCCAGCCCGTGTCTCCTGTCATGTATATCCCCCAGCCCTTTGTATCCAATCCTGTGTATGCCCCAGCCTAATGTCTCATTTCATGTGTATGCTCCAGCTCGATATCTTCTGTCATGTGTATGCCTAAGCCAATGTCTCCTGTCATGTGTATACCTCAGCCCAATATCTTCTGTCACGTGTATGCCCTAGCCCCATGCCTCCTGTCATGTGTATGCCTCAGCCAAGTGTCTCCTTACATGTGTATGCCCAAGTCCTATGTCTCCTTTCATGTGTATGCCCAGCCAAGTGTCTCCTGTCATGTATATGCCCCAGCCTGCTGTTTCCACCCATGTACAGTATATGCTCCAGGCCCAGTGTTTCCTGTCATGAATGTGCCACAGCCTCAGTTTCTACTTTGTGATGTACATACAGCAGCCTCAATGTCTCTTGTATGATGTATATACAGCAGCCCCGGCATCTGCTGTGTGATGTATATACAGCAGGCTCAGTTTCTCGTGTGTGATGTATACAGCAGCCTAGGTGTCTCCTGTGTGAAGTATATACAGCAGTATGGGTGTCTGATGTGTGATGTATAATGCAGAGCGCCACTGCTTAAGGTCTATAAATATAATGTGACCATTGATGGATTTCCCACTGTAGCTTGACATGCAGTGTAACATACATCTGTGTTTGGCACGACTTACTGCTGCACTTATAGCAAAGAGTCACTTGTGCTCCAGACTCATGTAAACCTGGAAAAGCAGTTACGAATAGCAAGATCCTCTATACCACCTAACATCACACGTAGCACCAAAGAGAAGCAGCGCCAGTCATCACGTTTGGGGTGGGTTAATTAATTGTATGACAATATAAAACAAGGTAATCTTCAGGTTGATAATATTGGCCAGCCTCCAAAGGATGGTATATATATTCAAATGGCCCTTGGTAGAAAAAAGGTTAGTATTGATAAATATGTCTAATTTAGGTGAAAATCTAGCACACCTCTGTCATTCACCTCATACACTAAGCTACAAACATAACACACTATACTAAAATCATGGCTCTGAGAATGAAATACATAACGAAGTTACACAAGATTTGATAAACCTTGCTGCTGTACTACATTTGTGCACACGTAGGTGGGATCTCTGCGGATTTTTCCGCACCTGTTTTTGTAAATCCGCAGGTAAACCGCACTGCGAATTTACTGCTGAATTACCGTGGATTTACCGCGGTTTTTGTGCGGATTACACCTGCAGTTTTACACCTGCGGATTCCTATTATGGAGCAGGTGTGAACAGCAGCGGAATTCACACAAAGAATTGACATGCTGCGTAATAAAGAACGCAGCGCTTCCGCACATTTTTTTCTGCAGCATGTGCACTGCGGATTTTCTTTTCCATAGGTTTACATGGTACTGTAAACTCATGGAAAACAGCTGCGAATCCGCAGCGTCAAAACCGCTGCAGATCCGCAGCGTGTGTAAATACCCTTAGGCTCTGATTCGTCATTTAAATAATTTTTTTGTCACTTTCCTTTTTTTTGTAGTATTTGTTGCCATTTTCTCACGCCAAATTCAAACTGGGGTGCGCTATTCATGAATTTGGGTCAAAATAAAAAAATGGGGTTTCTTCTTGTCTTGAACTGTTTTTGCAACTTTTGGCACCAAAGTCACAGATTGATGCCAAAGTAACAAATGATGCCACAAAATTTCATACTCAAAAATACATCAGGAGGGAACTGGAGTGAAGTTGCACCAAACTTTGTGATTTTTAAAGGGAATCTGTCACCCCAAAAATCTTATATGAGATAAGGCCACCAGCATCAGGGGCTTATCCACAGCATTCTGTAATGCTATAGATAAGCCATCGATGTAACCTGAAAGGTAAGAAAAATAGGCTATATTATACTCACCCAGGGGCGGTCCTGCTGCAGTCCGGGTCCGATGGGCATCGTGGTCCTTTTCCGGCGCCTCCTATCTTCATACGATGAAGTACTGCAGTGCGCAGGCGCCGGGCCTCTCTGACCTTTCCCAGAGCCTGCACACGGCAGTACTTTGCTCTGCCCTCAACAGGGCAGACAAAGTATGCCTGCGCCAGAGCCGCGGCAGGAAGACAAGAAGAGGACTTCATCGTATGAAAATGGAAGGTGCCGAACCCGGACTGAGACGCCCACCGGACCCGGACCGCAGCGGGACCGCCCCTGGATGAGTATAATATAAGCTGTTTTTCTTACCTTTCAGGTTACATCAGGGGCTTATCTACAGCATTATCTCTTATACGATTTTCGGGGTGACAGATTCCCTTTAAAAATGTTGCATTGATGAATTAGAATAAAACATCTGGAATTACTAGACTCCGCTCACAAAGCAAAAAACAAAACAAAAAAACAGGCAAGCACATATATTAAAAAGCTGGCATGGGTACAATAATGAATTGGTGCAAACAAAAAAAGGCTCAAAACACACAAAACTGGACAAAGAAACAGGCGCAAAAGCAATGTTGAATCAGGATCAGGACACAGTCTTCTAGGAATATAGAAGAAAATAAAGTTGTTAATGTCCTGCTGACCAGTGCTGGAGGCATAATAAATCCCTGCTCTCTTATCCAAGTGGGTGGGGCCTAGCAATCGGTTGTCTTAATGCAGACAGAGAAAAGCTAAGAGGCCTTTGCTGCAGCCAGTTGTCTTACTGCCAGAGGCAGAACCATGAGGTGGAGAAATGGCAGAGCTACCAAAACACTCTTTATATACTTTGTATCTCAGTACTTTGTATCTCAGTTTAATTGTAATATGAAATAAAGTAGGATCACAGAAAGGGAGAAGATGTTTTTTATATATTTTATATTTAGCCTTTTTACAATATTCATCAATGTATGTGAATGCACTAAGTATTATGTAGTTCACCATTACTACTTTTATCTCTCTATTTGTGCAGATGTAAATGACCTCTTTACAAGTTTACAACTTTTAGTGAAGTGTTCACAATGCATGGACTGCACACAATTATTTTTTGTGTGAATACTCCAGGTTTTTTTTTATTATTACTTTCTTCAGGTGTCAAAACCTATGAATGCCCCTTTGTGATGACTTAGGAAGTTTCCATAGTTCCTAAAAGTTGATGGATTGGTCCAATTATGCTTGATAACTCATAATTCAGATAAAAAAGAACTGAGAAAGAAGATTGCGCTTTTCCTGAATGGGCAATTTGTTTTATAAAGTCAAGAAATTACAGCTAAGGACGAGAGAAAATAAATCATGAAAAAACTGCTTTACTATTGATCTTCTGCTAGATGTATCTGCCAGGATCCTTTCTCTTAGTTTTATGTACTTGAACTCATATTTTTCTCAACCCTTTCATTGCCAGAAGGGCCTACAGAGAAACATAAAGCTATAAATGTATTCTAAGCTTCCAGTGTTCTGATCAGTCGGCCAAACTCTTTGCTTGGATTTTTGAATTATTTTGTCAAATTACAGTTTATGTTAAACTACTACAGTCTCTTAGACATGTTAAATCAGAATTCAATTTACCCATAACGCAAATTTCATAGCCAACTTCGGGAAAATAACTAAAACATCCTAAGTATTATATCACCAGTCAACCTTGTAATCTATACTATGACCTATAGACATTGCTTTGAAGCCAAGCAAAACTTTACTATCATTATTTTTAACTTTGTGTTGTAAAAGTAATTTTAGTTAATGCAGAATGCTTACAAATAGTTTTCACAAACCTAATAACGTCATCTTAGAGGTAACTTCATTCCAATCCTTGCTGAATATATCAGTGCCAAAACCAGTTTCCATCATCTACTCAATATGACCATGACTAAAACATTCTTCTAAAGCTATTACAATGTTAACTAATAAATCATTCATTGTCCTCTGAAAAATGAAAACTATAGCAATTAAATAAATATTTAGGAAGGATTACGTTAAAAACATTTTAGTAAAACAGGAATTATTTGAATCTAAAATATTAACCCCTTCATGACCCAGCCTATTTTGACCTTAAAGACCTTGCCGTTTTTTGCAATTCTGACCAGTGTCCCTTCATGAGGTAATAACTCAGGAACGCTTCAATGGATCCTAGCGGTTCTGAGATTGTTTTTTCGTGACATATTGGGCTTCATGTTAGTGGTAAATTTAGGTCAATAAATTCTGTGTTTATTTGTGGTAAAAACGGAAATTTGGCGAAAATTTTGAAAATTTCGCAATTTTCACATTTTGAATTTTTATTCTGTTAAACCAGAGAGTTATGTGACACAAAATAGTTAATAAATAACATTTCCCACACGTCTACTTTAGATCAGCACAATTTTGGAAACAAAATTTTTTTTTGCTAGGAAGTTATAAGGGTTAAAATTTGACCAGCGATTTCTCATTTTTACAACGAAATTTACAAAACCATTTTTTTTAGGGACCACCTCACATTTGAAGTCAGTTTGAGGGGTCTATATGGCTGAAAATACCCAAAAGTGACACCATTCTAAAAACTGCACCCCTCAAGGTGCACAAAACCACATTCAAGAAGTTTATTAACCCTTCAGGTGCTTCACAGCAGCAGAAGCAACATGGAAGGAAAAAATGAACATTTAACTTTTTAGTCACAAAAATGATTTTTCAGCAACAATTTTTTTATTTTCCCAATGGTAAAAGGAGAAACTGAACCACGTAAGTTGTTGTCCAATTTGTCCTGAGTACGCTGATACCTCATATGTGGGGGTAAACCACTGTTTGGGCGCACGGCAGGGCTTGGAAGGGAAGGAGCGCCATTTGACTTTTTGAATGAAAAATTGGCTGCACTCTTTAGCGGACACCATGTCACATTTGGAGAGCCCCCATGTGCCTAAAAATTGGAGCTCCCCCACAAGTGACCCCATTTTGGAAACTAGATGCCCCAAGGAACTTATCTAGATGCATAGTGAGCCCTTTAAACCCCCAGGTGCTTCACAAATTGATCCGTAAAAATGAAAAAGTACTTTTTTTTCACAAAAAAATTTTTTAGCCTCAATTTTTTCATTTTCACATGGACAACAGGATAAAATGGATCCTAAAATTTGTTTGGCAATTTCTCCTGAGTACACCGATACTTCACATGTGGGGGTAAACCACTGTTTGGGCACATGGTAAGGCTCGGAAGGGAAGGAGCGCCATTTGACTTTTTGAATGAAAAATTATCTCCATCGTTAGCGGACACCATGTCGCATTTGGAGAGACCCTGTGTGCTTAAACATTGGAGCTCCCCCACAAGTGACCCCATTTTGGAAACTGGACCCCCCAAGGAACTTATCTAGATGCCTAGTGAGCACTTTAAACCCTCAGGTGCTTCACAAATTGATCCGTAAAAATGAAAAAGTACTTTTTTTTCACAAAAAATTTATTTTCGCCTCAATTTTTTCATTTTCACATGGGCAATAGGATAAAATGGATCCTAAAATTTGTTGAGCAATTTCTCCCGAGTACGCCGATACCTCATATGTGGGGATAAACCACTGTTTGGGCACACGGCAGGGCTCGGAAGGGAAGGCGTGCCTTTTAACTTTTTGAATGGAAAATTAGCTCCAATTGTTAGCGGACACCATGTCGCATTTGGAGAGCCCCTGTGTGCCTATGCAATGGAGCTCCCCCACAAGTGACCCCATTTTGGAAACTAGACCCCCCAAGGAACTTATCTAGATGCATACTTAGCACTTTAAACCCCCAGGTGCTTCACAGAAGTTTATAATGCAGAGCCATGAAAATAAAAAATAATTTTTCTTTTCTCAAAAATGATTTTTTAGCCTGGAATTTCCTATTTTGCCAATGGTAATCGGAGAAATTGGACCACAAATGTTGTTGTCCAGTTTGTCCTGAGTATGCAGATACCCCATATGTGGGGGTAAACCACTGTTTGGGCGCACGGCAGGGCTCAGAAGGGAAGGCACGCCATTTGGCTTTTTAAATGGAAAATTATCTCCAATCATTAGCGGACACCATGTCGCGTTTGGAGAGCCCCTGTGTGCCTAAACATTGGAGATCCCCCACAAATTACCCCATTTTGGAAACTAGACCCCCAAAGGAACTAATCTAGATGTGTAGTGAGCACTTTGAACCCTCAAGTGCTTCACAGAAGTTTATAACGCAGAGCCATGAAAATAAAAAAAAAAAATTATTTTCTCAAAAATGAATTTTAGCCCGCAATTTTTTATTTTCCCAAGGGTAACAGGAGAAATTTGACCCCAAAAGTTGTTGTCCAGTTTCTCCTGAGTACGCTGATACCCCATATGTGGGGGTAAACCACTGTTTAGGCACATGCTGGGGCTCGGAAGTGAAGTAGTGACGTTTTGAAATGCAGACTTTGATGGAATGCTCTGTGGGCGTCACGTTGCGTTTGCAGAGCCCCTGATGTGGCTAAACAGTAGAAACCCCCCACAAGTGTCCCCATTTTGGAAACTAGACCCCAAAAGGAACTTATCTAGATGTGAGGTGAGCACTTTGAACCCCCAAGTGCTTCACAGAAGTTCATAACAGAGAGCAGTGAAAATAATAAATACGTTTTCTTTCCTCAAAAATAATTTTTTAGCCCAGAATTTTTTATTTTCCCAAGGGTTACAGGAGAAATTGGACCACAAAAGTTGTTGTCCAGTTTCTCCTGAGTACGCTGATACCCCATGTGTGGGGGTAAACCACTGTTTGGGCACACGTGGGGGCTCAGAAGGGAAGTAGTGACTTTTGAAATGCAGACTTTGATGGAATGGTCTGCGGGCGTCACGTTGCGTTTGCAGAGCCACTGGTGTGCCTAAACAGTAGAAACCCCCCACAAGTGACCCCATTTTGGAAACTAGACCCCAAAAGGAACTTATCTAGATGTGTGGTGAGCACTTTCAACCCCCAAGTGCTTTACAGAAGTTTATAACGCAGAGCCGTGAAAATAATAAATACGTTTTCTTTCCTCAAAAATAATTTTTTAGCCCAGAATTTTTTATTTTCCCAAGGGATACAGGAGAAATTGGACCACAAAAGTTGTTGTCCAGTTTCTCCTGAGTACGCTGATGCCCCATGTGTGGGGGTAAACCACTGTTTGGGCACACGTGGGGGCTCAGAAGGGAAGTAGTGACTTTTGAAATGCAGACTTTGATGGAATGGTCTGCGGGCGTCACGTTGCGTTTGCAGAGCCCCTGGTGTGCCTAAACAGTAGAAACCCCCCACAAGTGACCCCATTTTGGAAACTAAACCCCCCAAGGAACTTATCTAGATATGTGGTGAGCACTTTGAACCCCCAAGTGCTTCACAGACGTTTACAACGCAGAGCCGTGAAAATAAAAAATCATTTTTCTTTCCTCAAAAATGATGTTTTAGCAAGCAATTTTTTATTTTCTCAAGGGTAACAGGAGAAATTGGACCCCATTAATTGTTGCGCAGTTTGTCCTGAGTATGCTGGTACCCCATATGTGGGGGTAAACCACTGTTTGGGCACACGTCGGGGTTCGGAAGTGAGGGAGCACCATTTGAATTTTTGAATACAAGATTGGCAAATCAATGGTGGCGCCATGTTGCGTTTGGAGACCCCCTGAAGTGCCTAAACAGTGGAAACCCCTCAATTCTACCTCCAACACTAACCCCAACACACCCCTAACCCTAATCCCAACTGTAGCCATAACCCTAATCACAACCCTAACCCCAACACACCCCTAACCCTAACCACAACCCTAATTCCAACCCAACCCTAAGGCTATGTGCCAACGTTGCGGATTCGTATGAGATTTTTCAGCACCATTTTTGAAAAATCCGCGGGTAAAAGGCACTACGTTTTATCTGCGGATTTTCCGCGGATTTCCAGTGTTTTTTGTGCGGATTTCACCTGCGGACTCCTATTGAGGAACAGGTGTAAAACGCTGCGGAATCCGCACAAAGAATTGGCATGCTGCGGAAAATACAACGCAGCGTTCCCGTGCGGTATTTTCCGCACCATGGGCACAGCGGATTTGGTTTTCCATATGTTTACATGGTACTGTAAACCTGATGGAACACTGCTGCGGATCCTCAGCCAAATCCGCACCGTGTGCACATAGCCTAATTCTAAAGGTATGTGCACACGCTGCAGAAAATGCTGCGGATCCGCAGCAGTTTCCCATGAGTTTACAGTTCAATGTGAACCTATGGGAACCAAAAATCGCTGTACACATGCTGCGGAAAAACTGCACGGAAACGCAGCGGTTTACATTCCGCAGCATGTCACTTCTTTCTGCGGATTCCGCAGCGGTTTTACAACTGCTCCAATAGAAAATCGCAGTTGTAAAACCGCAGTGAAATGCGCAGAAAAACCGCTGTAAATCCACGATAAATCGGCAGCGGTTTAGCACTGTGGATTTTTCAAATCCACTGCGGAAAAATCCGCATAGGACCAGAATATGTGTGCACATACCGAAACCCTAAACCTAACCCTACCCCTAACCCTACCCCTACCCCTAACCCTACCCCTAACCCTACCCCTAACCCTAACCCTACCCCTAACCCTACCCCTAACCCTAACCCTAGTTCTTACGCCAACCTTAGTGGAAAAAAAAAAATTCTTTATTTTTTTTATTGTCCCTATCTATGGGGGTGACAAAGGGGGGGGTCATTTACTATTTTTTTTATTTTGATCACTGAGATAGGTTATATCTCAGTGATCAAAATTCACTCTGGAACGAATCTGCCGGCCGGCAGATTCGGCGGGCGCACTGCACATGCGCCCGCCATTTTGGAAGATGGCGGCGCCCAGGAAAGAAGACGGACGGACCTCGGGCGGCTAGGTAAGTATAAGGGGGGGGAGATCAGGGCACGGGGGGGGCGTCGGAGCACGGGGGGGTGGATCGGAGCATGGGGGGGGGGTGGATCGGAACACGGGAGGGAGGATTGGAGCACGGGGGAGGATTGGAGCACGGGGTGAGGGATCGCTGTGCGGGGGGGTGGATCGGAGCACGGGGGGGGTCGCTGTGTGCGGGGGGGGGATCGGAGTGCGGGGGGGTTTGATTGGAGCGCGGGGGTGTGATTGGTGCACGGGGGAAGCGGACAGGAGGACGAGGGAGCGGAGCACAGGACGGAGGGGAGCGGACCACAGATCGGGGGGCTGGGGGGGCGATCGGAGGGGTGGGGTGGGTGCACATAAGTGTTTCCAGCCATGGCCGATGATATTGCAGCATCGGCCATGGCTGGATTGTAATATTTCACCAGTTTTTTAGGTGAAATATTACAAATCGCTCTGATTGGCAGTTTCACTTTCAACAGCCAATCAGAGCGATCGTAGCCACGAGGGGGTGAAGCCACCCCCCCTGGGCTAAACTACCACTCCCCCTGTCCCTGCAGATCGGGTGAAATGGGAGTTAACCCTTTCGCCCGGCCTGCAGGGACGCGATCTTTCCATGACGCATATGCTGCGTCATGGGTCGGAATGGCACCGACTTTCATGACGCAGCGTATGCGTCAAAGGTCAGGAAGGGGTTAAGTGTCATAGAGGAAGCTTATGGGGCTTCGATTCTATTTTAATGCCTTCGTGACCTTGGGTTTTTCCATTTTTGAGTTTCCATATTTTGCTCCCCTCCTTCCCAGAGCCATAACATTTTTATTTTTGCGTCAATATGGCCATGTGAGGGCTTGTTTTTTGTGGGACTTGTACTTTTGAACGACACCATTGGTTTTGTCATATAATGTGCTGGAAAACGGGAAAAAAATTGTGTATTTTTTTATTATTATTGTTTTATTTTGAATGGGGAAAATGGGAGGTGATTTGAACTTTTATATTGTTTTATTTTTTAATATTTTTGAAAACATTTTTTTAACTTTACACTTGCTTCAATAGAAGCTACGATCAGCCGATTGATTGTGCTATACACAGCAGGGCTGCAGCCCTGCTCTGAGTAGCAGAAGTGCTTACTTGCTATGAGCACCAACTGCTGGGTGGCGCTCATAGCTATCTAGCAATGATGACCACAATGGTCTTCTGTAGACCCCAGGTTGTCATGCCAACCCATCAGCGACCCACGGTCATGTGATATGGGCACCGATGAGCTGAATTAGTGATGCACTTCTGACGCGATTGTGTTAAATGCTGCTGTCAGAGATTGACAGCGACATTTACCATTTTAACGGCTGTGGGGCACTTGTCAGCTAATAAAATCAGCTGACATGTTCCAGAAAGTTGCAGGCTCTTTGCTGGAGTCCGCAACAAGCAGGGGGAGGCCACCTGACTGCAAACTCTTTTTCTAAGACCAGACAACCCCTTTAACGTATTGCTTAATAGAGGAGTTTAATAAGATTTGTACTAGCTGTGCAAGAAATATAATAATGTGGATATCAAAAGGTATACATTCACATGAATTTGATTTTTCTTAGTCTATTGAAAATAATACACTTCAAAAATCTCCAACTACTTTCTGTCTGTCATATTGTGCAGACCTATGGTTAAAGACTACAAACCTTGTGTCTAGTCAGATCTCCCAGTCATGTATAATTCCACTCCCTATCTGCTGCATAGTGCTGTCTGCAGGTTAGTCAGAAAAATAAGAAAACAGCAGTGTAATACATAAATGCAAATCAAATCCCTATATTTAAAGTTCCAAAATACACGAATATACAGTGTTATCAAATACCTATAAAATATTGTTACATTTGCTGACAGCTCTTGATAACGATGTACCCAGCTCGGGGGTTATAATCAAGTCACTTCTTTATTACCCATTACTATAATAATGTAAGGAATTACCATAAGGATTCTACTCTAAATGTACTATTTTGATAATGTTCAGTATTTGGTCAGTATTTTACATCAGTATTTGTAAGTATTTGTAAGCCAAAACCAGTGGGTGATAAATGCAGAAGTGGTGACTAGAGATGGGTGGACACCTGGATGTTCGGGTCCGGCAGTTACAAAAAAGTTCACTTGAATGGGAGACTGAACATCCAGTGTTTGCCATGCTGTCATGTGCATGACAGTGCAGCAAACACCGCTTCTGATCGGCGGTGAAATCATTCCCACCAGTCAGAGATGCTCGGTCCCCATGCTGTCAAAGACAGCATGGGTGCTCAGTAGTATTGAGCGATACCTTCCGATAATTGAAAGTATCGGTATCGGATGGGATCGGCCGATATCCAAAAAATATCGGATATCGCCGATACCGATACTTGATACCAATGCAAATCAATGGGACACAAATATCGGAATGTATCCTGGATGGTTCACAGGGTCTGAAGGAGAGGAAACTCTCTTTCAGGCCCTGGGATCCATATTGATGTAAAAAATAAAGAATAAAAATAAAAAATATGGATATACTCACCCCTCCCTGGCTGTCACCGCTGCAAGCGTCTGCCTTCCTGAGAATGCAGAGAGTGAAGGACCTTCGATGACGTCGCGGTCAGGTGACCGACCGCTCACATGACTGCGACGTCATCGAAGGTCCTTCACTCTCTGCATTCTTAGGAATGGAGGCAGACGCTTGTAGCGGTGACAGCCAGGGTTCGTCGGAGGGGTGAGTATATCCATATTTTTTTTTTTTATTCTTTATTTTTTACATGAATATGGATCCCAGGGCCTGAAGGAGAGTTTCCTCTCCTCCAGACCCTGGGAACCATACGCACCGCACACGCCGAAGATGACTGGGAACTTATAGGATCTTTCGATTCCGATTTCCGATATCAGAAAAATATCGGAACTCGGTATTGGAATTCCGATACAGCAAATATTGTACGATACCCAATATTTTCAGTATCGGAATGCTCAACACTAGTGCTCAGCTGTGAACGGAGGTATAAAGTTTACCTCCAGTCACTAGTGTCAGCAGATGGGACTACAGCTCCCAACATATAAAGAAAAGCTGACAGCACTCACTGAGCTAGGACATACATTCCTGATACAAGGAACCCATTTGGAAAACAGCAGCAATCAAATAAAGTAAGAACAGCATCCAATCCAGCACTTGAGAAAGACCTTTTGCTGGTCAAAACGTTGCCATGATAAATGGCAGAATAAAGCTCTTTTTCTATTACTACACCTGGATTGGATGCTGCTCTTACCTTTTTGGGACTACAGCTCCCATCATCTGCTCCCATCATCTGCTAATAACAGCGAGAGATGGAGTGGCTGATGAGTTTTTCTCATGGTGCTAGCAGGGATCTCACCGAGGTCACGGCAGTTCAGCCTGGCTGGGAACGCAGCCTCAGTGACCGGAGGTAACCTAAATGACGTCAAAGCCTGGACGGTCGGATCTTGGCACTGTCCACATTGAAAACTGTTTTTCCCCCAGACATGGATTACGGCATGGGACAGAACAACGGACAGTTGACTGATGTTGTAGATTTTTATTTTTGGTCTATTACAGGAGACGAAGGCTTCGGTGGAATTAGGTGTTAGGTGAGTATAACTGTGTTTGCTATTTTTAAATAAAAAAGTAAAAGTGTTTTGTTTTATTTCTAGTAAAAGACTTCTGGCTGTGTCTTTATTTCCAATACAACTATAGGATTAGTAGTGGATAAGTGTCTCCATTACTAAGCCGTGGGCTTAATGTCACCTGACAATACAAAGGTGGCATCAACCCCACAAATACGAACCCCACTTGCCACTGCTACAGGGCAAGTGGGAAGAGCAAAGCAAACACCAGAATTGGAGCATCTAATAGATGTGCCTTTTCTGGGCAACAGCAGGTTGCTATTTTTATGCTAAGGGGGCAATATCCATGGCCCCTTACTAGCCTGAGAATGCCAGCCAACAGGTGTCTACTTAAGCAAGGCTGGTTGCCAAAATGGGGGACCACACGCCATTTAAAAAAAAAATGCTTTAAATAATTAAAAAATGCGTCTTGGGGACCCATCTATTCTTGATAACCAGCCTTATTGAAGCTGACAGTTGAGGGCTGCTGCCCCCAGCTGTGAGTTTTGCCTGGCTGGTTATCAAAAATACAAGGGAACCCACTCCGAGTTTTATGTTAATTATTTATTTAAAGCCCATATAAAAAGAAAAGAAAGTATGAACCGGTTCACTCCCCGCACCCTACCTGCAGCACGAAAAGCATGTCCTTACTCCGATATATGGAAGAATAAAGAATTTTTAATACATCGCTTGGTGAGTGCCACCTTTTCTTTTTCTTTGGATGTTCAATTTATTTACAGCGCAGTGGTCGGCTAATGAATATACCCATCAGCGACTCCTGCTCTCGCTGTTATTAGAAGCAGCAGGTTCGGTTGATGGGAGCTGTAGTCCTATTCGCTGAAACCATTGACCAGAGGTAAACTATATACCTCCGATCACAGCTGAATGCTCAGTGTCTTTTGACAGCGTGGGAACCGCGGCTCTCTGACCGGCAGAGATGATTTCACCGCTGATCAGAAGCAGTGTTTACTGCACTGCCATGCACATGACAGCGTGACAAACACCCGTTGTTTGGGCAGCCAAAACCGAACAGTAAGGCTGCCGTCACACTCGCAGTATTTGGTCAGTATTTTACATCAGTATTTGTAAGCCAAAACCAGGAGTGGGTGATAAATGCAGAAGTGGTGCATATGTTTCTATTATACTTTTCCTCTATTTGTTCCGCTCCTGGTTTTGGCTTACAAATACTGATGTAAAATACTGACCAAATACTGCTAGTGTGACGGCAGCCTAACACGGACTTCCTGATGAAGTCCGAGTTTGGTGTCCGTGCCCGAACATTAGGTGTTCTGTACGGACGCCGAACTTTACTGTTTGGGTTCACCCATCTTTAATGGTGGCGTGTTTCTATTATACTTTTCCTCTGATTGTTCCTCTCCTGACTTTGTCTTACAAATACTGAATTGATGTAAAATACTGACCAAATACTGAATTTGTGAACCTGGCCTTAAAGGGAATCTGTCACCAGGTTTTTGCAATTCCATCTGAGAGCTGCAGTTTGTAGAGGCAAAGACCCTGTTGTGTCATTTACTGGGAAAATAACTGCAAAATAACATATTTGGGTCCACCACTTTACAGCTGGTGTAATTTTTATTCTATTATATATACATATTTGTAATCCTGTCCTGATACGAGTACATATATTATTATTATTATTATTAATTATTTTATTAATTGCCATTTCTACCCAATAAAGGAATTTTTTTAAACTATTTTCTGCTTGCGATACACTCTTTGGCTATCCATGTTTCTGGTTGGTGTGGTTGGTCTCTCAGTCTAGTGGTAAATCATTGCTTCGCACAGAACACTGTGACTGTTGTATTTTTAAAAAAATATATATATATACATATACAATTTCTTTTAATGCTCGTGGTGTGTCTGTGTTTTAACTGGACTGAATCCTGTAGTTTTGATAAAATCACTGTTTTATTTGCTGAACATCTAACAGTTCTTTGAATTCTGTGGCTCACACTTGCAGCAGAGTTTGGGTCCAGTGTCATTAGCATCTCGTATCAGATGTTATACGCAAGGGTGATGTGTGTAAAAACAGGCTTCTTTGCGATTTACCTCTTATTAAGAATCCCCAAAATAGAGGATTTAAAATGTTATTTTAGGGTGGTTTCACATTTGCGTTTTTTTTTTTTGCGTTTTTGCGGTAAAAAATGCAAAAAAAAGCATGCGTTTTTTCCCCTATATTTAACATTAACAACGCATGCGTTTTTTTGTATGCGTGTTGACGCGTTTTTGCAACGCATGCGTTTTTTTCTGCATGCGTTGTGTTGCAGAATTGCAACATGTAGTATTTTTAGCGGCTTTTTTTTCATGCGTCTGCATGCATTAAAAACGCATGCGTTTAAAAAAAAAACAAAAAAAAACACACTGATAAACCACCCCACACCATAAAATTGATAAAGGGATCCTACCCCTAACCCTAACCCTACCCCTAATCCTAACCCTACCCCTAATCCCTTTAAGGGTATGGCTAGGGTTAGGGTTAGGGTTAGGGGTAGGGTTAGGGTTAGGGGTAGGGTTAGGGTTAGGATCCCTTTAGGGGTAGGGTTAGGGTTAGGGGTAGGGTTAGGATCCCTACCCCTAACCCTACCCCTAACCCTAACCCTAGCTCTTTCTGTTTATAGTGGGTATTTTACTTTATTTTGATGATTGGCAGCTGTCACACATTTATCTGCATGCGTTAAAAAAACGCAAACGCATGAAAAAACGCATGTAAACGCGTCAAAACGCCGCATTTTTTTCACCACATTCAAAAACGCATGCGTCAAAAAAACGCAGCATTTGCACGTGTTTACATGCGTTTTTTCACCATGCGTTTTTTTAAAAAAACGCATGCGTTTTGAAACACAATTGTGAAACCAGCCTTACACTTCCCATTACCTAGCCACCTCTACTACAAGTGTCTGATCTCCTACGCAAGGAGGACAACGCTTGCAAGCTCTTTGCTAAACAGCTTGAGAGCGCTGCTCTGACGTTGGCTAAGTGACTGTATCTGGAAAGCTTCAGGGCCCCTGCCATTGTTGCAGAGGCAAAGGTCCTTTTCTTGAAGAAACAGAGTGCACCGATCAGACCAGTGACCAATCATACCTCTGGTCCAAGCTGTTAATCATCAGAAGTGTACCACCCCCAGCAAGCAGGAAGCGGGAGGCTGAGATTGCGGGGGCTCCTAAAGATACGTTCATTAGACCATCCTTTAATTTCATTGCTACTAGATGTATTAATTCTGTCTTACCAGAAGTGGCCGTCATTGAATACGGTAAATGCAATGAGATAGATATGTCATATCTGGTCTTTATGTCTTTTCATAGAAGTTTATTATTGGACTACAGCTGCAGGGAAGACATGGCACCTGCTGCTTAGTACTGAATGTCTAGTACCAGTAGTTCTCGGCCACTGGAAAAAAGCCAAAAGAAAGGCTGGAATAAGCCTGCTGATGAGCTGCCCAAAGCTGGCTTGTGTTACGGATCAACCAGAATCCAGCTCCCTCTCCTCCGCCTGCGCTGATGTAACTCACTGGAGTGGCAAATTACATCAGACCTACAGCTGTAACCCGACATTATGATTAATTTGATCAGTAATTTCTCCTGTTTTTCATTTTAATCGGTGCGACTGTTCTGCTGTGACAGGTCTTTCAGATCTAATTAAGATAAATTTCAGAGTAAAAGACTTGGCAGAATTTTCAAGTCAAATCCAAGCTTCAAGTGTGAAGACTAGAGGCACTAATCAATCAAGTTCTGCAGAAAATATGCAGGGCTTTAACTCAGCAATCAACCCATTAATACCTAAGCAAATTTCACATTCTTCTGGACTGTTTAGTCATTCTCGCAAAACAGTCTGGCAAAAGAGTGAGCCTCTCATTATATGTATATGATCATGGCCCTGTCAGTGTGCACTAAGAACAAATAGCCCAAAGCAGTCATGGCAATTCTTGCAGACCTTAGCTCTCCAAATATTAAATGCAACCTTTACCTATTGATTTGTTCTGAAGCCGAACAAACCTTATGAGTATGTTGTCCTTACCTGCTAGTGCCTATAATAGGATCAGGAAAAGGCAAGCGCAATGCTTAGTCCATATGTTTTCAAATACTTTTATCAGTCTCGTAATAATATAACAACGGTGATCTAAAAATGTAAAAATGCAAGCTAGAGAACAGAACCTTTTATTTTTCTAGCTATCTATCATCCATGATCTATCTATCCATCTATATGTCTTTCTGATCTACAAAAGCATGAAAATATTGAATTTTAATTACCGATTGTGGCCAGAATAATGGTGTGGTGAAAACACCTAAAAGTTGCAAAATTTGACAGATCTCTGGCATGAAAGATTTGGTGAATCGGAGGCTTGGTCTCTAACGATGCACATTAATATAAAGCATTATAAGAGTTATCCAGGACTTATATCTGCTACAGTGTCTGGATATAAGCAATGTACTGGGCAGACCAGCACATCTATATAGATAAAAACGAACGTGTATATGTGTGTGTGTATATCGACGATGATGTCATAGTGGTTGCCATGGTGATGATGATGTCATAATGGTTGCCATGGCTACGATGATGTCATAATAGGATGCAATGGTGACGATGATGTCATACTAGGTTGTAATGGTGACGGTTATGTTATAACTAGATTGTGGCCCGATTCTAACGCATCGGGTATTCTAGAATATGCATGTCCCCGTAGTATATGGACAATGATGATTCCAGAATTCGCGGCAGACTGTGCCCGTCGCTGATTGGTCGAGGCAACCTTTATGACATCATCATCACCATGGCAACCATTATGACATCTACGTCGATACTGTGCCCGTCGCTGAATCAGAAACGTGAGATGTCTACGTCCTTTATGACATCATCGTCGCTGTGCCCGTTGCTGATTGGTCGAGGCCTGGCGGCCTCGACCAATCAGAGACGCGGGATTTCTACGTCGATGCTGTGCCGGTCTCTGATTGGTCGAGGCCTGGCGGCCTCGACCAATCAGAGACGCGGGATTTCCAGGACAGACAGACAGACAGAAAGACAGACAGACAGACAGAAAGACAGACAGACGGAAAAACCCTTAGACAATTATATATATAGATAGATGTTTGCCTTGGCTACGATGATGTCATAATAGGATGCAATGGTAATGGTGATGTCATAATGGTTGCCATGGCGATGATGATGTCATGATGGTTGCCATGGCTACGATGATGTCATAATAGGATGCAATGGTGACGGTCATGTCATAATGGTTGCCTAGGTGACGATGATGTCATAATAGGTTGCAATAGTGATGGATATGTCATAATGGTTGCCATGGTGATGATGATGTCATAATAGGATGCAATGGTGACGGTGATGTCATAATGGTTGCCATAGTGACAATGATGTAAAGAAGCTGCGGAGACACCATCACGTGTTTCTCGACGCAAGCAGTGAATAGCCAGGCCTTTCCCCGGAAAGGAACAACCACGGGAAGGGCAGCATCCTATGAAGGAAAGCCACCTATGCCAAGCATGGTATCCATCCACAGATAGTGACAATGATGTCATACTAGGTTGTAATGGTGACGGTTATGTCATAATGTTTGCCATGGCTACGATGATGTCATGATAGGATGCAATGGTAATGGTGATGTCATAATGGTTGCCATGGCGATGATGATGTCATGATGGTTGCCATGGCTACGATGATGTCATAATAGGATGCAATGGTGACGGTGATGTCATAATGGTTGCCATGGTGATGATGATGTCATAATAAGTTGCCATGGTGACGATGATGTCAGAATGGTTGCCATGGTGAAGATGATGTCATAATAGGTATATGTGCATGGAACTATGGGATGGAGGATGTGTGATGGGTATATGGGCACGGGACTATAGGATGGAGGATATGTATGATGGGAATATGGGCACGGGATCATGGGATAGAGGATATGTATGATGGGAATATGGGCACGGGACTATGGGATGGAGGACGTGTGATTGGTATGTGGGCACAGGACTATGGGATGGAGGATGTGTATGATGGGTCTATGGGCATGGGACTATGGGATGGAGGATGTGTATGATGGGTCTATGGGCACGGGACTTTGGGATGGAGGATGTGTATGATGGGTATATGGGCATGGGACTACTGGATGGAGGATGTGTATGATGGGTATATGGGCACGGTACTATGGGATGGAGGATATGTATTATCGGTATATGGGCGCGGGACTATGGGATGGAGGTTATGTATGATGGGTATATGAGCACAGGACTATCGGATGGAAGATAATCATTATAATCTATTATTCATATATTGCTTAGTGGCTGTTGCCAATGTATTACAGTTTATCTGTTTGTTTTTTTAACTTGAGGTGTTTGCTCTGTATATTGCATAAATCTGAACACTGGCAGAGCAGCTGATTGTTGAGGGTGGTTGTGGGACCCTCATAGAAATTATATTGATGACCTATCACACACCTTGTTATGTAGGTTCCAGACAACCCATTGAATTTGAACGGTAATATCAAATACAATTGTTGACTCTCAGAAATGAACAATTAATACAATTTTTCTCCACATGTGTTGAGGCTGTCTAACAGCCGCAAATCATGCAGCTTCAGGGACTCGTACATAATATTCGATCACTCCCAGATACTTGGATAACTCTTGAGTGTGCTCAGATATGACATTTTCTAAGCACGTTCTTTCATCCCTACTGTGCAGCCCTTTCAAAGATAAGCCAGTTGATCCCTTTACAGCCCCAAGGTCAAAATCACATTTTGAAGTTGCGTCTCCAGCTCCTCAGCCTGTTACTGCACTCTATCTCCAGCACCACCCTCTTCTGGTTAAGTGACATATCAATGGCCATGTATCAGAGAATACAACTGTTTAATCAACCAAATTAAGGTGGCAGTAGGGAAGGGAATACAGTGTGAGGCTGACGATCTGGAAGTACATGTTCATGCCCCAGTGCACTTTCAGACTGATGTTTATTAAACTTCAAAATGTGATTTCTCATACTGGTCATTGCTTTGGGGTCATATAAGGATTAAGCATCTTATACTTAAAAGGGCTAAATAATCATGTAAATGGTTTGGGTGAGAAAAGGAGGGGGCATAGGAGTTTCTAACATATTCCCTTTAAATTCTCATTTGTTTTCTGTACAAGCTTCTATAGTCACAATGGTGGGAAAATTCCAACTTCTGAGGACTCACAGGCTTGGGTTATATCACTGCATTCAACCATATAGCACATCCACCCCAGTCCAGATTCTCGCCAAACTAATCTGTAGGGTTGATCAGTTGATATAAATTGACTGGGTAATGAAATAACTGTACCAATGAAAAGAAAGAGATTTTTATAGCCTTGTGTCATTCTTTTGTCCCATCTATATATTTGATCACATATCCACATGACAGGTGTGTGATCAGTGGGTCCAAATACTTGGACCCCCATTAATCTAATGTCCTGTGTGAGTGGAGTAGTTGTGTGAATGTGTGACCACTGCTCCTGCTCCCATGAACAGTAAAAAATGCCCCTTCTTTGGATCGGACCCCCATCTATCTATGGCTTCTCAACTTATGGATAGGTGATAAATTATATTGATAGTATGTCCATTTAAAAAATATCCCTCAAACATCTCACAATTCTTACCCTATTTGAGAGCACAAAGCATAAAAAATTGATTACTCAGATTAAGCTAAAAAAACTGTTTTGAAAAAAAAAAAAAACCCATTCCATGTATTTATTATACAGTAATATGAAATTTCACTTTAATAGAGAAGTGGCGTGGAACAATATAAGAATGTCAATGTTCTGCCAGATGATGATGTAGTGTTAATATTTGTTCATTTTGTGAAACTTTTAGTCATTTCACCTAGGCTAGTGCCTTTCATTTAATTTCCTCTCTGAAGAAACAGCAGTGTTGGTATCTGTATAGAAATAATTGTTGTTATCCTTCAGAGTTTTTGAAACAAACAACATCATCATTTTGAATTACTGTCTTCTCTTGACAATCTTTGCATTGCACTAAACTAATATCCTTCAGATGGATTCTGAATAATGTAGAAGGATGAAACTGGCAGAAAATAAGACGGAATCAAAGAATCTTAAATGAAATTTAAGCTGTCAAGTATTAAGCTTGGTTTAATATTACACAACACTATTACAAGCCGTTTTATGTTCGGAATTTATACATTTGTATTGAATTTATACATTTGTATCTGAATTTGTAATTTCATTCCCATGATGTGCTACACTAGATCACACCAGATACACAGAAGAATATAGATGCCAGGTGTGTGGCTTGAATAATGGATCAGCTATATATGGGGTCCAAGCATAGAGACCCCTTAAATGCTGCTATATCAGGCAAAGTCACACGTTGTGTGGACATCTTTGTGCCTAAACAAGGAAGGGACTATGGGGGCTTCCTTTTTCTGATGATACATTTATCAATTCTGAATGGGATTGTCCTATAAAGAGAATCCATTGCTATCATTTATTAATATAGGGATATCGTCATAATACACTAATAATAAGTGTATGAAGGGAGATATGTGTCACTACGCATACTGCGGCCAGTGATGTAGAACCAGAATATGTCTTGCCCCCAGCAAGCTACATGCTGAGAGGGTTAATTTAAATTTAGACATGCGGCTGGCTTTATGTGACCTGACCACCAATAAAGTGGGAGGGAGGGTGCTCACCGTACCCCCTCCTGCAGAGCCGACACCAGCATGTGTACCAGCAGGACCTGCTGTGATGTCACAATCATGTGATCATCACATGGTTAAATACTTGGACATGAGAAACAGTCTGTGTGGCGTCTTCGGAGAAGTGGAACTCCAATGTGGCTACAGGAGGAGCTAAGGACGTTGCTTGTGTTAGTGAAACCTGCAAGGAAAGGACTTTGATGGACATTATCTTTGTTTTGCTTTACCGTTCTACCAGCAAGGCTCTGTTTAGTTTGCTGAACCCTGCTAAAGTTTATGCTGTCCACAGTAAACCAGCAGTTGAACTACTACCAGAACCATTCTGGCTACCTTGTGAAGCAGCTGAGTGAGTCAACCCCTCACAGGATATACAAGTACAATATACCTGTTAAACAACCCTCAGACAGGGAGAACTGAGAAGACTCCTATTTCTGAGAGGTTATGGAGTGTTACATGATACTTTTCAAAAACTGCTATTTGCTGAGATTGATCATGGGATCATGTATTATATTCTGTGACTCAAAGTAATTGAATTTTGTCTGATTTTGTTTGTTGTATTCCCCCTTTGAATTGTAAAATGTTGCAATATATACTTCTCATCACTGAAAATGGAAAACCAAGAAGAAAAAGTCATGGAGTCATGGAAATCACAGGATCAATAGACTTGTTAATGATATTCAAATGATGAAAAAATGGAAAGAAAATTTGCAAAACATCTTGATTTATACAGTCTCGAGCATAAGTGTCACACACTGAAATACATCTACGCACATTGGCATGCTATCAATTCTATCACTTAGGAGAAATAACCGTACCACTGATTCCATGACCAAATCAATGTAACGCTGAGTTGTTAGTATATCTATATATATAATCTGAGTGTATGTATATGTGTGTGTATGGATCAAGCACTGCCCACTGCACATAGCCCTACCCACTTCACACGCAAAGCACCGTCCACATGGCCCACGTTGTTAGGGCACACGGGCGGAGACACATTCACCTCGAAAGCAACCATGCAAAACTCACCAGCTGCATTGTCCCAGCCACTGCGAGCTACAATCAGGGCCGCCGCCTTCAGAGTATCAGTATCACGGCAGGCACATGCCAAATCTAGCTCTGCGGTGTCTAGAATGCAGTTGCTCCTGTGAGGCATGATGTCAATGGAAAGGGAGGAGCCTCATGGATTACACCGCTGTGCTCATAACAGAAAGTTGCTGTGCAGGTGTGAGGGGAAGAGAGGCGTGAGGGGGAAATGAGGGGAGGGGAAAATGAGAGGAGTGAGGGGAAATAGTGGAGTGAGGGGAAAATAGTGGAGTGAGAGGAAAATGAGAGGTGTGAGGTGACAATGAGAGGTGTGAAGGGAAAATGAAGAGGTGTGAGTGGAAAAGAGAAGTGAGGGGAAAATAGTGGAGTAGTAGGAAAATGACAGGTGTGAGGTCTAAATGACAGGTGTGAGGGGGGAAATGAGAGAAATGAGGGGAAAATGAGAGATCTGAGGGGAAAATGAGAGATGTGAGAGGAAAAATGAGAGGCGTGATGGGAAAATGAGAGAAGTGATTTGCTGCTGCAGTATGAGGCTGTGTATCGAGAAGACTGAGGCGCAGCAGGTGAAGGCTGTGTATAAGGCCACATTCCCACGTTTAGTATTTGGTCAGTATTTTACCTCAGTAATTATAAGCCAAAAACACGAGTGTGAGAAAAATACAGAAGTGGTGACATGTTTCTAATATACTTTTCCTCTGATTGTTTTACTCCAAGTCTTAGCTTACAAATACTGAGGTAAAAAAACTGACCAAATAACGTGTGAACAAGGTCTAGAAAAGTGTAGCACTGCAGAAGAAATAGGCTGTGTATACGATACACTTTATTGCAATTAGTGCAATTTCTCTCAGGATCAAGTGTTTCCAATTGTACATGGAAGTGGAGTGTGAGGTGCTGTGGGGGGAGGCGATTATATGTGCACACGATGCAGATTTAGTGCAGAATTGCACGCTGCAGATTTCAAAGAAGTGCACGTCGCTTCTTTTGTGCAGTTCTGCAGTGTTTCTGCGCAGATTTTTCTGCACCATGTGCACAGCTTTTTTTTCACATTGATTTACATTGTACTGCACAGAAACTGCACAGAAACTGCACAGAAACTGCATAGAAACTGCACAGAAACTGCACAGAAACTGCATTGAAACTGCACAGAAACTGCACAGAAACTGCATAAAAACTGCACAGAAACTGCATTGAAACTGCACAGAAACTGCACAGAAAGTGTAAAAGCTGTGCTTTATGTGCAATATAATCATTATAATTTGTTATAACTAACCACAGTTAGTTACTATGCCCGGTCTCTTCAACTAGTCTGTAATAAAGACTGGCTATGTGCACACGTAGGAAATGTGGTGCAGAATTTTCTGCACTAAATCTGCATCTCCTGGCAGAATCCGCAGGTGCGTTTTTGATGCGTTTTTTATGCGGTTTTAGGCCGGCTTCACACTTGCGAGTTTTACGGACGTAAGAGCGTAGAAACTACGTCCGTAAAACTCGCAAAAAATACGGCACAATTATTCTCTATGCCCCTGCTCCTATCTGCCGTATTTTACTGATCAGTATTATACGGCTTTCTACGGCCGTACAAAATCGCAGCATGCTGCGTTTGTCACCGTACTGCGCAAGAAATACGCCAATGAAAGTCTATGGAAGCGTGAAAAATACGGATTACACACGGACAAGCAGTGTGACTTGCGAGAAATACGCAGCGCTGTTAGAGAGAAAAGCCGGTAATTCAGTGCGGTGTACAGTAAAATCACACTGACAGCTTACAGTCCAATAGGTAGAATAAATGTGTACACATAGAATAGGTATATATATATATATATGTCAGTGAGACACATATATGTATATATATTACTATTTATTCCAGCGCTATACAGCTTGAAAGCCGGTAATTCAATTACCGGCTTTTTCTTTCTCCTTCCTAAAACCCGACATGATTTGAGACATGGTTTACATACAGTAAACCATGTCTTCTCTCCATTTTTTTGCAGATTCCACACTACTAATGTCAGTAGTGTGTATCTGCAAAATTTGGCCGTTCTAGCTCTTAAAATAAAGGGTTAAATGGCGGAAAAAATTGCCGTGGGCTGCCGCGCAATTTTCTCCGCCAGAGTAGTAAAGCCAGTGACTGAGGGCAGATATTAATAGCCTGGAGAGGGTCCACGGTTATTGGCCCCCCCTGGCTAAAAATATCTGCCCCCAGCCACCCCAGAAAAGGCACATCTGGAAGATGCGCCTATTCTGGCACTTGGCCACTCTCTTCCCATTCCCGTGTAGCGGTGGGATATGGGGTAATGAAGGGTTAATGCCACCTTGCTATTGTAAAGTGACATTAAGCCTAATTAATAATGGAGAGGCGTCAATTATGACACCTATCCATTATTAATCCAATTGAATGAAAGGGTTAAATAAAACACAAACACATTATTTAAAATTATTTTAATGAAATAAAAACAATGGTTGTTGGAGTATTTTATTCTACGCCCAATCCAATCACTGAAGACCCTCGTTCTGTGAAAGAAAAAACATAATAAACCAACAATATACTTACCCTCCGCAGATCTGTAACGTCCAACGATGTAAATCCTTCTGAAGGGGTTAAAACATTTTGCAGCAAGGAGCTTTGCTAATGCAGGCTGCTCCTCGCTGCAAAACCCCGGGGAATGAGTCTAAATATAGATCAATGAGCTATATTTAGCTTCATTTGCGGTGAGGCGCCCTCTGCTGGCTGTTTATAGATCGTGGGAACTTGCCTAGAAAGCCTGGGAGCTTTCTAGGAAATTTCCCACGATCTATGAACATCCAGCAGAGGGCGCCTCACCGCAAATGAAGCTAAATATAGCTCATTGATCTATATTTAGACTCATTCCCCGGGGTTTTGCAGCGAGGAGCAGCCTGCATTAGCAAAGCTCCTTGCTGCAACATGTTTTAACCCCTTCAGAAGGATTTACATCGTTGGACGTTACAGATCTGCGGAGGGTAAGTATATTGTTGGTTTATTATGTTTTTTCTTTCACAGAACGAGGGTCTTCAGTGATTGGATTGGGCGTAGAATAAAATACTCCAACAACCATTGTTTTTATTTCATTAAAATAATTTTAAATAATGTGTTTGTGTTTTATTTAACCCTTTCATTCAATTGGATTAATAATGGATAGGTGTCATAATTGACGCCTCTCCATTATTAATTAGGCTTAATGTCACCTTACAATAGCAAGGTGGCATTAACCCTTCATTACCCCATATCCCACCGCTACACGGGAATGGGAAGAGAGTGGCCAAGTGCCAGAATAGGCGCATCTTCCAGATGTGCCTTTTCTGGGGTGGCTGGGGGCAGATATTTTTAGCCAGGGGGGGCCAATAACCGTGGACCCTCTCCAGGCTATTAATATCTGCCCTCAGTCACTGGCTTTACTACTCTGGCGGAGAAAATTGCGCGGGAGCCCACGCCAATTTTTTCCGCCATTTAACCCTTTATTTTAAGAGCTAGAACGGCCAAATTTTGCAGATACACACTACTGACATTAGTAGTGTGGAATCTGCAAAAAAATGGAGAGAAGACATGGTTTACTGTATGTAAACCATGTCTCAAATCATGTCGGGTTTTAAGAAGGAGAAAGAAAAAGCCGGTAATTGAATTACCGGCTTTCAAGCTGTATAGCGCTGGAAAAAATATTAATATATATACATATATGTGTCTAATGACATATATATATATATATATATATATATATATATATATAGACAGTATATATATATATTTTTTTCTTTTTGGGACACATGGATCATTTCTATAGCGGTATGTTGGTTTTGCAAGCCTGCGAGAAAACCACGCAGTATGGATGCCATACGGATTACATACGGAGGATGCCATGCGCAAAAAACGCTGACACACCCTGCCTACGGAGGAGCTACGGACCACTATTTTCGGGACATTTCAGCGTATTACGGCCGTAATATACGGACCGTATTTTCATACGCTGAGTGTGAAGCCGGCCTTAGTGCTTTTTTGTGCGGAATTGATGCGGATTTTGTGCAGTTTTTGTGCAGTTTTTACCACTGTGGATTTCTATTAATGGAGGGGTGCAGAAACGCTGCAGAAACGCACAAAAGAAGTGACATGCACTTCTTTGAAACCTGCAGTGTTTCTGCGCAGATTTTTCTGCACCATGTGCACAGCTTTTTTTTTCCACATTGATTTACATTGTACTGTAAATCACAGTGCAGATCTGCAACGTTTCTGCAGCAGAAAAATCTGCTGCAGATCTGCACTAATTCTGCACTAAATCTGCATCGTGTGCATCTGGCTACCATACATTATGCCACCATAATACCAACAGTAGGAAGAGTGTGACATTTCTTTGTGAAAGCCTCTTCATGGCATTACCCACATGATCTTCAGAAAAATCTCCAGCTATCGTTGCATCCAAAATAAAAACAGGGCTCAACGCTGAAAAGGATAGACCTCTATTCCAGCCTCTATTGCTCCATTACATCCATTTTCAAACCACATGGGTAAAACAGAGATGATGTCTTCATTTAGAAATATCACACCGGTCCTACTGCCATGATTATGGTATGAGTATGGCATAATCTACAGTAACTGGGCCACTATAGTATTCATTGCAAGTACGCTAACAGTGGCACTACATTGATTTGGAGGTGGAACCAGTGATACGGCCTTTTCCTCAAAGCGTCCCAAGCCATTTTTCAACATGACAATTCCAGAGACCACAAGTTGCTCTCGTTACTGTGAAAAGAATATGTAACCTATATGTGCTTCCAAGGTCTGCAGGATCATCGGAGTTGTCACTCATCCAGCACATCTGGGGAGTCATTGGATAGCAACTACAAAGAAAGCCGCCAGCAGTGGATCTTGATGATTTGCTTGCCCAAGTGCATTCAGCATTGCAGAACATTCCTCAGACAAGCATTAATAACCTAATTGAAAACAGACAAGTGAATGTATTTCTGCCCACAATGCTCATATTCAATACTAAATAAATCAGCTTCCATATTTTCATCATTTTCATATCTTTAACATTTCTATTGATCCTGTGATTTCCATACTTCTTTGATTTTTCCTTCTTGTTGTTGCATTTTCAATGTTGAGGAGTGGAAATCAGTGCTATCCTTATATATTATTTCTAATCTCTCTTTTTCGGTGATTACTTTGTATCTCCGTTCATACTGCACCCACACACACAAATGATACACCACTTGAAAGGTAAACTTGCCTCCTTCAGCAAGAAAATAGCCAAACAAATCACACATCCATGATGTTATCTGTGATCACAAAGTACAGTTTAAACATTCATTTTCATAAATCTGGTTTATGAAAATTAATGTTTAAACTGTATTTTGCGATCACATCGTGGATCTGTGGCTTGTTTGGCTATTTTCTTGCTGAAGGGGCCAAGTTTACCTTTCAAATGGTGTATCATTTGTGTGTGTGTGTTGTATGAACGGAGATACAAAGTAATCACTGAAAAAGAGTGATTAGAAATAATATATAAGGATAAATACCGGTCTGTGTTCATCATGTCATTAAATACATTTACATTTGACCAGCTTGCTTTTTTGGAAGTTGCCTGCGCCCCCTACGACCAATGTGCGAAAATTTTGCGCGGGCCAACTAGTATTAATAATAAATATATTATAACAATTAAGAACTGCCCAGTTTGTCACTTTGGTGGCTGTTTAGTGAACGTAAATGACTCAGTTGTATACCTACTTTACTTTGATATCAGACAGATGCACACATTTAAAGAGCTCTATCTCAGCGACAGGTTCTCTGTAAACGTGCATATATTGTATTCCATCGGTCCTTAAACAAGACATATCACTACATAATGTTACTAGTAATAGGGTTATTACTGTGACAACATTATAGATTTTTTATGGGTAAATGAGTTATTGCTGCCATTGACACATGATATATGATATGTGCAGAGAGAATCTAATGAAGCCTAGACTGTCTTGCATATATAGGCAGAGAAAAACACCACGGCAATCAGCATATTTTTATATTGAGTATTTAATAAACCAAAACCATTTTCTTCTGTTCTCGATATTCTGCTCTTCTGTTAGAATCATCATTAAATTGTTCAAGAAATCCATCATTTTTAGAAGGTTCCATAAAACTCAAACATTGGACAAATGTGATCACGTCAGTGTTTTTAGGCAAGCTGTATTTTAAACGTGCTGGTTATTGGCCAGTATTATCTTAGATGGCTGTAAGGTGCCCAGATGGCTATTCCACATGACTCCTCTTACACATGCATACTCCATTCAACTGAGTGTTAATGTGTTTTCAGTGGGATGAGATGTAAGTCTCTGCCAGATACTTCTGATGGCAGTGTATTTCCCCAAGGCCTGAGTGTTGAAAGTCATCAGGCCAAATTCAACTTTTTCCCAACAGATGTTAGGAGTCAGGAGGCCCCTAAACTCATAAGAGAGCTGGTGGGTCCTGCCAAAGTCGTCAGGTTCTACCAACTCTGGTCTTATCTGTATGGGCACCACTACTGTTTATGTCTAGCTATAATCAATATCAACCAAACAGAGAAAACATGTATGACACCGAATGTCATACTGATGGTAAAAGGACCAATTAACAGACACTCTATTAAACATACAACCTACAAGAGCCATAGAGTACAAAAGTCCCAATATAAAAAGTATCAAATTTTATTACACCAAATTAAGGTAACAATAATAGACATTAAGTCACAAAAAGGCATAAGACGGGTGGCGCACAGTGTCAAAGAGAAACCATTGTGCGATTCCACACATATTAATAGCAGGCAAGACTCTTTAATCGATCCCATGCCTGCTATTTATATGTGTGGAATCGGACAATGGTTTCTCTTTGACACTGTACGCCACCCGTCTTATGCCTTTTTGTGACTTAGGCTACTTTCACACTAGCGTCAGATTCGGATTGCGTCAGGCCGAGATTCCGCCGCTAGAGTTTGTTGTGCCACACAACGGAGGCAGCGGATGCATTTCTCCGGCGCATCCGCTGCCCCATTGTGAGGTGCGGGGAGGTTGGGGCGGAGTTTCGGCCGTGCATGCGCGGTCGGAAAAAGGGGTCCGTCGGCTGCAAAAAACGTTACATTTAACGTTTTTTGCTCCCGGCGGTCCGCCACAACACGGCGCAACCGTCGCAAGACGGTTGCGATGTGTGTCAATACGTCGCAATGCGTCGGTAATGTAACTCTATGGGGCAAAAACGCATCCTGCAAACAGCTTTGCAGGATGCGTTTTTTCCCCTAAACGACGCATTGCGACGTATTAAAAAAAAACGCCAGTGTGAAGTAGCCTTAATGTCTATTATTGTTACCTTAATTTGGTGTAGTAAAAATTGATACTTTTTATATTGGGACTTTTGTACTCTATGTTTATGTCTAGCTATAGCCTTTGTGCAGTTTTTACTCTAGAAATGATCATGTTGATAAAAATGGATATAGGAACAGCTTAAAGCTAATTCACTGCAGCTGCAGAATGGTATTTGAACACTACGAGGGCTTATATAACATCAACATAAAGTTAAAGTAGAAAACTAACTTGCTTACCTGCATTGGGTTTGGCGGGGTCATTGGGGATGGAAGGCCATGTCCTGGTGAGTGATTGGGCTTTTGGGGAGAGCTGCAGGGCTGCTGGCTTGTAGCGAGTTGGTTCTGGCTTTTGCTCGGTGTTTGGTTTTGCTGCTGTTGCTGATTTTGTTGCTGCTGGGATGGCTGTGAGGGATGAGGCTGCGATGATTGCTGGGGCGATTGCTGATGCTGAGCTGTAGCTTGCTGTTGCTGTTGTTGTTGCTGTTGCTGCTGTTGCTGTGATCCTTGATGATGATGGTGGTGATGATGCTGATGAAGCTGCTGTAGATGCTGAAGTTGTTGAAGTTGTGAGTTCAGGGATGAGGTAGCTGTAATCCACCAAAACAATTTATCATATAATCTTGCTTTATAATTAGATTTGACTTATCTTTTAGACATAGTAAAGATGCAGCATTACTACCAGTCACATACAACTTCATCTCTTTACTAAGGAAAAGGTCAGATAACATTCAGAAGACTTTTGAAATAATGGAAATGCTTTTAATTAGTGCAAGTTGTCTATAACACTAAGTACTTATATAAATACACATATGTAACACTGTTATCTTTGCACTCGATGACTATATGGTCCACTATGTTATCACTTAGGCCCAATTATTACATGTTAAGGTACTGTCACACTAAGCGACGCTGCAGAGATACCGACAACGATCCGGATCGCTGCAGCGTCGCTGTTTGGTCGCTGGAGAGCTGTCACACAGACAGCTCTCCAGCGACCAACGATCCTGAGGTCCCCGGGTAACCAGGGTAAACATCAGGTTACTAAGTGCAGGGCCGCGCTTAGTAACCCGATGTTTACCCTGGTTACCATCGTTAAAGTAAAAAAAACAACCACTACATACTTACCTACCGCTGTCTGTCCCCGGCGCTCTGCTTCTCTGCTCTGGCTGTGAGCGCCGGGCAGCCGGAAAGCAGAGCGGTGACCTCACCGCTGTGCTTTCCGGCCGCTGTGCTCACAGCCAGAGCAGAGAAGCAGAGCGCCGGGGACAGACAGCGGTAGGTAAGTATGTAGTGGTTGTTTTTTTTACTTTAACGATGGTAACCAGGGTAAACATCGGGTTACTAAGCGCGGCCCTGCGTTTAGTAACCCGATGTTTACCCTGGTTACCAGCGAAGACATCGCTGAATCGGCGTCACACACGCCGATTCAGCGATGTCAGCGGGAGATCCAGCGACGAAACAAAGTTCTGGACTTTCTTCCCCGACCAGCGATATCACAGCAGGGGCCTGATCGCTGCTGCCTGTCACACTGGACGATATCGCTAGCCAGGACGCTGCAACGTCACGGATCGCTAGCGATGTCGTCTAGTGTGACGGGGCCTTTAACATTAAAGGGAAAAATCTCACCAGGTTCTCACCACTCAATCTTAAAACAGCATAATATTAAGACAGTGTCTGATTCCAGTGATGTGTGACTTACTGGGCTGCTTACTGTACTTTTGATAAAATCACTGTTTTATCAGCTGGAGATTATCACGACAGGACTAATAAACTTGCTGCCATGTAGTCATCAATACTCAAGAGCTCTGTATAACCCCATGCCCACCACTGATTGGCAGCTTTCTGCCTATGCACAGAGCACACAGGAAAGTGCCATTCATTGGTGTGAGCATGGTTATACAGAGCTTAGAAACCTAATAGATCTGCAGCAGATAAAATTGTGATTTTATTGAAACTGCTACAAGCAGCTCAGTACTACATCACTGTAATAGGTCTCTGCCCCTACATAATGCTGCTCTCAGAGGGGGAAGAGAAATGCTAATTCCAGATTCGCTTTAAGTTCAATGAATAAACAAAACAGAGTAAACTTCTATTCTTCACCTAGTGGTACGCAGTTAACTATGTAATGAATGCCAGTTGCTTAGAAAATCAAATCTCTCTATAATAATATATCAAGAAGTGAGGCTGTTTATACACATTAAAAATATGTCAACCGACAGCCTTTTCTTGCCACCACTTTATACACATGCACGCTCAGTTAGGTGGAGCAGCTGTTGTCAGTAGGAGGTGGGAGAGTTGCTGATACCGGACACCTTAGGGTACCGTTACACTATACGATTTACCAATGATCACGACCAGTGATACGACCTAGCCGTGATCGTTGGTAAGTCGTTGTGTGGTCGCTGGGGAGCTGTCACACAGACAGCTCTCCAGCGACCAACGATGCCGAGGTCCCCGGGTAACCAGGGTAAACATCGGGTTACTAAGCGCAGGGCCGCGCTTAGTAACCCGATGTTTACCCTGGTTACCAGCGTAAAAAAAAACAAACAGTACATACTTACATTCCGGTGTCTGTCCCTTGCCGTCTGCTTCCCGCACTGACTGACTGCCGGCCGTAAAGTGAAAGCACAGCGGTGATGTCACCGCTGTGCTCTGCTTTCACTTTACGGCCGGCAGTCAGTGAGTGCGGGAAGCAGACGGCAAAGGACCTGACGGACACCGGAATGTGAGTATGTACTGTTTGTTTTTTTTTACATTTACGCTGGTAACCAGGGTAAACATCGGGTTACTAAGCGCGGCCCTGCGCTTAGTAACCCGATGTTTACCCTGGTTACAAGCAACGATCCAGCGATGACAGCGGGAGATCCAGCGACAAAAGAAAGTTCCAAACGATCTGCTACGACGTACGATTCTCAGCAGGGTCCCTGATCGCTGCTGCGTGTCAGACACAGCGATATCGTATGGATATCGCTGGAACGTCACGAATCGTGCCGTCGTAGCGATCAAAATGGCACTGTGTGACGGTACCCTTAGTGAGCAGCTTAACTCACTGAGAATGGAAGGATTCAGAAGTTGAAATTCAACCACCTATTCTCCAACGCTCTGATGTGTGTTGTGGGAGGAAAGTCAGAAGGCCCACATTACTCATTAGAATATTGATGGATTTTGTTATTATATATTTAAAGGGAATCTGTCAGCAGGTATTTTCTATGTAATCTGAGGGCAGCATGAGGTATGGGGTTAAATCACAGATCTCAGCAATGTGTCATTTATTAGGCGGTGTGCTGTTGTTTACTTACAGTGAAAGTTTTTTCACCAGGACATTATAATTGTCAGACTCTGCCCCCTCTTGTAATAAGCAGCTCACTGTCTATAGACTATGAACACAGAGAGCCTGTTGCGGGCAGAATTAGCTTTCTCATCTCAGCTTCATCATGCATCTAAGAACTCTGATTGTGTCAGACCTGCTGCACCCAGTAAACTCAGTGATATATCGCTGGATTTAGGGTCTCTTTTCCCACATCATGCTGCTCTCAGATGAGGTAGCAAAAACCTTCTAACAGATTCCCTTTAAAGGCTCATTCAGACGTCAGTGCAGATCAGTCCAAGATCAGACAGAAATGCTCAAACTGTAGTGATCTGAGCATAACAGCTTTATATATTTCTGTGAAGCTGTCACGTTTGGGTTTGGAGACCCGAGGCCAGAGTCGAAGATCCACGGACGTGTGAATGGGTGGTAATTTGTATTGCAAGCTATGATCAGTTTGAACCCATTTTGCAAAAATAAAATTCAAAACATTGTTCATGAGTGAACGTTCATTTTCAACCACTTGCCGTTCTCTACCCCATTTGCACCCTCTACGGCTACACCATTGGGCAAGTCATGAAGAAATGTAGCCATCGAGGGTCAACCTGATTGATTCACAAATTGGCTTCTTAGAAATGATTGCACGATTAGTTTACACAACTCCAATAAGTTTTTGTTTTCCAGTTAGGAGAATGCTGTTATTTCCTTAGTTCAGATTTATCCCCCCACTACATATATCGGTAGAAGCGCAGATTTTACATAAAGTGTGATATTATTACATAGTAAAGACAATAGATGGGACCACATAATCCAGAAATAGCCATCGTAATGTACTTTAGCCTCTATACTTGGCAAGCTTTAACAGTTTTCACCTTTAAAATGACATAGTAACTCCTAAGGCCTGATAGTGTTCTCAATTCAATATTGCTTTATAACACTAAATTTGGCCAGGGAAATATCATCCAGTTCACAGCTTTAAAAAAATGGAAAAAAAAGGAAAGAAATGGCACGTGTTGAAAGTTATTATTGTGCTGTTCTCAGGGTCAGCGCAGTTCAATTATACTTTTAGGTCTCATTTTATCGTGAACATTGGTAAGGTATCTACTTTAAGCCCATTGCTGTTCAGATAAATTAAGCACACCCCTGCCATGTAAGAACTGTATTTTCGTGATGGCTTCCAGTCGCCAGCATTCAGCCCTGTTGTAAAACCTCCCTACAAATTATATGTCATTTTGTCACTTAGTTTTGAGTACGACATGACAAAAACCTGTCTTTAGATTCTAGCAAAATGAAATCAAGGTGAAAAAAATTGCTTAATTTAGATACTTTAATGGCTAATGTGGTCACTGTTTAAGAAAAACTACAATAGGAAAAATGTCTGAATAAATAAAAACGGAAAAACAGCTTGGAAATTAGTTAAAACAATAAAAAAATAATTGCTTAACTATTTAATCCCCTGCACTGTAACACTACTGTTCTGGTGGTCCTCACTGGTTCTGCAGCAATGATGTCACACTGAGGGGTCACATGACAGAGGCTGATGCTAGTGATTGGCTGTGATTGAACTGTGCACTTGACATCATCACTGTAGGACTGACAGGGACCACCGGGGGACCACCGGAGTGGCTGAAAGGCCATGAGATTAAATGGCTTAATGCTGCTTATTTTCTTGTTTTGCCTCAATTCCAGTTATAAATCTGTGGCCACCCTTTTAATCAGATGTGGGTAATTGAAAGGGAACCAGTAACTTGCCATAAATCTGTATTTTTCTGGTGTAAATGCAGCTGTTTTCTCAATCTTGAGTTGTAACTCTTTTGGTTATGTACCTTTCCATGCCTGAGATATGCTCTTTTCATTCCTATATGTAAGTCTAGTCTTTTTAACCAAGTGGCGTGGTCCTCAACTCTTCTTTATGGAAGTATGCTTGAGGACCATCCCCAGTTGGCCTAAAAGGCTAGATTTACATATAAGGAAAGGAGTGCCATATCTCAGAAATGGAAAGACCCATGAACAAAAAATAGAGGGGCAGGGATACTTATACCAGGTAAAAAAAATTATGGCAAGTGACAGGTCCTTTTTAAAAAAAAAAAAAATCTGTAAATTTTTTAAACTTTTTTTTCCCGAAGTCCAAATTTAGATTTTTTTTTCCTTCTTGCAATCATTTTTAGGGAGTATAGCAGTCACTTTAGACATGATATAATCACTGCTGATAAGTTATTTACATCCTCTTCCCTCCAGAATCCCAGTAGTAGCTGCTAGGCTGGAGTCGCACACAATGTATAAAAAATCTGTCCGGTTTTGTCTGCCGAGAATTGCACAAATGTTCTCTGTATGGTTATCTGTATGTCATCTGTGTGCAATGCCAGGATGCGTTTTTTTCTCAAAAAAGTATCCGTGTGTCATCCGTATGTCATCTGTATGGTGAGATTTTCTCACACACTTGCAAAATGATCAAATAATGGCTGAGCCTTTCCTGTCACCTGCCCAATGCCTGAGAATTTTTCACAAGTCACACTCATAGTCCGTGTGCTGTGCGATTTTTTTCTCGCACCCATAGACTGAGATATGCGGACAATCGCAGCATGCTGAGACTTCACTTGCACGTATAATACGGCCGAGAAAACAATGGATAATAGGAGCTGCCCCATAGATTAACATTGGTCCGAGTGCTTTGGGATTTTTTATTGCTTAGCTCTTGCCCGTATTACTCTGTAGTGTGACCCCGGCCTAAGACTGTGTCAGTACTTGACATAGATGTCAACACATATTATGAGAATAAAACCCTACCAATCCTGAAGGTGGGAGCCCAAAATCAAGCCATGATGGCATTTAGGACAAGTGAATGCTTTTTTTCTTAGCTTTTATGGCCCACCACCGGTGCTGAAATGATTGAAAGGATTTTAAAGGGGTAATCCCATTTTATAACGTGGCAGAAAATAACTAAAATGTTATATTACTTTATGATTGGTAGGGTCTGACCTCAGGGACCTTTTGAGCCCTCACAGATCTTGAGAATGAAGGTGTCTGGCCACGGGTTGTACATGGGAACTGCAGAACAGTGTCATTCATGGGTCCACAGCAATACATTGCAACAGTGGTCACTTCATTCTCATGATCAGTGAGGGTCCCAAAGATCAGCTTTCTACTGATTATACAGTAATTACAGCTCTATGAAAGTAGCCCTCTTTTGTTACATGTATTTTTTTTCCATTATCGACAATGTTTTTTTTCATCCCACAATCTGTATAAAAAAAAAATATAGAATTAATGAAATTTCCGCATTGTCTACTCCCTCTTTTTAGGCTAAATTTCCTGTTGTTTTAGGAAATTCACATGTATTTTAGGCACAAAGAAAGAGTTTCACACTACGTGTTTTACATTCAAGCAACTATTGAATGGGTGCAAAGATAATTGTGAAGGCAGGGGAAGCAGGGTCAGCGGTGACATCGCCTATTGTGGGTGGTGGATCCTATTACCAGCTGTGTTATCAGTCACTGTAATCCTGCCTCTGATGATATGGACTCTGCTGAAAACTGTTTCTGAAATTGACAAGGTATGAGTCTGAAAAAGCTCCAGTAGCCCATGTAAAAATTGTAAGTTTTTAAAATCTTTTTATTAATTGTGATGTGAAAAAAAATGCATTTTTTTTAGGAATACATGTAACATCAAAACCTGATTTAGACAATTACCGTACTCATTTTCTGATGATAGCTGACAATGTCTGTATGCTATTTATATTGTTGCTTTACTGCCAAATCAATGTTTTTATTATAAATGACGGCTATTGAATCAAATGGAAAAGATTAGATTGCATACGTTTTGAAAAAAGTGACTTTTATTTTTGTTCCAAAAACATAAGCTATTACTTCATGTACGGTAAGTGAATTGGGTTGAGTCACAGTAGAATACAAAACCCAGACTCAGAAGAAGAGCAACCATTCATCAGTCCAGAATGAGAACAAATGTTATCAGAAGGTGCAGGAGCAAATCTTGGAGTTATGGTCCATGATGAGCAGTGTGAGAATGGCCCACCATTGCCCGAGAGCACTAGTCAGTAGACCTTGGCTCTGCCACAATGATGGGCCCCAAAAGACTGTCAGAAGACAACTTAATCGGAATCTGACTTTAGTGTTATTGTTTGACCTTATTATATGCCTGTTGATCTTTATAGAGGAATCATTTTCCATGGTGGGCTCAATCTAGCAATAATGGTAAGGCATAAAAAAGTGAATTTAATGTTGTTTATCATAAATAACACTAAGAATATGGTGATCAATAAAGAACTGGAAATGCTGTAAAATATTTCAGCAACCTATTATCTGCATATTTGATCATGCATAAACTAAAGAGCAAGCAAAATTAACTTTCAGATGTATTCACAAAACTGCACAAATGAAATGTAGGTACGTGTTGAAAGCTGTGCCTCATGCTATCCAGTTATTAAACCACGCACACAGTGGTATGGTGCGCTCATGACTTGAACTTACTAAACTAAAATATTTATTGTCTAAAATTCCTGTCAAGTCTATATCTTTCTCAGCTGTCATGACAGGAGATGGGAAGATTCACACAGAGATACAGCAAGAGTCATTGCATAGTCCAGCAGGTGTGATGACATGCTACTAGCACTTCTTCCTTGCACACAGCAGATAGATTACACGCAATATTTTAGTGCATCAAAGCAGCAATAGGTCAGGACTTGAGAAAATCGAGGACTCAACCTGTGTCTATAACTGTAGCTAGCTGCTGGATACTGTAACCTACATTGCTTCTTACTTTACTGTGCGTGACCAGATACCTTATATACTCCAACCCGAAAATCTACAAAATATCCTCTGCCTCATAGCTTCAATAGTTCTCTGCCATTCTCTCTATACTCAGTCATCTGCTTAAGGCTGCAACATTTCAACTCATTGTAACTTAATAATGGGTAAAGGAGAGTTCCAACCACTTACATTTTTTTACGACTTTTCTCCTTACTGGTTCCAACTACTCTAGTTCAGATGCTTCCTGGGTTCCCTGCAGGACTCTGCACATTCTACTTTGCCTAGATACAGTAGACATGTAACTGCTACTGCCACAACACATTACCACTACAGCCAGTGATTGGCTGCAGTGGTCATATGTCCGACCAGATAGAATCAGAAGTACAGAGACCGTACGGTATCTTGCTGGCATCAGAACAGAAGCAGCTTTCGGTTGATAAGTTGAACTCTTTTTTCATAGCATTCTAAGCATTTTAGAAAAAAATAGTGGTCACATAAGTCCAAGTAGCTGGAGAATAAAGTTAAAAAAATCAAGAAAATCATTGCAAATAGAATTCTCTGTTTTTTACATAATTTTAATTGCTTGCTTACGCTCTCACATAAAGACCCTGACAAACAACTCTACACATCTCCTAAACCCCATGTCCTGAACCTCTTTGACTGTGACAATCATTGAGGTATGCTGCCATTGTCTTCCAAGGTTCTGCTAACCATAGATTTATATCTATACTCTTCAGTTTTTTGGTATAGCTATAGGTACAAGTCAGCGAAAATAATGCATGGCAGTTTCCATAATACAACAGATTATACAATTATACAATTGCACACTATGAACTCCATTGACAATGCTTTTGTTTCCATGTTCAAGAATGGATACAGCAAAAAAAAAACAAAATCTCAAATCCATAGTTGCAACCATGTTTTGGACTTTATTTGAAAACTGAAATTTGAGGCTCCATCTGTGGCATGTCAGAACTTTATTTTTCAGGGGTTCAGATGGAACTCCCAATGGAGTCCAATGCGTGTAACCGAAATGTGTGAGAAAGTCGAAAATGCATATGTGAGCCTCATAATAGAGAATGAAAAAGCTCCAATGGAAAGAAGGGTGTACTGCCAGACAGATCAAATGTCCACTGGTGAAGAGAGAAAGAGCTGCTGGTGATTTATTATGCACTTACATAGTGCCATCATGTTCCACAGAGCCTTACAGACATTATCATCGCTGTGTCCAATGGGGCTCACAATTAAATTTCCTATCAGTATTTCTTTGGAGTGTGGGAGAAAACTGGAGTACCCAGAGCAAACCCCCATGCAAAAATGAAGAGAACATGTAAACTCCTTGTAGATGTTGTCCTTGGTGTGATTTGAACCCAGGACCACAGCACTGCAAGGTTACAGTGATAGCTACTGAGCCACCATGCTGCATAAAGTACCGATTTCTGTGGATACTGTTTGTGTGTCCAGTACTGACTGTCCTGCAAAATGTCACCCGACGGACATAAAAGGTAATTTAGACTGAATTCTTTTCTCTTGATTTGGCCCTTTCATTTCTTAATTGACAGTGACTTTGTATGGGTGAACACAACCTTTCTTAGGCTCTTGTTGATATGTAGAATACAATAATGCCAGTCTCCTGGGAAAGCCTGTGCAACGATTTATGTGGAGATGCCAGAAGTCACTGTTTCACATCTTGAATTGTTTCCCCAGACATTTTCGGATGTCCTCTATCATGCCTATCAAGTAATGTTCCTGTACATTCCAGCTTATTCACCATTGACAAAATACAAGGTTTAGACTGCGGATTTAGTTCTCCAAACTTCTTTAGAAACTCACTTTGGCACCTCTTTAAGAACTCCATTTTCCAATAAGTTGTCACACTGAAAACATTCTCTTCCAAACTGTATCTGTACAACTGATGAAGTAGGAATTCGGCAGGAGTGAAATTCAAGCACCACACACAAACTACTGACACGCAGTGTAGTGGAGACGAACGACGGGGCAACAAGTTGGTGAAACCATTCGGCATGAGGATGTTTCTCATTGCTGTCGTTGAGGTTCATTGCTCTCTCACTAAGTGGCGTATCTAGGGGGAATTTGCAATAGGGTGCACAATTGCGCCACTTAATGCTGCAGTCTGAGATGTCTCCCCTGGCGGCAGCATTTTACCACCCCCCGGACTGAGAGTCGGCTGTTCTCTGAACCAGTTTTCAAACTGACAGCCAGTTCAGAGAAAGTGCAGCGTGTCGGCAGAAGCGAATAAAATTTAAGCTTTGCGGGGTCAAGAAAACGTCAGCAGTGTGATCAGGTCAAATGATCGTACTGCTGATGTCACTTGCCAGAGCTACAGAGGCGTGCATTGGTGGTAAGTGAAGACAATGAAGATTAGGTGTAATGGGGCAGATTTAGTGTGGGGGCCGATCTAGTGTGTGGTTGTTGGAAGAGGCTTGGGGTAGATTTAGTTTAACTGGGTGCGGAAGATTTATTGGAAAATAGGTGCATTAAAGCGGTTGTTCAAGTTTGTGATCAGTGTAGTCATTTTATGTGACTGCAGACTTCTGGATTCTCACAGTGCGCACTGCATGCTGTCAGGATTCTCTCGTGCCGGCGATTTGCATACATGCAGTCATGTGCTGACTAGACATGCGTGGCCTCATTCAATGAAAATGAATTGAGTGAGGCTGGACACGTCTAGTTGGAATGTGGTCAGAAGTATACAAATCTCATACTTTTGCTGACATTACCATCCACACTTACCTCTGGCAAGGGAAAATCCTAAAAGTGTGCAGTGCATGCGTTGTGAGAATTCATAAGCTTGCTGTCACATAGAGTGACTACAGACTTTCATCTCAAAACTAGACAAGCTCCTTAATTACAAAATGAAGCCCTGCAGCCAATCCTAACGACATGTCATATACTCACTGTCAGGATTCTTGCTTGCAAGTTTCATCAGTCATCACATGGCCACTTCACTCACATGCGATTTTCATACTTACGGTCACTTGACAACTAGCTTCTCTTCCAGGTTCTTCTGTTTTTCACTAAACATTGAGAGAATTAGGAAGCTCATCGGCGCATGATGGTAACTGTGCAAATCACAAATGTGCTTTGGGGGAGCCCAACTGAATTCTTGCCTCAGGTGCCAGAAAACCTAGATAAGCCTCTGCTTTCACTTCTCATGAACCAAAGCACTCCTGTGTATGGGAGAGTTGGCTAAGATTGCTGTTGTGCAAACGATCAATCGAAAGACCAATTGTTCTGCCAACAGCCAAATAATGTCTATGTCCAGCATAAGTCTTGATAGGACTCCTAGGAAGGATATTTTGAAACCTGCATACTACTGAACTTCATGAGCAGTTTAAACATAATTTTTTAAACCAGTTTTGACCATGCCGTCATGAACATCATATGTAAATTACCTTATCACAGGTTGGCTTTAATTCTTTTTACGTTTAGGTGAAAATTTACTCTTACTCCTTTATCTTATTTTATTCTTGTTTATTATTGTTTGTGTTTCCATTTTCTGACACCTCTATCATTTTTATTTTTCAGTTGATAGAGCAGTGCTTGCAAGTTTTTTGCATGGCGACTTGATATTTCCCACCATCCTGTAGATTGTAAGCCCGCAAGGGATAGGTCCTTTCCCCTTTGTATCAGTCTGTCATTGTTACATAGTAACATAGTAACATAGTTAGTAAGGCCGAAAAAAGACATTTGTCCATCCAGTTCAGCCTATATTCCATCATAATAAATCCCCAGATCGCTCACTGTAAGTGATATCTGTATTTTGTTTGTAACCTCTTCTCATGTGCAGCACCATGGAATCAATGGTGCAATATAAATATATAATAATAATAAATCATATTTTTATTAACACTGTTATTTTTGTAACATCATTAGTTATAAATGGGGAAAAAGTTAATTTAATGTTCAATCTTTATGTTTACTTTGTTTTTAATCGCTGCGGAATATGTTGGTTCTATGTAAATGAAGATTATTATTAGTATTATTAGTCCTCTCAAAGGACTTGAGCCTGCAATCGTCTGGGCTTCACAGAAGTACTGACACACATGAATTATCCACCCCCCCATACTCGCTGACTGTTGGCCTTCAATACACCATCAGAAATTGACCATGACTAACATAATTCAACATCATTGCTGTTAAACGCAGATACTGGCTGTATAACTGTAGAATACAGCCTACATCTTCCAAGTATGGTGCAGGCTCAGCTCCTAAGCCCACTCCATTTACTGGCACCCGCTGCATGACATAAAGGTAGATAATGTAGTGGGAAGTTTTTGTATTTTTAAGCTTCCATCTAAGGGTGGTTTCACACTTGCGTTTTTGTCTGCAGCGTTTTTTTTCAAAAAAACGCATGCGTTTTTTTTTCCTATCTTTAACATTGAAAACGCATGCGTTTTTTTGTGTACGCGTTTGGTCGCGTTTTTTGACGCATGCGTTTTTTTACTGCATGCGTTCATTTTCTGAAATGCTACTTGTAGTATTTTTAGAAGCGTTTTTTGGACCAAAAAAAAACGCATGCGTTTTCATGCGTTTTTTTTGGGTCAAAAAATACATTGGAGTCAATGGGGACGCATGCGTTTTTTGGTGCATGCGTTTTTTGCGGTAAAAAACGCATGCGTTTTTTTATTAAAAAACCAGAAAACACACTGATATGCCACCCCCCAGCATAAAGGTGATAAAGGGAACCTAACCCTACCCCTAACCCTACCCCTAACCCTAACCCTACCCCTAACCCTAAGGGATCCTAACCCTAACCCTACCCCTAACCCTACCCCTAACCCTAACCCTAACCCTACCCCTAACCCTAAGGGATCCTAACCCTAATCCCTTTATGGTTAGGGTTAGGGGTAGGGTTAGGGTTAGGGGTAAGGTTAGGGTTAGGATCCCTTAGGGTTAGGGTTAGGGGTAGGGTTAGGGGTAGGTTAGGGTTAGGGGTAGGGTTAGGGTTAGGATCCCTTAGGGTTAGGGGTAGGGGTAGGGTTAGGGTTAGGGGTAGGGTTAGGGGTAGGGTTAGGGTTAGGGGTAGGGTTAGGGTTAGGATCCCTTAGGGTTAGGGGTAGGGTTAGGGTTAGGGGTAGGGTTAGGGGTAGGGTTAGGGTTAGGGTTAGGGGTAGGGTTAGGGGTAGGTTAGGGTTAGGGGTAGGGTTAGGGTTAGGGTTAGGATCCCTTAGGGTTAGGGGTAGGGTTAGGGGTAGGATCCCTTTAGGGTTAGGGTTATGATCCCTACCCCTAACCCTACCCCTAACCCTAACCCTAACCCTAACTATTTCTGTTTATAGTGGGTTTTTTACTTTATTTTGATGATTGGCAGTTGTCACACATTTTTCTGCATGTGTTTAAAAAACGCAAACGCATGAAAAAACGCATGTAAACGCGGTAAAACGCCGCGTTTTTTTCACCACATGCAAAAACGCATGCGTCAAAAAAACGCAGCGTTTACACGCGTTTACATGCGTTTTTTCACCATGCGTTTTTTTGCGTTTTTACCGCAAAAACGCACCCGAAAAAACGCCAATGTGAAACCAGCCATACATAGCATTTTTTTTTTGTTTCAATCTAGATTTTTATTCGTGTAGGCTTTATTCACACATCATTATTTTTGATCAGTATTTCATCAGTATTTGTGTGCCAAAACCAGTGGTGTCTCCAAAACACAGAACAGTTGTCATTCTTCCAATTATAGTTTTTCTCTGTAAGGTTCCACTCCTGGTTTTGATATACACTGTTAAAAAATACTAACCAAATACTGACATGTGGATTAGGTCTTATATTAATACATTCATGCTTTTTATGGTCGTTCTCCTATGGAGAATCCTATCTGAAAATGCATGACAAAAATCTGCATTTCAAGTGAACTAAAAAGTTGTTAAAAAAATGGAAGTTTGTAGTGATATTCATATTTTTCTTTTGACTTTCAACCAACATCTGGATCAATCACATTTGATGCAATAAAAGTGGGAAAGTATGAAAAAAAATGCTGCCAAATATATGGTTAAAAAAGCCCTTAGAATTTGTTTTTTTAACATTGATGAGCTGAATTAAGAACAAAGAAAATCAGAGGTGTACACTTTGGCAAAATTGATAAAAACTGGTAAAAATCCAATCAGAAGGATAAAAGTCATCACTGTATTATTTACAGAAAACAAATATAAAACCACTTATAAATAGTATGACAAGTGTATTTCAAGTTATCATCACATTTGTGTGTTTTCCGAGCAAGTTTGTTTATTAAAGGCGAGACATAATAATTTACATTTACTTACAAAAGATTTTTTATTGCTTTGTAGTTTATTTTTTTTACAAACTAAAATCAGAAATATTTTCCTGCACTGCACGTCAATAAAGAGAAAAGTGCAAGCCATTTCCAAATACTATATTTGAGAAAACATCTTTCCAGCAATATGTTTCTATCTAATTTCTTTTCTTACTGCAACACGCTGGCTGTTACCAGGCCGCAGACACAGTCACTAAAAATATTTTCTCTATAAAGGTTAGGAAAATTCCCTGTGGTCAGCTCAGGAGCTTGTGAACCTTAGCACAATAAAGCCAGCTTTAGGGTATAAAGCCAACCTTCCAACACAATAAAAAGAAAAGAACGCGAAAACTGGATCCCTCGAAGAGCAATAACACCAACATCCCTCATTCCAAGTTACACGGCATATCGCTGCAAAGTGAGATGATCAATATTAGCCACTGACTGTATCTGTGATTGCAGCCACTGGTAGCAGCTCTCCATTTGTTTAGCATAGCTCAATATTATGTAAGCCTGGTAAAGAGTTTTCTGCCCTCCCAATGTACACTAGAAATTGCCTCACATGGCTAATATTAAGAAATATGCACATATTCTTTTTTTAAATCCCTGTCCCACGCATGTAGTATCAGTCATATGGCTTCTGACTAGTCTTTATTCACTTTGCCCTAGAGATAGCAAGACGTGCAAAACTAGTGATTCCCACTGACATAGCAGTACCGGTCATATTGCGTTATTAGCTGCAGTCTGGTCTGCGGCTTTTTGATTGATTTCAACTATTTAGCTACAGCTGCAATGCAAAGCAATGTATTGAGTTGTATACAATTGGGTGAATTGCCGCTGTGACTCTATAGTTAAAGCACGACTTCAGCATTGTTTTTCAATTACAGCGCTGGAGTGGTGTCACTAATCTAAGTTTCCTGCTCCTAGTCTTATACTTACTGGCCGCCATTTTCAACTGCTCTCAGGGCTGCTCTGGTTGGTTTCCAGCAATTTGTGACCTGCAGACTAGTGATGAGCGAGTATACTCGTTACTCGGGTTTCCCCGAACATGCTCAGGTGGTTTTGGAGTATTTTGGTGTGCTTGGAGATTTAGTTTTCAATGCTGCAGCTGCATGATTTGCGACTGCTAGAGAGCCTGAATACATGTGGGCGTTGCCTGTTTGTTAGGGAATTCCCACATGTATTCAAGCTGTCTAGCAGCCGCAAATCATGCAGCTTCGGGGACAAAAACTAAATCTCCGAGCACGTCCAAAATACTCAGAGGCCACCCGAGCATGTTCGGGGAAACCCATGTAAGGCTACTTTCACACTAGCGTTTTTTTCAATACGTCGCAATGCGTCGTTTATGGGAAAAAAACGCATCCTGCAAAGTTGTCTGCAGGATGCGTTTTTGCCCCATAAACTAAAATTAGCGATGCATTGCGATGCATTGACACACGTCGCAACCGTCGTGCGACGGTTGCGCCGTGTTGTGGCAGACCGCCGGGAGCAAAAAACGTTACATGTAACGTTTTTTGCTGCCGACGGTCCGCCATTTCCGACCGCGCACGCGCGGCCGGAACTCCGCCCCCACCTCCCCGCACCTCACAATGGGGCAGCGGATGCGCTGGAAAAATGCATCCGCTGCCCCCGTTGTGCGGCGCATTCACTGCTAGCGTCGGTACGTTGGCCCAACGCACTGCGACGGGCCGAGTCCGACGCTAGTGTGAAAGTAGCCTAACACGTATACTCACAAATCACTACTGCAGATCACTCTAGGGCACAACTCAGTGTAAGTCTCTGATAGCCAGAACAAGGATCTCATAGATTTACATTGAGAGCTTGTGACTGTTAGCTCTGACTTCCGGTCAGTTAGAAATTGCAGTTATAAGATGGCAAGGCAGGGCTGGAACAGCACCAGGAAGACTGTGGCTGGTAAGTATAATACCAGGGGCATGGAATTTAGATTAGTAGCACCACTCCAGAAACGCAATAAAAAATGCTGGAGTGGTGCTTTGAAATCAAATCAGTAGCGCTACAAAAAGTCACAGTATAGTCCAGATCTTAGGGTTGTGTGTGCACTAAACATCAAGTAAAGAAAAGGCAAGCAGAGAATATTTTAACCATTTGTTTGTCATGGGATTTAACAAGTAAATATGTACAATTAGCTTATTTTACCCATATTCCTACCCCCTGTGGTCACAGGACTTATAGCAGCCATAGCTTTAGTTCTGCCACTGACAAAACACTGACAATAGTTAGAGTAGTTAGAGATCACCTCTCAGTTAAATTATCCACTTAGTTCTTTAACATATTGTATCAGTGGCAGAGATTTCTATGACTGAAAATCTGTATTACCCCTATGAATCTGGTTGTTTCTATGGCAAGATTTTTAATTATGACTCGTTTAGGTGGTTAATGTCATTCGATTACAGGTTCAATTTGCTCAGAGGCAACTAAACACAGATTACCACACTACATTATATATTGAATATTGTACCAAATCATTAAATAATAAATATCACTTTTATGAATCTAACTGCCTATAAAATAATTTAAAAGGTTCGGGCACACAGGTCCTATAGTGTTTATATTATTCCTCAATTGTGTATATTCACAGGGCTCAGATACACTGATCATGCTATGTCTGCAGTAGTCATGTATTATATTATCACAACCCTTTGCTGTCTGTTTATTAAGACACATAATAATAGAACACCTTCCCCAAAACATTTCCCTGAGGACTCAGATTCTTCAGGGGAGAATGGGGGTACGGCAAGGATGCAGTTCCTTCAGAGGAGGAAAAGGCATTGGAGCAAGTTTCTACAGCAAGCACATGGACATTTCTGGACTGTCGCAGAAATGTATTCTATATATTTGACATTTTTGCACCCTACCAGAGGAGGCAAGATTTCTATGGCTAGCATGTTCTTATGGATTCTAAAGAACAGTGTTAAGCTGCGGTCAGATGGCCGTATGTTCTTTCATAGAAGGTCATCGTAGTGTAGTCTCATTCTCTTACATGAGAGAATTGCAGCACAGGTGTGGAAAAGACGGAGAACTTAATTTCTCCATCTTTTCCACTGATGACACCCAAGTGCAGACCTATATTCAAAGCAAGCTGCTGCCGAATTGGCATGGAAAAAGATTGCAGATCTGCACGGCCCTAAGATCACAGATCTGCACTGCTCATTGATCTGAGTGCTATCCAATCAAACATGTGTTTCACGCTCATGTGAACGAGCCCTTACAAATAGTAGTTATCCATCTCCATCCATATTTGACTTGAGTACTGCCAAGTTCTTCTGGTTTACAATGTGACCGTATTTTGTACAATAGAAATTTCGGGATAATCAAAAAGAGGAAAAAATCAAAAGTATTCGAAAACCGTTCTGATGAGTTATTTTACCTTATCCATGAAGATATTCATTTTCTACGTACAGGTTTCCAGTATAACGCATTAGTCTATTCAGCTGCCATCACAAGTAAGATTTGCTGTTAAAAAACTAGGGTTTTATATCACTACCACATTTACTATTGTTGAAATATTTGGTCCTTTTATAATGAAATTTTCAAATTCTTCACGTATCAGGTCGATATGGAGTGAGGGGCTGGAATGTTTCAATTTATTGTGTATGTCGCAGATGATTCTTCTCAGTAAGTGGCATGGAATAGAATATAGTGAACAAAAGATTAAAAAAGAGCTTATACCAGCCATCTCTTCCCTATCTCCTCATCAGACAGACTAAAATATTATGGACAATGGAATATTGAGTGTACATATTCCACCCTTGTTCTTTTACTTTCATGTGAAGCTTGTGTTCTGTGCAATCTGCAGCTCACAGACATTTATCTTCTTAGGACATGTTTTAAATAGGATAAAGAAGCACAAAATGGGAATTGTAAAATTCTAGAGTCAAATGTGAGTGGCATAGCTATAATTCTTTATGAAGTAGCAGGTAAGATTGATTGTCAGGGGTCGTAAGGCTAGGTCAAACTTGGCTTATTCGTCAGCTGAATGTCATTTTTGTTTTCCCTGTCACTAGATAGCTTTTAAAAAAATGCAACTCCTTCCTCATTATCTGGGACTTGGCTGCTTTCCTGCCATCCAGTATTAATGAAACTGTGCTTCAAACCTGGCCTTCATCTTTGAGGTTCTCCTTTATGTGCTTCACTTTTTTTGTAATACTAGGTAGTATGGCATATCTTTAAAACATATTCTCCCTGAGAGGGTATTTGTAAAAAAAAAAATGTAATAACAGAATAACATTTTATTGTATAAAACACGTTTGGCTAGTTTCTATGTGTATGCATATTGATTCTGTATGTACCACTATTATGCAAAGGTATATACTCAACTATAGGAGGTTAAATGTAAATTTTACATGAGAAGTGCCACAACTAAACTCCATCACAGAAGAGGGTCATGCCCTTTTACTTAGTCGATAGTATCAGATTACTGATATTATGCCCATTAAGTACAACTATTATTTTCAATTATATCTTTTTCATAATACAAGGAAAGACTATACATTCAGAATATGATGAATTGTTGCTTACTGTTAGGGTTGGCGGATTTCACTAAATAAAAATAAATAATAAGGTGCAATCGCAACTCGGCGTCCACCGTGCAGAGATGTATAACTGCTGTTAGTGTGAACAATAGCGGGACACAACAGCGTGCGACCACTATAACTGTACTGTTTTAACACCACACAGTACGAACAATACGCAAAGTAATTAGCTCAGTTACTCCACACAGAGATACTGCACACAATATGCTGCGTACTATACCCTGTTAAACGTCACAGGGATGAAAGCAAGTGGATTGCGCTCACTCTGCAACTAAAGTGTGTCAATCGCACACAAGAATGAGGCAGATGCTGAGCCAAAGGAACAACTCATGTGAAGCTAGGTGGAAAGCCCTAACGCTTTCCCTGAGAGGTGTAGCCTGAGGGTTTGACTTGCTCTGTTACTCAGCTGTGCTAACCGCGCACATGCAGGAAACAGATGCTAAGCCAAGGGGTAGCTACCCTGTCCTAACCCTACCTTACCAAAGAAAGAACTCTTAGTGTACAGAGCATCACATGCAAACAGAGTGGTAGAGTATCCACTCACAAACACCACACATAAGCGATACCAGCGTGCCCAGGTGCACTGCCGGTGGCCTTTTAAACCCTAGGCTCCACCCCAAACACTCACGCCCAGCCGTCCATGGCATCGCCCGCAGGCCAATACGGAGCTGCCACATCACCAGAACAGCTAAAGTCCGACCACCAATGAGAAGACGCCACATCACAGACATGCTCAGTAAGGTGATTTCTGGACTTACAATTAGGAGCGCAGGGTTGCAACAGAATATCACTGTCACGCTGCACAAATGCAGGTGTGTGCAGACTTCACGAAAGAGAGTGACAGAAAAAGAGGTCACACTTGCCAGGTGGCGACAGAGAGTGGTAAAAACAAGCCAAGTCCGTAACAGTCAGTAAGCGTATAGTTTAAAGGGGAAAACAGAACTCGTGGTCAAAATACAAGCCGAGGGTCCGAACCAGCCAGGAGCAAAGGTACCAGAGACATGAGACAGAGATTGGAGTCAGAGTAAGCCAAAAGGTCAAAAAGCCAGACAGACGTGTGGTAACAAAAACGGGAAACAGGAGACAAAGTCAGAGTTTAAGCCGAGTCACAAATGGAGGGGATACACACCAGAGTCAAACTAGGTTGGGTACAGGAGACAGGTCAGGAACAGGTAAGGGAGGTCAGCGGCAAAAAGGAACACAGGGGTTTCACAGGTAGCAGTTCCAGCAAGCCCAAAACTATCACTGACACAAGCTGCCAGCAAGAGAACCAAGAAATAGCCACTCCCAAATCAAAGAGAGGCAGGAATAGTTAACCCCACCATGACCAGGCCGGAGCAGGAGAAACATGGCAAAATCCGACCCGGATCATGACAATCACTGGTTCCCATAGACTTATCTGGAGAGCCAGCAGAAACCAAGTGAATAACATGAGCATGAGCAAGATGCTGGGACCGACATCTATACTGAGCAGCACCCGCTTTGGCTGGACCTGAATGGGAGACCACAGCATCAGGCCATGCTTGGGATCTATCACACGCAGTGGGAGAATCCTGATGCCTAACACTTACATTTTATTTAAAGGGGTGGTCTTCTTTAGAAAAGTTTGTCATGTGCTACAATATTCACAAAAGAAAACAAACTGTACTACTAATCTTTCCCAGGTCCAGCGGCTCTTTGCGCTGCCCAGGCATCATCAGCAATGATGACACTGAAGACCGTCACTGACCTCAGCAGCTCTACAAGTATAGGAGGCATGCTCCTTAGAACTGACATCTTTGTTTTACCGAAATGGGGCTAATTCAAGGGTAGAAGGAAGGTATTCTATAGGGCCCATCTCCTTTGTCATTGAAAGGTCAGATACAGCTATTACCAGGTGGACTTTGCCTTATGATAAATCCAAGATTCGTTGATTCCTCAAGCCTCTTAATAAATTTGCCTCATATTTCAGCTGTCATGTGACACCATAAGGAATTTACTTCAGTCAGGGACTAGTGTACATTTCTTTCATAATTTACACCACTTTCAAAAAGTTGGCAGAACTGGCTAGAAGTGATGTAAAAAATTCAAAAGAATTCTGTAGAAAAACTTTCATGAATGTGATGCTTTTACCTGGTTCTAAATTAATCAAAAAAATATTTCCAAAGTCAATATGTATAGTCATCCCTTCAGTTTTACATTTTAATAAAGAATAATAATACCCACTGTACATTTTTTGTGCATTTCTAATAACTTAGATCTATTTATAAGGCACAACCTTCATTTTATTTCAATGTAACACTAACTATCCATTTGAGAGTATCACAGTTTTTGAAATTCAAATTCATCAGATTTGAGCATATTTTCAAAAAGAAAAATAGATTTACAGTAAACAAATTTGCCAAGAATGGTAATTTTGCAAAGATTTGAATTTCCTTCAAAAGATATATTCCAACACTCTGAGGTCTCCTCCTACAACTGCAACTGTTTTCACTACCTGTGAAGCACTAACACTTTAACACTAAAGTAGCCTTAGTATAGGTGTGGTGTATACAGTTCTCAAATTTAACTTGTAAAATAGGTGTGCAAAAATAAATATGATCATTTAAATGATTATGTTTTTTTCAATTTTTTTTAACAGAATTTCACCCTCTTCCAAAAAATGATACAATAAGAAATGCTGGGTAGGTACACATCCAAAAAGCCAGCAGCTACTGGGAGCTGTATTGGTGTGGTATGTACTGTGAGGTAGACAGTTGAGTCTAGATTTTAGGGAATTTACTTTTGTATTTATAAAACATAATTGATCCTTCACAGAAAAGTATTGACAACAAAATGCAATCAAGAGCACCATCCCTGACTAATATTGATTTTATATATTTTTTTCTGCAAAAAAGTATTGTGCTGCCTTGCTGCTGCTTTGCAGTGCATTTAGATGTGTAATCCTAAAAATGAAAGCAAAAATGTTCAGTCATAATTGAAACACACCACATCACTAACCAATCACAGTAGCACTGCTGCTACTACTGACACATGTTCAATCACTCAACTCCTCAAGCTTAAAGCCCTTTATTTTGATTGAGACTGATTGCAGTGAGTAGCGAGAAGGACTCCTTCAGTATTGTCCAAAATTCCTAATATAGTAGATAGAAAAGGGTTGTCCCTATGAATAACCTACATAAAGTACTAAACATTTTAGTAAAGGGGTTAAAGCTTTACTACTGGTGAACGCACTGCCAGGGCTACTGGGTCGGTGGGACTGCAAAGGGTAATAGGGGAACTTCTATTGTTAATTCAAAGGGGAAAAAGTGCGGCTACTTTTAAACCCAAGATTTTTGGGTTTAAAGGTGGCCATACACATTAGGTATTAGATAAAAGTGAGTAGATGATTGAACAGAGGTTTACCAAGTAATTTTCTTGTTTACAATTGTTACTTATATGTAGCCATCTATATTTTTGCTCATATTGGCCATTATAGTTAGGACTAGGGTTGAGTGACTCTTACTTTTTTAAGGTCGAGTCGGGTTTCGCGAAACCCGACTTTCTCAAAAGTCGATTCGAGTGAAATCGGCCAATTATCGCGAAAAGTGGCGTCGGGGATCGACCGAAACATGAAACCCAATGCAAGTCAATGGGAAATATGTAATCCGTATGGAATCCGTACTGCAAGATTTTCTCGCAGGCTTGCAAAACCGACATACGGACATACAATGGATCCATGTGATCAAAAAATCATAAAAACATATGTACTGTCTATACATATATATATATATATGTCATTGAGACACATATATATATATATATATATATATATATATATTTACTTCAGCGCTGTATAGCACAAAAGCCGGTAATTCAATTGCCAGCTTTTCATTTCTCCTTCCTAAACCCGACATGATATGAGACATGGTTTACATTCAGTAAACCATGTCATATTCCCATTTTTTTTGCATATTACAGACTACTAATGTTAGTAGTGTGTATGTGCAAAATTTGGGCACTGTAGCTATTAAATTTAAGGGTTAAATCGCGGAAAAAATTGGCGTGGGCTCCCGCACAATTTTCTCTGCCAGAGTGGTAAAGCCAGTGACTGAGGGCAGATATTAATAGCCTAGAGAGGGTCCACAGTTATTGGCTCCCCCCTGGCTAAAAACATCTGCCCCCAGCCACCCCAGAAAAGGCACATCTGGAAGATGCTCCTATTCTGGAACTTGGCCACTCTCTTCCCACTCCCGTGTAGCTGTGGGATATAGGGTAATGAAGGGTTAATGTCACCATGCTATTGTAAGGTGACATTAAGCCAGATTAATAATCACGAGGCATCAATTATGACACCTATCCATTATTAATCCAATAGTATGAAATGATTAAAAAACACACACACAATATTGCAAAGTATTTTAATGAAATAAACACACAGGTTGTTGTAATATTTTATTCCACTCTCAATCCACCTGAAGACCCTCGACCTGTAACAAATTAAAAATAATAAACCAACAATATCCCATACCTTCCGATGATCTGTCATGTCCCATGATGTAAATCCATCTGAAGGGGTTAAAATATTTTACAGGCAGGAGCTCTGCTAATGCAGCTATGCTCATGCCAGTAAAACCCCAGAAAATGAATGGAAAGTAGGTCAATGACCTGTAGTTACCTTCAATCGTGGTGATACGCCCTCTGCTGGATGTCCTCATATGACCTCGAGGCTGGGAAAATATTCAGAAAAGTTCCCACGCTCGAGGTCATATGAGGACATCCAGCAGAGAGCGCATCACCGCGACTGAAGGTAACTACAGGTCATTGACCTACATTACCTTCATTCCCTGGGGGCCGGGCTTTACAGGCACGAGCACAGCTGCATTATAGCAGAGCTCCTGCCTGTAAAATATTTTAACCCCTTCAGATGAATTTACTTCGTGGGACGTGCCAGATCATCGGAAGGTATGGGATATTGTTGGTTTATTATTTTTAATTTGTTACAGGTCGAGGGTCTTCAGGTGGATTGAGAGTGGAATAAAATATTACAACAACCTGTGTGTTTATTTCATTAAAATACTTTGCAATATTGTGTGTGTGTTTTTTTAACCATTTCATACTATTGGATTAATAATGGATAGGTGTCATAATTGACGCCTCTCCATTATTAATCTGGTTTAATGTCACCTTACAATAGCAAGGTGACATTAACCCTTCATTACCCCATATCCCACAGCTACACGGGAGTGGGAAGAGAGTGGCCAAGTGCCAGAATAGGCGCATCTTCCAGATGTGCCTTTTCTGGGGTGGCTGGGGGCAGATGTTTTTAGCCAGGGTGGGGCCAATAACCGTGGACCCTCTCTAGGCTATTAATATCTGCCCTAAGTCACTGGCTTTACCACTCTGGCAGAGAAAATTGCACTGGAGCCCACGCCAATTTTTTCCGCGATTTAACCCTTAAATTTAATAGCTACAGCGCCCAATTTTGCACATACACACTACTAACATTAGTAGTGTGTAATATGCAAAAAAAATGGGAATATGACATGGTTTACTGTATGTAAACCATGTCTCATATCATGTCGGGTTTAGGAAGGAGAAATGAAAAGCCGGCAATTGAATTACCGGCTTTTCTGCTATATCACGCTGAAGTAAATATAAATATATATATATCTCAATGACATATATATATATATATATACATATATATAAAAATGGTGCTGAACGCGTCATACGAAACCCGACTTTGGTGCGAAGATCACCGACCGCATGGCCGATCCCACACTAGGATCGGGTCGGGTTTCATGAAACCCGACTTTGCCAAAAGTCGGCGACTTTTGAAATTGTCCGATCCATTTTGCTCAACCCTAGTTAGGACTAATCAAATATTTTGAATGACATTCGACAAAGGACAATAGATCTTTCTGCGAATGTTCTTTCAAAGAAGGATCATATGAAAATGTAAGATAGATTGGTAAAGACTGTGTCTTTATTTACCATATAACTATAGGATTAGTAATGGATATGTGTTTTATAGATGTCTCTCCATTAGTAAACTATGGGCTTGATGTCACCTAACAAAACAAAGGTGACATCAACCCCACAAATATGAATTTCATTTGCCACCGCTACAGGGCAAGTTGGAAGAGCCAGGCAAAGCACCGTAATTGGTGCATCTAATAGATGCAAATTTTCTAGGTGGCTGCGGGCTATTTCTAGGCTCTCTATCTCTATCTCTAGGCATATCCATGGTCCCTTACATGTCCACATTGGTCATTTCCTTTACGAATCCTGCTCATACAAGTACTATACATATGACCAGGTTTTTAAATACATCAGATAGGGATTACACACATTAGTTAGGACTGCTCTAATATAGGTATACCTTGATGTTTGGTAGAGCGGCTTAATATATATTTTTTTTGCAAAAAACATATTAACCAAATACCCTGTGTTTTTCCATCTTTTTACTAGCACTTGCTTTTTACTGATATTTTCTTCAACAGAGTATTTTTTGGTTTTACTGTGCCGTATTGGTGTTTCAGTTTCTTGGTGGTTTGAACAGTGTCCTTACAGGCTTGTTCACCATGTGCTCGACTCATGTGTTTGTTTTAACCAATTGTTTTCTTGTTTCTACAAGACTAGGGAGGTTCCCACCCCTCCTTGTGAGACGTGCACATAAAAGCCATTCAATGCTACGTGTCCACATTGGAAATTTCCTTTCTGAATCCTGCTCATACATGTACTATACATATGACCAGGTTTTTAAATACATCAGATAGGGATTACATACATTAGTTAGGACTGCTCTAATACGGGTATACCTTGACGTTTGGTAGAGTGGCTTAATATATATTTTTTGCAAAAAAACGTATTAACCAAATACCCTGTGTTTTTCCATCTTTTTACTAGCACTTGCTGTTTACTGATATTTTCTGCAACAGAGTATTTTTTGTTTAACTGTGCTTTTTGTGTTTCATGGCCCCTTACTAGCCTGAGAATACCAGCCCCAGCTGTCTGCTTTAGCAAGGCTGCTTGTGAAAAAATCGGGGGTGGGGGGAAACCAATGATGTTTTTTAAATTATTTGTTTAAATAATTAAAGAAATTGGAGTGAGGACCCCTCTACTCTTGATAATCAGCCTTGCTAAAACAGTCAGCTGAGTGTTGCAGCCCCATGTGTAAGTTTTGCCTGGCTGGTTATCAAAAATATCATGCGTTTTTTTTCAATTATTTATTTAGAGCGCAGGTGCTAGCCGATGAATACACCAATCAGCTGATCCTCCTCTCACTGTTATTAGTGGCAGCAGGGGTCGGCTGTAGTCCCATTAGCCTACAGCAGCAACCGGAGGTAAACTTTATACCTCCGATCATAGCTGTGGGTTCACAATGTCATTTGACAGTGTGGGAACCCCGGCTGTATGATTTTACCGCCGCTCAGAAGTGGTGTTTGCCACTTTGTAATGCACCTGACAGAGTGACAAACACTTGGTGTTCAGGAGGCCAAACCCAAACAGTGATATGGACTTTTTGGTGAAGTCCGTTTTCGGTATCCGTGCCTGAATAGCAGGTGTTCATTATGGACACCAAACTTTACTGTTCGGGTTTGCCCACCTCTTGTTAGTAATGTAATAAATACAGTTATTGATAATTTGAGGATTTTCTTTTTCATGATCATGTGGCAAATTGTAATAATTTCACAATATAAGACAGTAGTTGGATTTCTCCTGGATTCCATGCATAAAATTAGGATACAGAAAGGAACAGTAAAGGGCATACATTTTCCAAGGCAAATGATGAATAGGCACCAATACTCCCATGGGCTATTTTTTTCAGAAAAGATGATATAGTGATCTTTATCATCAAGTTTTTATGTATATGGATGTGATGACTATCCTTTGGGACCTTCAAAACCGCTTTTCATCCTTTCCCACGTTAGCTTATAACAAATCAATTTAATACATTATTCATTTAATGTTAAAGTTCTCATTGCTAGTTATTTTAGGTTTTCACAACATTATTATGACACAGAGACTGAAGAGTAATTGAAGATGAAATTTAAACAATCTCAATCTTAAGGAAGAAACACCATTTGCGATAGCAAGGCTTTATTCTGGGATAATAAGTGGATTGCATTCTATAGCCTTGTTGTATGTAAAACATATTAGCAAATTTTAAGTTAATAGAATTTTAAGTTATTTATTTCAAGATGACAGCTTTGATGCTCCATATGTTCAATAATTGTAGCTGTTCAGTGGGGCCATCACATTAGATATTACAGCAGGGCAAATTAGATACATTTAGATAACTTTTCCTCTCCATTGGAAAATTGCAGCAGATGGAAAGTCAAATACTGAGATTAAGCCTTTAACCTTCGTCCGGCTGACTAGGTACAATTGTAACTATTCCGTTTTAAAATTGCAATAACTTTTTTTCAAAAAGCTGTAGAGGGCTGAAATTTCGTGACATCTCTGCAGTTTTGGTCCAGAATATATTGGCCAAATATACCAGTGGAGGTATATATGAAGGTACAATTGTACCTCTGCAGCCTGTTAATGTTGTAAAATTATGCAGCCTGACGAAGGTTAATAGAGATAAGCACAGTGTAAATGGAGGGGTAGACACAACTGGTGATGCCATTTATCAACTCCTCTTTAACCCCTTAGCGACCGCCGATACGCCTTTTAACGGCGGCCGCTAAGGGTACTTAAACCACAGCGCCGTTAATTAACGGCGCTGTGGAAAAAGTGAATGGCGCCCCCCAGAGTCGGATTTTCTCCAGGGTCTCGGCTGCCGGGGGTAGCCGAGACCCCAGAGAACATGATTCCGGGGGGTTTTTAACCGACCCCGCATTTGCGATCGCCGGTAATTAACCGTTTACCGGCGATCGCAAAAAAAAAAAAAACCGCGATCTCTTTTTAATTTCTCTGTCCTGCGATGTGATCGCACATCGGAGGACAGAGAAAAGGGGTCCCAGGTAGCCCCCCAATACTCACCTATCTCCCCCGATGCTCCTCGTGTCTCCCGGTGGGTGCTGCCATCTTCAAAATGGCGGGCGCATGCGCAGTGCGCCCGACGGCCGGCACCGGGAGAATCTTTGGGGTCTCGGCTGCCGGGGGTAGCCGAGACCCCAAAGAACATGATCGGGGTGGGTTTTACCGACCCCTGTTTTGCGATCGCCGGTAATTAACTGTTTACCGGCGACCGCAAAAAAAAAAAAAAGCAAAGTGTAATTCTCTGTCCTCTGATGTGATCGCACATCAGAGGACAGAGAAATAGGGGGATTCAGGGACCCTAGCATACTCACCTGTGTCCCTGGGTCCTCCTGCTGCTCCTCCTGGCTGCCGGGGAAAAGAAAATGGCGGGCGCATGCGCAGTGCGCCCGCCATCTGTCTCCATCTGCTGGCCGGCAGGAGAACAGCAGTTGGGGCTAAAATTAGGGTTAGGGGTAGGGTTAGGGCTAGGGTTAGGGGTAGGGTTAGGGGTAGGGGTAGGGTTAGGGTTAGGGGTAGGGTTAGGGTTATGGGTAGGGTTAGGGGGAGGGTTAGGGCTAGGGTCAGGGCTAGAGTTAGGGGTAGGGGTAGGGTTAGGGGTAGGGCTAGGGTTAGGGGTAGGGCTAGGGTTAGGGCTAGGGTTAGGGCTAGGGTTAGGAGTAGGGTTAGGGCTAGGGGTAGGGTTGGGGCTAGGGGTAAGGGTAGGGGTAGGGGTAGGGCTAGGGGTAGGGTTAGGGCTAGGGTTAGGGCTAGGGTTAGGGCTAGGGCTAGGGGTAGGGTTAGGGCTAGGGGTAGGGTTAGGGCTAGGGGTAGGGGTAGGGTTAGGGCTAGGGGTAGGGGTAGGGTTAGGGGTAGGGTTAGGGGTAGGGTTAGGGCTAGGGTTAGGGTTAGGGCTAAGGTTAGGGCTAGGGCTAAATTTAGGGTTAGGGTTGGGGCTAAATTTAGGGTTAGGCTTCTTTCACACTTACGTCGGTACGGGGCCGTCGCAATGCGTCGGCCCGACATACCGACGCACGTTGTGAAAATTGTGCACAACGTGGGCAGCGGATGTAGTTTTTCAACGCAGCCGCTGCCCAATCTATGTCCTGGGGAGGAGGGGGCGGAGTTACGTCAACGCATGCGCAGTCAGAAATGGCGGATGCGACGTACAAAAAAAGTTTCATTGGACTTTTTTTGTGCCGACGGTCCGCCAAAACACAACTGATCCAGTGCACGACGGACGCGACGTGTGGCCATCCGTCACGATCCGTCGGCAATACAAGTCTATGGGCAAAAAACGCATCCTGCGGGCACATTTGCAGGATCCGTTTCTTGTCCAAAACTACGGATTGCGACGGATGCCAAATGACGCAAGTGTGAAAGTAGCCTTAGGGCTAGGGTTAGGGCTAAAGTTAGGGCTAGGGTTGGGGCTAAAGTTAGGGTTAGAGTTGGGATTAGGGTTAGGGTTTGGATTAGGGTTGGTATTAGGGTTAGGGTTGGCATTAGGGTTACGCTTGGGATTAGGGTTAGGTTTGGGATTAGGGTTAAGGTTAGGGTTGTGATTAGGGGTATATTGGGATTAGGGTTAGGTTTGAGGTTAGGGTTGAGATTAGGATTAGGGGTGTGTTGGATTTAGGGTTTTGATTAGGGTTAAGGTTAGGGTTGACATTAGGGTTGTTTTGGGGTAAGGGTTGTGATTATCGTTAGGGTTAGTGATTAGGATTATGGATCAGGTTGGGATTAGGGTTAGGGGTGTGTTGGAGTTGGGTTGGAGATAGAATTGGGGGGTTTCCACTGTTTAGGTACATCAGGGGGTCTCCAAACACGACAGCCAATTTTGCGCTCAAAAAGTCAAATGGTGCTCCCTCCCTTCTGAGCTCTGCCGTGCGCCCAAACTGTGGGTTACCCCCACATATGGGGCATCAGCATACTCGGGATAAATTGGACAACAACTTCTGGGGTCCAATTTCTCTTATTACCCTTGTGAAAATAAAAACTTGGGGGCTACAAAATCTTTTTTGTGGAAAAATATATATACATATTTTTTTATGACTCTGCATTATAAACTTCTGTGAAGCACTTGGGCATTCAAAGTTCTCACCACACACCTAGATAAGTTCCATGGGGGGTCTAGTTTCCATAATGTGGTCACTTGTGGGGGATTTCTACTGTTTAGGCACATCAGGGGCTCTCCAAACGCGACATGGCGTCTGATCTTAATTCCAGCCAATTCTACATTGAAAAAGTAAAACGGCACTCTTTCTCTTCCAAGCTCTGCGGTGCGCCCAAACAGTGGTTTACCCCCACATATTGGGTATCGACGTACTCAGGAGAAATTGCAAAACAACTTTAGTGGTCTAATTTCTCCTGTTACCCTTGTGAAAATAAAAATTTGTGGGCAAAAAGATCGTATTTGTAGAAAAAATGCGATTTTTTTTTCACGGCTCTACGTTATAAACTTCTGTGAAGCACATGGGGGTTCAAAGTGCTCACCACACATCTAGATAGGTTCCTTAAGGGGTCTAGTTTCCAAAATGGTGTCACTTGTGGGGAGTTTCCACTGTTTAGGCACATCAGGGGCTCTGCAAACGCAACATGGAGTCAGATCTCAATTCCAGCCAATTCTACATTGAAAAAGTAAAACGGCACTCCATTTCTTCCAAGCTCTGCGGTGCGCCCAAACAGTGGTTTACCCCCACATATTGGGTATTGACGTACTCAGGAGAAATTGCACAACAACTTTTGTGGTCTAATTTCTCCTGTTACCCTTGTGAAAATTAAATTTTGTGGGCAAAAAGATCATTTTTGTAGAAAAAATGCGATTTTTTTTTTTCAGGGCTCTACGTTATAAACTTCTGTGAAGCACATGGGGGTTCAAAGTGCTCACCACACATCTAGATAAGTTCCTTAAGGGGTCTAGTTTCCAAAATAGTGTCACTTGTGGGGGGTTTCCACTGTTTAGGCACATCAGGGGCTCTCCAAACACGACATGGCGTCCAATCTCAATTCCAGCCAATTCTACATTGAAAAAGTGAAACGGCGCTCCTTCACTTCCAAGCTCTGCGGTGCACCCAAACAGTGGTATATCCTCACATATGGGGTATCGACGTATTCAGGAGAAATCGCACAACAACTTTTGTGGTCTAATTTCTCCTGTTACCCTTGTGAAAATAAGAATTTGTGGGCGAAAAGATCATTTTTGTGTAAACAAAAGCGATTTTTTATTTTCACGGCTCTACGTTATAAACTTCTGTGAAGCACTTGGGGGTTCAAAATGCTCACCACACATCTAGATAAGTTCCTTAAGGGGTCTAGTTTCCAAAATGGTGTCACTTGAGGGGTTTCCACTGTTTAGGCACATCAGGGGCTCTCTAAACGTGACATGGCGTCCCATCTCAATTCCAGCCAATTCTGCATTGAAAAAGTCAAACGGCGCTCCTTCACTTCTAAGTTCTGCGGTGCGCCCAAAAAGTGGTTTACCCCCACATATGGGGTATTGGCGTATTCATGGAAAATTGCATAACAAAATTTATGGTTACATTTCTGTTTTTACACATGTGAAAATAAAAAAAATGGTTCTGAATTAAGATGTTTGCAAAAAAAAGTTAAATGTTCATTTTTTCCTTCCACATTGTTTCAGTTCCTGTGAAGCACGTAAAGGGTTAATAAACTTCTTGAATGTGGTTTTGAGAACCTTGAGGGGTGTAGTTTTTAGAATGGTGTCACACTTGGGTATTTTCTATCATATAGACCCCTCAAAATGACTTCAAATGTGATGTGGTCCCTAAAAAAAAAATGGTGTTGTAAAAATGAGAAATTGCTGGTCAACTTTTAACCCTTATAACTCCCTAACAAAAAAAAAATTGTTTCCAAAATTGTGCTGATGTAAAGTAGACATGTGGGAAATGTTATTTATTAACTATTTTTCGTGACATATCTCTCTGATTTAAGGGCATAAAAATACAAAGTTTGAAAATTGCTAAATTTTAAAAATTTTCGTCATATTTCCGTTTTTTTCATAAATAATCCCAAGTAATATCGAAGAAATGTTACCACTAACATGAAGTACAATATGTCTCGAAAAAACAATCTCAGAATCAGCGGGATCCGTTAAAGCGTTCCAGAGTTATAACCTCATAAAGTGACAGTGGTCAGAATTGCAAAAATTGGCTCGGTCATTAAGTACCAAATTGGCTCTGTCACTAAGGGGTTAAAGTCGAACCCTTGGGGAATAGTGGCTCAGTGAGTAATTTTCTTTCTTAATACTACCAGTTGGGAAATAACCCTATGGCAGCCCCTATATGACAGTCCATTCAGTGGACTGGACAGTTACTTTTAAGAGGTCATGTCACCAGTGCAAAATTGGCCAGATTTTGCTCTTATTTTATTCTTGCTGCTCTGCTGAGTATTTTACTTTTGTTTCTTTTTAAAATTCACTATATGGTTCCAAAGATTTGGGACTTTACATTTAAAGTGCCAATTTGTGTGTGTGTGTGTGTGGGGGGGTATTATCAAGGAGCATTGCTCATAGGAGAATCTCTGGGGGCATATTTTTAGTATGCTCTGCATAATTACCCAGTGAGCCATGCCCACTTGGGAAAGACCATAATAAATAGCACTAAATAAAAAGCACCATATCTTTGCAACTGATGACAGATTCAAAAAAACACAGAATACTCAGGTGAATTGTCAGAGTAAAATCAGAGTAAACTGGCCACTTTTACCTGATAATGTATCCTCTTTACAACATATGGTTCCTAAACAAAAATCAGCAAAAATATAAATTAAATTCCAACAAATGCATAAGCAGTAAGTAATTTTCTGGAAGGAAAGTGTGGTTCCATACTTCACAGGGAAATATTGCAGAGCATTGGAGGTGTTATAGGAAATATTTAAAAATCTCCTACAGAATGAAGGAATCAGCTGCTGGTGGAGCACAAAAGGGTCTTAAGCATTAAAAAAATAAAGCGTGAAATAGCAAAACTTAATTCAGTGTTATTAATATGCACTAAATCAGTGGTTATCAAAATTACTTCTCGTGGACTGCTGGCATCTGTGATGGAAGAATGAGATAATATGTTTGCTCACAGTTGACATATTTTATTTGCATATGTATCGGCTACTGACATGTTGCATTAAAGAGTTGGATTTGGCGAAGTGCCAGTATATTTGTTCTTGAGAACCATAAAGCGGCCACAGCACAGGAGTTTTCACTTCAACTCTAGCTTGATGACTAGACAATATATTTATGGCAGTTTTACTGTTATTAACTTGGATAAAGATACAATTAAAATAAAATAAAACATTCATTGGGCAATATATTGCATTTATTTTGTAGCATGGTTACATAGGCTGAAAAAAGACTTAGGTCCATCAAGTTCAGTCTTTCTCGATTAATCATATTTTTTCTATCTCTAGATTATTTATAACTCACAATGCCATTTGTTGAGATAAAAGCATCCAGCCCATTTCTAATTGCTGATTTAGTGTCTGCCATTACTACCTCTTGTGGTAGGGAATGCCACAGTCTGACTGATCTAAGGTCATGGTCACACGTTTTTGGTAAGCTTTTCACCTCAGCATTTTTCAACCAAAGCCAGGAGTGGGTAAAAAGTGTGGAAGTGGTGACATGTTTCTATTATATTTTTCCTCTGATTGTTCCACTAATGGTTTTTGGCTTATAAATACTGAAGTAAAATACTGACCAAATACTGAACATGTGAGTGTGGCCTAACTGTAAAGAATTATTTTCCTATTTGGCTTCCGGAATCACCTTTCCTCCACATGTACTGAATTCCTCCTGGTCCTTTGTAGGGTCTTTGGAAGGAATCAGTCATGCACTAGTCCTACTTGTACATATAAATGAGAGCTCCTCTGAAGTTAAACAAGTCCAACTTTCAGAACGCTCTTTATAGTTCAGACCGTCCATCCCAAGTAATAATCTAGTTTCTTTGAACTGATTCTATTAAAGTACTACATTCTAAAACAAAAGAAAAAAGTGTTTCACTTCCTCACATAAAAATCATTTGATGAAAAGGCAGAGTCCACGTTAAGAACGAAGTGTTTTGGCACAGATCCTGTGTCTTTGGTAGCTGACATGGGTGCCTTATATCAGCCAGTTTTTATTTAGGGAACAAACTATTAGGCTGGAGTCACACTAGCGAGTTTTACGGACGTATGAGTGCAGAAAATACGTCCGTAAAACACGCCTAACAAACGTCCCAATTATTCTCTATGCCCCTGCTCCTATCTGCCGTATTTTACTGATCAGTATTATACGGCTTTCTACGGCCGTAGAAAATCGCAGCATGCTGCGTTTGTCACCGTATTGTGCAAAAAAAGCCAATGAAAGTCTATGGAAGCCAGAAAAATACGGATTACACACGGACCAGCAGTGTGACTTGCGAGAAATACGCGGCGGTGTTAGAGAGAAAAGCCGGCAATTCAGTGCGGTGTACAGTAAAATCACACTGACAGCTTACAGTAGAATAGGTAGAATAAATGTGTACACATAGAATAGGTATATATATATATATGTCAGTGAGACACATATATGTATATATATTATTACTTCATACAGCGCTAGATAGCTTTAAAGCCGGTAATTCAATTACCGACTTTTGCTATCTCCTTCCTAAGCCCGACATGATATGAGACATGGTTTACACCCAGTAAACCATGTTATATCCCCATTTTTTTGCATATTCCACACTACTAATGTTAGTAGTGTGTATATGCAAAATTTGGCCGTTCTAGCTATTAAATTAAAGGGTTAAATGGCGGAAAAAATTGGCGTGGGCTCCCGCGCAATTTTCTCCGCCAGAGTGGTAAAGCCAGTGACTGAGGGCAGATATTAATAGCCTGGAGAGGGTCCATGGTTATTGCCCCCCCCCCCCCTGGCTAAAAACACCTGGCCCCTAGCCACCCTAGAAAAGGCACATCTGGAAGATGCGCCAATTCTGGCACTTGGCCACTCTCTTCCCATTCCCGTGTAGCGGTGGGATATGGGGTAATGAAGGGTTAATGCCACCTTGCTATTGTAAGGTGACATTAAGCCAAATTAATAATGGAGAGGCGTCAATTATGACACCTATCCATTATTAATCCAATACTAGTAAAGGGTTAAAAAAAAACCACATTATTAAAAATTATTTTAATTAAATAAAAACAAAGGTTGTTGTAATATTTTATTCTACGCTCAATCCAATCACTGAAGACCCTCGATCTGTAACAGGGTTAAAATATTTTGCAGCCACGAACTCTGCTAATGCAGCGTTGTTCCTGGCTGCAAAACCCCGGGGAATGAAGGTAAAGTAGGTCAATGACCTATATTTACATTCATTTGCGGTGAGGCGCCCACTGCTGGTTGTCCCTAGATCGTGGGAACTTTCCTAGAAAGCTCCCAGGCTCGAGTTCATATGAGGACAACCAGCAGAGGGCGCCTCTTATGAACTCGAGCTTGGGAGCTTTCTAGGAAAGTTCCCACGATCTAGGAACAACCAGCAGAGGGCGCCTCACCGCAAATGAAGGTAAATATAGGTCATTGACCTACTTTACCTTCATTCTCCGGGGTTTTGCAGCAAGGAGCAGCGCTGCATTAGCAGAGCTCATTGCTGCAAAATATTTTAACCCCTTCAGACGGATTTACATCGTGGGACTTTACAGATCTTCGGAAGGTATGTATATTGTTGTTGTTTTTTTTTTGTTACAGATCGAGGGTCTTCAGTGAGTGGATTAAGCGTAGAATAAAATATTACAACAACCTTTGTGATTTTTTCATTAAAATACTTTTTAATAATGTGTTTGTGTATTGGATTAATAATGGATAGGTGTCATAATTGACGCCTCTCCATTATTAATTTGGCTTAATGTCACCTTACAATAGCAAGGTGGCATTAACCCTTCTTTACCCCATATCTCACCGCTACACGGGAATGGGAAGAGAGTGGCCAAGAGCCAGAATAGGCGCATCTTTCAGACGTGCCTTTTCTGGGGTGGCTGGGGGCAGATGTTTTTAGCCAGGGTGGGGCCAATAACTGTGGACCCTCTCCAGGCTATTAATATCTGCCCTCAGTCACTGGCTTTACTACTCTGGCGGAGAAAATTGCGCGGGAGCCCACGCCAATTTTTTCCGCCATTTAACCCTTTAATTTAATAGCTAGAACGGCCAAATTTTGCATATACACACTACTAACATTAGTAGTGTGGAATATGCAAAAAAAAAAGGTGATATGACATGGTTTACTGTATGTAAACCAGGTCTCATGTCATGTCGGGTTTTAGGAAGGAGATAGCATTTGAATTACCGGCTTTAAAGCTATCTAGCGCTGTATGAAGTAATAATATATATACAGTACATATATGTGTCTACTGATACATATATACAGTGGGGCAAAAAAGTATTTAGTCAGTCAGCAATAGTGCAAGTTCCACCACTTAAAAAGATGAGAAGCGTCTGTAATTTACATCATAGGTAGACCTCAACTATGGGAGACAAACTGAGAAAAAAAAATCCAGAAAATCACATTGTCTGTTTTTTTAACATTTTATTTGCATATTATGGTGGAAAATAAGTATTTGGTCAGAAACAAACAATCAAGATTTCTGGCTCTCACAGACCTGTAACTTCTTCTTTAAGAGTCTCCTCTTTCCTCCACTCATTACCTGTAGTAATGGCACCTGTTTAAACTTGTTATCAGTATAAAAAGACACCTGTGCACACCCTCAAACAGTCTGACTCCAAACTCCACTATGGTGAAGACCAAAGAGCTGTCAAAGGACACCAGAAACAAAATTGTAGCCCTGCACCAGGCTGGGAAGACTGAATCTGCAATAGCCAACCAGCTTGGAGTGAAAAAATCAACAGTGGGAGCAATAATTAGAAAATGGAAGACATACAAGACCACTGATAATCTCCCTCGATCTGGGGCTCCACGCAAAATCCCACCCCGTGGGGTCAGAATGATCACAAGAACGGTGAGCAAAAATCCCAGAACCACGCGGGGGGACCTAGTGAATGAACTGCAGAGAGCTGGGACCAATGTAACAAGGCCTACCATAAGTAACACACTACGCCACCATGGACTCAGATCCTGCAGTGCCAGACGTGTCCCACTGCTCAAGCCAGTACATGTCCGGGCCCGTGTGAAGTTTGCTAGAGAGCATTTGGATAATCCAGAGGAGTATTGGGAGAATGTCCTATGGTCTGATGAAACCAAACTGGAACTGTTTGGTAGAAACACAACTTGTCGTGTTTGGAGGAAAAAGAATACTGAGTTGCATCCATCAAACACCATACCTACTGTAAAGCATGGTGGTGGAAACATCATGCTTTGGGGCTGTTTCTCTGCAAAGGGGCCAGGACGACTGATCCGGGTACATGAAAGAATGAATTGGGCCATGTATCGTGAGATTTTGAGTGCAAACCTCCTTCCATCAGCAAGGGCATTGAAGATGAAACGTGGCTGGGTCTTTCAACATGACAATGATCCAAAGCACACCGCCAGGGCAACGAAGGAGTGGCTTCGTAAGAAGCATTTCAAGGTCCTGGAGTGGCCTAGCCAGTCTCCAGATCTCAACCCTATAGAAAACCTTTGGAGGGAGTTGAAAGTCCGTGTTGCCAAGCGAAAAGCCAAAAACATCACTGCTCTAGAGGAGATCTGCATGGAGGAATGGGCCAACATGCCAACAACAGTGTGTGGCAACCTTGTGAAGACTTACAGAAAACGTTTGACCTCTGTCATTGCCAACAAAGGATATATTACAAAGTATTGAGATGAAATTTTGTTTCTGACAAAATACTTATTTTCCACCATAATATGCAAATAAAATGTTAAAAAAACAGACAATGTGATTTTCTGGATTTTTTTTTCTCAGTTTGTCTCCCATAGTTGAGGTCTACCTATGATGTAAATTACAGACGCCTCTCATCTTTTTAAGTGGTGGAACTTGCACTATTGCTGACTGACTAAATACTTTTTTGCCCCACTGTATATATATATAGACAGTATATATGTTTGTTTTTTTTTTTTTTACACATGGATCCCTTGTATAGCCGTATGTTGGTTTTGCAAGCCTGCGAGAAAAACACGCAGTACGGATGCCATACGGATTACATACGGAGGATGCATTGCGCAAAATACTCTGACGCACCCTGCCTACGGAGGAGCTACGGACCACTTTTTTGGGGACTTTTCAGGGTATTACGGCCGTAATATACGGACCGTATTGTCTTACGCTGAGTGTGACTCCAGCCTTAGGCTGTGTGACCACGATGAATTTTCGCCAATGCATATTTTTGCTGCCTCAAAAACGCCATGTCTTTCAGTTACAGCAGAGTGGATGGGATTTATAGAGAACTCATGCCCACTGTGCTTCTGCATAAACTGACTTGCGGTGTGGGTTTCAAATACGCAGCACGTAAATTTCTCCTGTGAGTTACACTGAGTTTTATGAGGAGAATTTCGCCTTAGACCTGCATTAGATGCGGAAAATCCACATGTAATAAATAGAAATGTGTTTTTAGTTATCAAAAATTCAGTAACTTTATTTTAACAAAATAGACAAAAAAAACAGCAGCATCAAAAATGCGATAAAATCGCACATATAAAAACGCACTCAACCGTGCAATGAAAGAACGCAACTAACATGATTTATATAATAGGTGCATAAATGAGGCAGAACATTTGCAACATCAAAAACTCATCAAGGGAACATAGCCTTATATTCAGTGGGCTAAATAAGTATTTGATCCCTTGCTGATTTTGTAAGTTTACCCACTGACAAAGACATGAACAGTCTATACTTTTAAGAGTAGGTAAATTTTAACCTTGAGAGATAGAATATCAAAAATTATATAAATTTATTTGCATTTTGCAGTGAGAAATAAGTATTTGATACCCTACCAACCATTTAGAGTTTTGGCTCCTAAAGATCAGTTAGACGCTCCTAATCAACTCATTACCTGCATTAAAGACAGCTCTCTTACATAGTCACCTTTATAAAAGACTCCTGTCCACAGACTCAATTAATCAGTCAGAATCTAACCTCTACAACATGGGCAAGACCAAAGAGCTTTATTAGGATGTCAGGGACAAGATCATAGACCTGCACAAATCTGGAATGGGCTACAAAACCATAAGTAAGATGCTGGGTGGGAAGGAGACAACTGTTGGTGCAATAGTAAGAAAATGGAAGAAATACAAAATGACTGTCAATGGACATCGATCTGGGGCACCATGCAAAATCTCACCTCATGGGGTATCCTTGATCATGAGGAAGGTGAGAGATCAGCCTAAAACTCAATGGGGGGAAATTGTTAATGATCTCAAGGCAGCTGGGTCCACAGTCACCAAGAAACCATTAGTAACACATTATGCTGCAAAGCTTTAAAATCCTGCAGTGCCCACAAGGTCCCCTTGCTCAAGAAGGTACATGTGCAGGCCCATCTGAAGATCGCCAATGAACACCTGGATGATTCTGTGAGTGACTGGGAGACGGTGCTGTGGTCCGATGACACAAAAATTTAGGTATTTGGCATTAACTCAACTCGCAGTGCTTGGAGGAAGAGAAATTCTGCCTATGATCCAAAGAACACCGTCCCCACTGCCACTGGAGGAGGAAACATTATATTTTGGGGGTGTTTTTCTGCTAAGGGTACAGGACTACTTCACCACATCAATGGAAGAATGTATAGAGCCATGTACCGTAAAATCCTGAATGACAACTTCCTTCCCTCTGCCAGGATATTAAAAATGGGTCATGGTTGGGTATTCCTGCAGGACAATAATCCAAAACATACAGCCAAGGCAACAAAGGAGTGGCTCAAAAAGAAGCACATTAAGATCACATGGAGTGGCCTAGCCAGTTTCCAGTCCTTAATCCCATAGAAAACTTATGGAGGGAGTTGAAGCTTCACGTTGACAAGTAACAGCCTCAAAATCCTAATGATTTAGAGATGATCTGCAAAGAGGAGGGGACCAAAATTCCTCCTGACATGTGCACAAACCTCATCAACTACAGAAAACGTCTGACTGCGGTGCTTGCTAAAAAGGGTTTTGCCAACAAGTATTAAGTCTTGTTTGCCAGAGGGATCAAATACTTATTTCTCACTGCAAAATGCAAATAAATTTATATAATTTATACAATGTGATTTTCTGGATTTTATTTGTGATATTCTATCTCTCAATGTTAAAATTATCCTACCCTTAAAATTATAGACTGTTCATGTCTTTGTCAGTGGGCAAACCTACAAAATCAGCAAGGGATCACATACGTATTTCCCCCACTGTATGTGAATGAAAATTAGTTACATACATTGGATTTTCTGAACAAGTTTGTGGAGGAGGCAAGTTTTCCAATTTCTGCAATACACTTTATTATGAATGGAATTGTAGCAGAAAATCTGATTTCTGCCTCATCTTAGGCTGCACTCACTTATTTTTTTATTTTTTTCTCAAGCGATTTTCAACCATTTTTTCATGTGATAAATAAAAAGATTGAGTTTTTCCAGTGAAAGACAGCATGTGGATGCTATTGTATATTTCAGGTTTTTTTTTTTTGTGGACCCATTCTTCTGCATGGCCGAATTTGATCTCAGTTGGATCTCAATCAGATGTGTCTCCATTCTAATTTGTTAAACAGATGGGTGTGTTAAAACAATATGCAAATTGGTATTTTTTTTAATCTAATAAGTCTTCATTATCACTCTACTAATCTGGGGAAATTAGGGTTATCAGTATATAAGATTTTTACCTTCATCAATTTACAAAGAGTAAAAATAAAATATTGCTAAATAATTGCGCCTAATCCCAAACCGTCAGACGGGCATTTATTTCACGGCTCTTACAAGCACCATTTTACAAAGTACTGCAATGAACCTTGCATTAGTGATGGACTAGCTTTGAGTTACATGAAAGGATAACACAGATCTGCATCCCCATAAACTCTCTATGGACACTTGTAATTAATTTGATCTTCTCCAGTCATTAAGTTAGATTCATAGTGAGTTCTCCTTACTCTGCTCTGTTAATTCACTGGAGATCATTTCTCAAGAATCATTTAGTTAAGCAGCACTGTTGGATTACATTTAAATCCCTAAAATGGTTTGTAATTGATGTCATTTTATGAACATTCGCTTCTGCCGAGACCATTCTTAAATGCCCAAGCTCACGGGAGCACAGTGTGGTAATATACGGAGCGCCTGTCCCTGGAGATACCCAGTTAAATTAAAAATAGCTGGAAACAGCATATTAGTCACCGCTCATGAATCACTGATCAACCAGAATTTCATCTGCAGTTTTTTCTCTTTTTGGGGGTATTTTTCTCAAAACATATTATTTCTGTTTCTAAGATATAAGAAACTAAATATACAGTATCTCCAGATAATTTTGAGACATGATGATACATTTCTTATAACAGATGGCATGGGGAAAAAAAGGAATTTAAAATTACATTTTTAACCCATTATCTACCAATGTCCTTTTTTTGGGACGCCTTATCTTTAGCTTCTAGCAACTAAGATTTTATAATTTTTATAATTAGGTCCAATTGTTTGTGTTGTGTTTGTAAAATGAATGTTTTCTAAATAGGAAATCATGTCATTGTCATTTTTAATTGACTATTGGGACGCCCTTTTCTGAAAAATCCGTATTTGAAAAAATTTTGCAAATTATGTTTCTGATTCATTAGGACCCAAATCATTAAAAATCTGTCATTAAAAAAAAAAAAAAATTTTGCTAATTTGGCAAGTAATGGGTTAAAACCAGTTCCATACACATTGCTGATGCCTGTAAAAACTGTTTATGCCTGGTCTTGAGCCGGGCCTCTGTTCTCCGAATAATGTTCCCTTCACTAATCTGTCTTCCAATATCGTCCAATTTGTAACTGTCAATAAAGTGACTCCACTAGCTCTCTCAGGGACCATTGAGTCTGTCTCAGGACACAGAACAGGATAGTGAGGGTTAACCAATATAGCCAAAATCAGAGACGTTTAAGTGTTTTTCACAAATGGAACTCATACATATTGTACTCCATGGGGCTGTTTACATGTCCATTTTTTTTGCTAACTAAGTGACCCACATATAACCACCTTGTCAGATTTTGATCCAAGTCTTGGATTCAATTTGCCAATGCAAGTCTACAAGTACGTGAAAAAAATTGGACAACACTTGGATGCCATCAGTGTGCTTTGTGAGAAACGTCCATTTTATTTTTCATGTGATAAAAAACTGATGATAAAAATGGAAACACTTACCAAATACTGATGAAAAGCTGATCAAAGGACCATTTTTTGCATACCAGAAAAATCATGAGACCTTACTCTATGAAACTAATATCAGGATTTCTTTTGCCCAGAAACCCTTAGAAGAGGTTGTGTTGCAGCTCTCATCTCCACATTGGGTGTGGACAAACATTGTTGCCCGGAAAGTGAGACATTTGCTCTCGAAAGCATCCTATAACTGTCTCCTATTATATCTTGTCACTTAGAATAGAAAACATGCATGATATCCACCAACAATCCAACATCCATACAACAAAGTTAAAAAAAAAACAAATGACAGTATGAAATACTACAACTGTATCTACCTGAGTTGTTGTATGTGGCTATTATACACATATTACTCACAACTATGCCCCAACATCAAAGTTAAGGTGACAAGAACTAGAGAAGAAACATCAAGTCAAAAATATATGACCCCCTTACAATTATTACCGTGCAGTTCTCGAAGTTGTTTTCATACTACAAAGCAGTCACTATTAATAGGAAGCACAGTCTTTGTGTGAGTGTTTGATTTCATGGCACTATTTCAGTTTTTCACCTCTCAGCTCAACTGTTGAGACACATGGTGATATATATAAATGTTGAGCCTTTATGTTTACAAAATAATTGGAACAGCCAATTTCACCATTAGCAATATCTCTGCAAAAGTTAAAAAAAAAATCCTTTATTCCAACCTTACATACTTCAGATGTACTTACAGGATGAGCTTTCATGACAAGATGAGACAAATTGCTGCTATCTTCTTTAATTTGATCTGTAGCAGAGGGGTTGAACAATGTACCTTTCTTAGACGTTTGTGGACATGACTTGTTTTCAGCCCAAAAGAAAAAAAAAGGTGGAAATGCAGGTCACTGATTATCTGGAATATCACTCTGGCTCTCAGAAATTCTTTAAAATGAAGGGGAATGAAAAGTAATTTTGTTAAGTGTTTGTTATTCAACACATCTACTAACATTAGCAATAATATACAAGTTTAAGCTATTCTGGAAGTATGAGTAACCTTCATAAAGTGCCACTTAGAAAAAAATCTTATTTCATCAATAAAAAAAATACAGCATAAGTCATACAGGTGATTTTGTTAAAGTGTTTCTCCAAGAAAGGTATTTATCACTTATCCAAAGGATACATAATACAAATCTGATTTCTGAGGGTCACCAACCCACTGAACCACCATAATCAACAGAAAAAGTCACATGTTCATCCTCTGTATCATCAGTATTAGGCCGGGGTCACAACTGACGTATAAACATAAGGTCCATTTTTATGGCCAAGATACGCAGAAAAGTTCCTGAACAGTGATCCGTATTCAATGCTAGGATGCGATTGTTTCTCCAAAAAGTATTTGTGTGTCATCCATATGGCATCCGTACAGCGGCTTGCAAAATGGACATAAAATGGATCCATGGGCTCAAATATTTGTGAACACTTATGAACAGTCTTTATATATATATATATATATATATATATATATACACTGTATATACTTGAGTATAAGCCGACCGAGTATAAGTCGACCCCCCTAATTTTGCCACAAAAAACTGGAAAAACTTATTGACTCGAGTATAAGCCTAGGGTAGGAAATGCAGCAGCTACCGGTGAATTTCAAAAATAAAAATATATGCTTCATACCGTTCATTATTGCCCCATAAGATGCTCCATATAAAGCTGTGCCACATATAATGCTCCATACATTTCATTATGGCCCCATAGATGTTCCATATAAAGCTGTGCCATATAGAATGCTCTGCACCATTCATTATGGCCACATAAGATGCTCCATAGAAAGCTGTGCCACATATAATGCTCTGCACCGTTCATTATGGCCCCATAGATGCTCCATATAAAGCTGTGCCATATATAATGCTACATACCATTGATTATTGCCCCATAGATGCTCCATATAAAGCTGTGCCATATAGAATGCTCTGCACCGTTCATTATATCCCAATAAGATGCTCCATATAAAGCTGTGCCACATATAATTCTCTGCACTGTTGATTATGGCCCCATAGATGCTCCATATAAAGCTGTGCCATATAGAATGCTCTGCACCATTGAGTATTGCCCCATAGATGCTCCATATCAAGCTGTGCCGTATAGAATGCTCTGCACCGTTAATTATGGCCCCATAGATGCTCCATATAAAGCTGTGCCATATAGAGTGCTCTGCACCGTTCATTATGGCCCCATAGATGCTCAATATAAAGCTGTGTCATATAGAATGCTCTGCACCGTTGATTATGGCCCCATAGATGCTCCATATAAAGCTGTGCCATATAGAATGCTCTGCACCGTTCATTATGACCCCATAGATGCTCCATATAAAACTTTGCCATATAGAATGCTCTGCACCGTTCATTATTGCCCCATAGATGCTCCATATAAAACTGTGCCATATAGAATGCTTTGCACCGTTGATTATTGCCCCATAGATGCTCCATATCAAGCTGTGCCATATAGATTGCTCTGCACCATTGATTATGGCCCCATAGATGCTCCATATAAAGCTGTGTCATATAGAATGTTCTGCACCGTTGATTATGGCCCCATAGATGCTCCATATAAAGCTGTGCCATATAGAATGTTCTGCACCGTTCATTATGGCCCCATAGATGCTCCATATAAAGCTGTGTCATATAGAATGCTTTGAACCGTTGATTATGGCCCCATAGATGCTCCATATAAAACTGTGCCATATAGAATGCTCTGCACCGTTCATTATGGCCCCATAGATGCTCCATATAAAACTGTGCCATATAGAATGCTCTGCACCATTCATTATTGCCCCATAGATGCTACATATAAAGCTGTGCCATATAGAATGCTCGGCACCGTTCGTTATGGCCCCATAGATGCTCCATATAAAGCTGTGCCATATAGAATGCTCTGCACCGTTCATTATTACCCCATAGATGCTCCATATAAAGCTGTGCAATATATAATGCTGCTGCGGCAATAAAAAAACAAATGACATACTGACGTCTCTTGCTGCCCGCAGCTCCTCAGCGTCCCATCTCACTGACTGTTCAGGCAGAGGGTGGCGCACACACTAGTACGTCATCGCGCCCTCTGACCTGAACAGTAAGTGCAGAGGACGGGAAGACGGAGCAGTGCCCGGCAGGTGGAACGTGGACAGGTAAATATGTAATACTCACATGCTCCCGGCGTCCCTGGCTCCTTATCCCGGACAGATGGTCTCCGGGTGCCGCAGCCTCTTCCTCTGTCAGCGGTGCGGTCACCGTTACCGCTCATTAGAGGAATGAATATGCGGCTCCACCCCTATGGGAGTGGAGTCCATATTCATAACTTTAATGAGCGGTCCCACGTGACCGCTAAACAGGGGAAGAGCTGCGGCACCAGAAGACCATGGGACAGGCAATGACAATGCCAGGAGCCCCGGAAGCAGGTAAGTATGCGACAGACCTCTCTCCCCCTCACCCACCGACCCTGCCGCCGACCATGACTCGAGTATAAGCCAAGAGGGGCACTTTCAGCCCAAAAATTTGGGTTGAAAATCTCGGCTTATACTCGAGTATATACGGTATATATATATATATATATATATATATATATATAATATACAGTGGGGCAAAAAAGTATTTAGTCAGTCAGCAATAGTGCAAGTTCCACCACTTAAAAAGATGAGAGGCGTCTGTAATTTACATCATAGGTAGACCTCAACTATGGGAGACAAACTGAGAAAAAAAAATCCAGAAAATCACATTGTCTGTTTTTTTATCATTTTTTTTACATATTATGGTGGAAAATAAGTATTTGGTCAGAAACAAACAATCAAGATTTCTGGCTCTCACAGACCTGTAACTTCTTATTTAAGAGTCTCCTCTTTCCTCCACTCATTACCTGTAGTAATGGCACCTTGTTTAAACTTGTTATCAGTATAAAAAGACACCTGTGCACACCCTCAAACAGTCTGACTCCAAACTCCACTATGGTGAAGACCAAAGAGCTGTCAAAGGACACCAGAAACAAAATTGTAGCCCTGCACCAGGCTGGGAAGACTGAATCTGCAATGGCCAACCAGCTTGGAGTGAAGAAATCAACAGTGGGAGCAATAATTAGAAAATGGAAGACATACAAGACCACTGATAATCTCCCTCGATCTGGGGCTCCACGCAAAATCCCACCCCGTGGGGTCAGAATGATCACAAGAACGGTGAGAAAAAATCCCAGAACCACGCGGGGGGACCTAGTGAATGAACTGCAGAGAGCTGGGACCAATGCAACAAGGCCTACCATAAGTAACACACTACGCCACCATGGACTCAGATCCTACAGTGCCAGACGTGTCCCACTGCTTAAGCCAGTACATGTCCGGGCCCGTCTGAAGTTTGCTAGAGAGCATTTGGATGATCCAGAGGAGTTTTGGGAGAATGTCCTATGGCCTGATGAAACCAAACTGGAACTGTTTGGTAGAAACACAACTTGTCGTGTTTGGAGGAAAAAGAATACTGAGTTGCATCCATCAAACACCATACCTACTGTAAAGCATGATGGTGGAAACATCATGCTTTGGGGCTGTTTCTCTGCAAAGGGGCCAGGACGACTGATCCGGGTACATGAAAGAATGAATGGGGCCATGTATCGTGAGATTTTGAGTGCAAACCTCCTTCCATCAGCAAGGGCATTGAAGATGAAACATGGCTGGGTCTTTTAACATGACAATGATCCAAAGCACACCGCCAGGGCAACGAAGGAGTGGCTTCGTAAGAAGCATTTCAAGGTCCTGGAGTGGCCTAGCCAGTCTCCAGATCTCAACCCTATAGAAAACCTTTGGAGGGAGTTGAAAGTCCGTGTTGCCAAGCGAAAAGCCAAAAACATCACTGCTCTAGAGGAGATCTGCATGGAGGAATGGGCCAACATACCAACAACAGTGTGTGGCAACCTTGTGAAGACTTACAGAAAACGTTTGACCTCTGTCATTGCCAACAAAGGATATATTACAAAGTATTGAGATGAAATTTTGTTTCTGACCAAATACTTATTTTCCACCATAATATGCAAATAAAATGTTAAAAAAACAGACAATGTGATTTTCTGGATTTTTTTTTCTCAGTTTGTCTCCCATAGTTGAGGTCTACCTATGATGTAAATTACAGACGCCTCTCATCTTTTTAAGTGGTGGAACTTGCACTATTGCTGACTGACTAAATACTTTTTTGCCCCACTGTATATATTCATATTTCATACAGTGCTAGATAGCAGAAAAGCCGGTAATTCAATTACTGGCTTTTGCTAAGTCCTTACCAAACCCGACAGGATAGGAGACATGGTTTACATACAGTAAACCATTTCATATTCTTTAGATTTTTACATATCCCTCACTAATAATGTTAGTAGTGTGTGTGTGTGTGTGTATGCAAAATTTGGGAGCTCTAGGTGTTAAAATAAAGGGTTATATCACGGAAATTGCACGGGAGCCCACGCCAGTTTTTTCAGCCAATAAATATACGGCTGATGGAAGCTGCCCCATAGAGAAACAATGGTCTGTGTGCAATGCGTTGTTTTTGCTCCTTTCACTCGTCCGTATGTCTGTCTACTGTGACTTAAATATATCCAAAGGGACTCACAAGCGCACTGCCATTCCACACATTAACTATTCTCTGTAGTGCAAAACACTCAACTTATGATATCAAAATTAGATACATTTGTGCTTTTTAAATGATTACTAGAGTATTGATTATTGTCTATGCTACAAACTATCTGGTAAAACTCTGGTACCAATGCAGCAGTGCATTCTTGGCGTGGCCAAGCAGTTCAGTTCACTTTACAACATATTGGTTTCCATTTACCTCCACCTGGATTTATAGATGCTGGAGGGGGGAGAGATAGAAAATATGTGGGTGGGAAGGGGCACTAAACCTATTGACCTATTAAGGGGACACTGAACGCCTGTGCGTGGTTTGAGCAATCATTTTGTGTGATGAGATTCCTTTTAAGCAGATTTTCAAGTGAGAAGACTCTTCTAGTATTAACTGCTAGGGACACTAATAATACTATGAGTTGCAGGATACTCCGGTCATATGGGAGCGCATAGGACACAGATGAAAGGATTAAACGTTTCTTTGTTTATTGAAATTCACAACGCGTTTCGACGTAACAGCTCTGTCTTCATCAGGTGGCAGTACTAATACAGACTATTCTACATAGTCTGCGACTGATGACGAGCTTCACACTCACACAATTTAATTTCCCTATAGCTGATCTGCGCTCTTTAATTTCATAGTGGTGTCTATTGGGAATTGCAGATAATGCCACAACCTTAAATATCACATAGTGTACTTGTAAATGATTAGTACGCTATGAACATATAAACAATGCAATGGGATCTATAACAGGTCTGTGCCTGCAAGCCTCCTTATATGGCAAATAGTGCGCTTCTATAAGAGTTTCTAAATATGACTTTCAGCTGCAGTAAAGGTCATTTTGGCATTAGGTCTGCAAGGAAGAAATTGTACAGTAATGCACATGAGAGTACAATATGGGAAATATACAAAATGTCCTGATGCATTTTACATTTTCTAACCTCTAGATGTGAAACTAAATTAAGTATTAACAAGAACAAGATCTGTCTGTCTGTCTGTCTAGATAGAGAATTTCTATAGCTATCTATACAAATCACAGCACTTGAGGAATAGTGAATAGTGTTTATTCACCCATGTTGATACAGGAAAGATATATATTTGGTACCTTGTTAGCCAGTAGATAGAAAAATATTTAGAACTATATGGAAGCCCGATGCTATTGCTTTGGGAGGGCGGTAATGTCACGATGGGGGCAGGCTTTGCAGCAATGAGAATCTCTCCCCAATGTGCTCACCCACCTACCCACTCTCTCTTTCCCAATATGCTGACTTCTCCCGTCTGTGCTCTCTTCTTTGACCTGTCCACTCCATGTGCTATCCCCCTTGTCTGCTGCCTCTCTCCTTCCTGTGCTGTGTTCTCCCCTCATGTGCTGTCCCGTTTGACTTGTCTCCCTCTTTGCTCTGTCTCTCTCACCCCTGTGCGCTTTCTCTCTCCCCATCTGCTGTCTTCTCCTCTCATGTCATCTCTTCTTTGACCTGTGTACCCCATGTTCTCCTCTTGTACAAAGATGGTGGTGGTCAGTGAATCATTCGGCTGATCACGGCGGTGGCGTGTTCACGACGGTGTTTCGCTGGTGGTACCGCACAAGAGGCTGTGTACGACGTATACATTCTGTGTGTGTGGTGCGTACGGCATATACAGTGTGTGTGCGGTGCATACGGCATATATACAGTGTGTGTTTGTGTGTGTGTGTGTGGTGCGTACAGTTTATACAATGTGTGTGTGTGGTGCGACAGTGTTCCGCTGGTGGTACCACGCAAGAGGCTGGTACCACCAGCAGTTTCCATATTGAGACACCCATCGCTTGGGTGTCCCAATATGGAGGTCGGTGAACTCCCGCCGCTTGGAATTCTGGGATTCAGACACATCTGGATGGAAAAGACATTACAAGGTAAGAATATATTAAGATTGAGAGTCCTCCATGGTTTATACCTTTTAATGGCTAACTGAAAAGATGGTAACAAATTGCAAGCTTTCGAAACTATTCAGGCCTCTTCATCAGGCATAGACTAATACAAATTCTGAAGAATCACATGTTTATACACAACACAGCAGGAAGATAATGCAATGGATAAGACAAGTGAGATGACGCAAAGCTACCATTATGGGAGAGGGGAAAAACTGTTGTGTCCATAAGTATTGGAACAGATTATAGATAAGGAGTGTGAATGTTTTATTGTCCTCTGATTGGGGTCTGGTTCTGTGTTGTGATGCCCCCACTATGTCTGAGGAGCAAATTCCTTAATTGATGTAGAAAGACATAAATCCATGTAACACATTCATTCCTGCACTGAGAGTGTCAAAGGTCGTCATCAGCTTTTACTCCCAGACCCTTCTGTCTCTCTGAGATTTGAAATTACCCTTTAATGCAAGTAATCTCATGTTCATGGTGCTGTGATCAGGGAGATAAAAATGTTTTGCCACAGGTAGATCTATTCTTTTTTCTCTATTGTGTGGCGATGAGAGTTTATCCTTGTTCTCAGTTTTTGCCCTGTCTCCCCCTACATACAGACCCCCAGTTGGACATTTAGTAAAAATAATTAGGTACACCACATTAGAAGTGATGCAGCTGAAAGTACCTGGTATCTTGTAGTCCTGATGTGAATTGGGGATCTTTATCTTGTCTGTGGTCATTATAAATAGACAGGTTTTACATTTTTTCTGGTTGCAAGGAAAAGTTCCTGCAGCTGTTTGAGAGGACAGGGAGCTTCTGACAATGATACTTCTTAGATTTGGGGGCTGCCTAAAGCACAGTAGTGGGAAGTCTGGAAAAATGGATTGTAAGCGGGTATCTTTTTGTAGTAAATGTAATTTCCATGCAGCTCCCCTTAGCACCTCCAGATTTGGATTGTAGGTGACTACTAGAGGCAACCGGTTATTTTTTTCTTTAGCTTTGTAATGTAGGAGATGATTCCTTGATATTCTAGTTGCTCTTCTATTTTGATTTTGAATTGTTCTTGGATGTAGCCCTGATTCAAAAAGGTGACCAAGGTGTTCATCCCTATCCATGGGGTTGGATCATATAGGTTTGTATCTGATGGCTTGGCTGTAGACAATAAAATTTTGTATGTGTTTTGGATGGAAACTGTCCCATTTAAGGTATGTTGGACGGTCGATTGGCTTCTGATATAGGGATGTTTCTGTTTCATTGTTCTGAAGCTTAATGATGGTGTCCAAAAAGTTAATTTCAGTGCTAGAGTAGTTGAGTGTTAAGTTGATGGTGGAATGAAATTGATTAAACTGGCTTCATCAAGATGGCACTGGCAGTGTCTGCGCAGTAGAATCTATCGGAACACAATTTTTCACATCTAATATCAGTCTAAGACATGCACCGCAGGTCAGTTTACGTTGAGTAAAAAAAAGCACAGTGGGCATGAGATTTCTATATATCCTATCCACTTTGTAGGAACAGTGAGACACTGTGTTTTTGACACATATCAAAAGCTCACCTAAAATTCATGACTTTGTATGTCATCATGGGCACACAGCCTAAATATGTGCTTTCTATGACCCGTGACAGCATTTTCCAGTAATGCATTCGTGGCTGCAATGACACACCCAAACACTGGTCCACGCTGCCCGTGTATCAGACAGCATGGATCAGCAGATAGTTTCCTTTTGAATAACTGTACAAATAGTTACAAACAATTCAGAAACATTGAAAAGACACTAAGGGCTTATCATGGTACATATAAAGTTGTTTGGATATTAAAAGTGGAAATTAATAAAACTTACTAATGAACTTCAATTATGAAGTCTCATTAATCTACTGATTTCAGTGCCAGCCCAATGGTAGAGGAATCCCCACATCCGTGAATACAGAGACTCACAAGGGGGCAGACTTACAGTTAGGTCCATATATATTTGGAGAGAGACAACATTTTTCTAATTTTGGTTATAGACATTACCACAATGAATTTTAAACAAAACAATTCAGATGCAGTTGTATTTCAGACTTTCAGCTTTCATTTGAGGGTATCCACATTAAAAGTGGATGAAGGGTTTAAGAGTAGTGTTGAGCATTCCGATACTGCAAGTATCGGGTATTGGCCGATACTTGCGGTATCGGAATTCCAATACCGAGATCCGATACTTTTGTGGTATCGGGTATCGGTATCGGATCAATAGGGATGTGTAAAATAAAGAATTAAAATAAAAAATATTTATATGCTCACCTCTCTGGCGGCCCCTGGACATCACGCTGGTAACCGGCCGGCTTCTTTGTTTAAAATGAGCGCCTTTAGGACCTGAGAATGACGTCGCGGCTTCTGATTGGTCGCGTGCCACCCATGTGACCGCCACGCGACCAATCAGAAGCCGCGACGTCATTCTCATTCACAAAACTCCTAATTCTAGGAATTAAGGACCTGCGAATGACGTCGCGGCTTCTGATTGGTCGCGTGCCGGTCACATGAGCGGCACGCGACCAATCAGAAGCCGCGACGTCATTCGCAGGTCCTAAAGGCTCTCATTTTAAACAAAGAAGCCGGCCGGTTACCAGCGTGATGTCCAGGGGCCGCCGGAGAGGTGAGCATATCAATATTTTTTATTTTAATTCTTTATTTTACACCTCACTATGGATCCCAGGGCCTGAAGGAGAGTTTCCTCTCCTTCAGACCCTGGGAACCATCAGGATACATTCCGATACTTGATGTCCCATTGACTTGTATTGGTATCGGATATCGGTATCGGTGATATCCGATATTTTTTGGGTATCGGCCGATACTATCCGATACCGATACTTTCAAGTATCGGACGGTATCGCTCAACACTATTTAAGAGTTTCAGCTCCTTAACATGTGCCACCCTGTTTTAAAGGGACCAAAAGTAATTTATGTCATTCTCAATTCAGCAGATAAAAGTCCTGGAGTTGATTTGAGGTGTGGTGCTTGCATTTGGAAGGTTTTGCTGTGAAGTAAACATGTGGTCAAAGGAGCTCTCCATGCAGGTGAAACAAGCCATCCTTAAGCTGCGGAAACAGAAAAAACTCATCCGAGAAATTGCTACAGTATTAGGAGTGGCAAAATCTACAGTTTGGTACATCCTGAAAAAGAAAGAAAGCACTGGTGAACTCATCAATGCAAAAAGACCTGGGCGCCCATGGAAGACAAAAGTGGTGGATGCTTCAAAATAACTCAGTGTCCCAAGTGTTTTTCATATATATTAACATGCCTGAAATGTTGAATCTGTAAGAAAAAAAACACACCTGAAGCATTTTCTAAATGTCGGGCAATTGGAGATGTATATTAGATACTGTGCAAGCAGACCGCTTATGTCGAACATCAGCGCTAACACCACTCCACCACCCCAGCTTAAACCTGGGTTCCAGGGTCCTCTGTGCCCGATGGGTACCATTAGTGGAATTTATCGTACCCAGGGGCATAACGATTGCAATTGCAGAGGGTTTGACTGGGCCCGTGCAGGAAGCCTGCCGACGGCAGCACCTGCTTCAGCTACCATAGTCAGGTAGACCAACAAAAGTTTTATCCACAACTGCCTGGAATATTGTTTGGGATGCAAAGCAAAACCCAAAAATAACATCAGCTGAAATTCTGGACTCTCTGAAAACTAGTGGTGTGGCTGTTTCAAGATGCACATTAAGGAGGTACTTGAAGATAAATGGGCTGCATGGTAGAGTCTCCAGAAGAAAGCCATCACTACGCAAATGACACAAAGTATCTCACCTACAATACGCAAAACAGCACAGAGACAAGCCTCAAAATTTCTGGAACAAGGTAATTTGGAGTGATGAAACCAAAATTTAACATTTGGCCACAACCATAAATGTTACAGTTGGAGAGAGGTCAACAAGGCCTATGATGAAAGGATCACCATTCCTACTGTAAAGCACGGAGATAAATCACAAAATGACAATACCACCACATATTGGGAGATAACATATTAATAATACTCCATTATAAGTCATTTACCCCCATGTGGATACTTAATCCTACCGGACACATCCATTACGCAACAAAACAAATTCCACCAGAGAATAATGATGTACTCATCCAAAGTTATTTATTATATATCAATCTTTATTAGAAATTTTAAAACATAACACAACCAGGTGCGTGTGTAAAGTACAACCTGAAAAATAGTAATACACATAAGGCACCACACACCCCTGTGCATCCCCACCCATATCAGATGCTATCACGGAATACTCTATTATATTCCTACGGGATCAAAGCCCAGAAGGTACTTATACCCCTGCACTAAAAGCCTGTCACATGTGTGACTCGCAATCACCTGTCTCCAAGTGAGACTACATGGCATAGTAGAGAATTCTCATATACTTACTATAAAGTGCAGAGTGCTCGATCAGTTGTGGGGAGTCAGGGGAGTGTGTGCCTATCCCAATGCGCGTTTTGGTCCGTCCTTCGTCAGGGGTGCCCAATAACCAAGAAAAATTATCTTTCACAATTGGTGCAGAATCCAACCAGAGGAACAGCACTTTTAGACCGAATACTATCTAATAGATCTGACAGAATAAGAAATCTGCAGGTCGCAGGGCATCTAGGAAATAGCAACCACAATATTGTACAGCTTCACCTGTCTTTCGCTAGGGGGACTTGTCAGGGAGTCACAAAAACACTGAACTTTAGGAAGGCAAAGTTTGACCAGCTTAGAGATGCCCTTAATCTGGTAGACTGGGACAATATCCTCAGAAATAAGAATACAGATAAGAAATAGGAAATGCTTAAGAACGTCCTAAATAGGCACTGTAAGCAGTTTATACCTTGTGGGAATAAAAGGGCAAGAAATAGGAAAAACCCAGTGTGGCTAAACAAAGAAGTAAGAGGGGCAATTAACAGTAAAAAAGAAAGCATTTAAACTACTAAAGCAGGATGGCACCGTTGATGCTCTAAAAAACTATAGGGAGAGAAATACTTTATCTAAAAAATTAATTAAAGCTGCCAAAAAGGAAGCAGAGAAGCACATTGCTAAAGAGAGCAGAACTAACCCCAAACTGTTCAACTATATTTAACTATATCAATAGTAAAAAAGAATCATAAGTGAAAGTGTAGGCCTCTTAAAAAATTGTGAGGAAAGAATGGTTGTAGATGATGGTGAGAAACCGGCTAAATAAGATTAAAATAGATAAATCTCCGGGTAAGGATGGCACACACCCACGAGTACTAAAAGAACTAAGTAATGTAATAGACAAGCCATTATTTCTTATATTTAGGGACTCTATAGCGACGGGGTCTGTTCTACAGGACTGGTGCATAGCAAATGTGGTACCAATATTCAAAAAGGGCTCTAAAAGTGAACCTGGAAATTATAGGCCAGTAAGTCTCTATTGTTGGTAAAATATTTGAAGGGTTTCTGAGGGATGTTATTCTGGATTATCTCAATGAGAATAACTGTTTAACTCCGTATCAGCTTGGGTTTATGAGGAATCGCTCCTGTCAAACTAATCTAATCAGTTTTTATGAAGAGGTAAGCTATAGACTGGACCAAGGTGAATCATTGGAGGTGGTATATCTTAATTTTTCCAAAGCGCTTGATACCGTGCCACACAAGAGGTTGGTACACAAAATGAGAATGCTGGGTCTGGGGAAAATGTGCGTAAATGGGTAAGTAACTGGCTTAGTGATAGAAAGCAGAGGGTGGTTTAAATGATATGTTCTCTCACTGGGTCACTGTGACCAGTGGGGTACCACAGGGGTTCGTTTTGGGACCTGTTCTCAACATATTTATTAACGATCTGGTAGAAGGTTTACACAGTAAAATATTGATATTTGCAGATGATACAAACCTATGTAAAGCAGTCAGTACAAGAGAAGATAGTACTCTGCTACAGATGGATCTGGATAAGTTGGAAACTTGGGCCGAAAGGTGGCAGATGTGGTTTAACAATGATAAATGTAAGGTTATACAGGGAAAGAAGGAATCAATATAACCATTACACACTGAACGGGAAACCACTGGGTAAATCTGACAGGGAGAAGGACTTGGGGATCCTAGTTAATGATAAACTTACCTGGAGAAGCCAGTGCCAGGCAGCAGCTGCCAAGGCAAACAGGATCATGGGGTGCATTAAAAGAGGTCTGGATACACATGATGAGAGCATTATACTGCCTCTGTACAAATCCCTAGTTAGACCGCACATGGAGTACTGTATACAGTTTTGGGCACTGGTGCTCAGGAAGGATATAATGGAACTAGAGAGAGTACAAAGGAGGGCAACAAAATTAATAAAGGGGATGGGGGAACTACAATACCCAGAGAGATTAGCAAAATTAGGATTATTTAGTCTAGAAAAAAGCCAACTGAGGGAGATCTAATAACTGTGTACTGTATAAGTATATAAGGGGACAATACAAATATCTCTCCGAGAATCTGTTTATACCAAGCAATGTGACGGTCACAAGGAGGCATTCTCTGTGTCTGGAGGAGAGAAGGCTTTTCCACCAACATAGAAGAGGATTCTTTACTATTAGGGAAATGAGAATCTGGAATTCATTGCCTGAGGAGGTGGTGATGGCAAACTCAGTTGAGGGGTACAAGAGAGGCCTGGATGTCTTCCTGGAGCATAACAATATTGTATCTTACAGTTATTAGGTTCTTTAGAAGGACGTAGACCTGGGGATTTATTCTGACGGAATATAGGCTGAACTGGATAAACAAATGTATTTTTTCGGCCTTGCTAACTATGTTACTATGTAACTTAACAATGATTCAAAACACAAGGCCAAGTCAACCTGTCATTGGCTACAGCAGAATATCATTGAGCCACTCTGGGGAGATCTCAAGCGTGCAGTTCATGTTAGACAGCCCAGGAAATTACAGGAACTAGAGGATTTTTGACAAGAAGAGTGGGCAGCTTTACCATCTGAGAAAATAAAGAACTTCATCCACAATTACCACAAAAGACTTCAAGCTGTCATTGATGTTAGAGGGGGCAATACACGTTTTTAAGAAATGGGGTATGTGAACTTTTGATCAGGGTCATTTGGATGTTTTGAGTTGTCATTATGATTTAAAAAAAGAAAACACAGTAGTTTGACAATAATTGGCTTCACCCAACCACTAACCATGAGTGGAGAAAAAGTTTTGGTGTTATCATTCATATTCTCTGAAAAAAGGCCAAGAAAGCAAAGATTATACCTGGCTATGAACACTTTTGCGCACAACTGTATAGCAAGGAAACAATCCTACATCCCACATGTGGTGTGGGAAGTAGGATACTATACACATTGCAAACAAGAAGGGTTATATTAAACAGACAAGCCATATTTTTTATTTTTTATAGTAAAAAACAAATCGCCATAATCAAGAAATTTAAACACATTTGTATACCTAACAAAGTGTATATGTGTAAAAATGTATTTTAGTTTTTTTGAATATTTCTGTGTTATAGCAGTCCAATATTAGACCTGTGCACCAACCCAAATACCTCTATTGGTATCCATTGGTTTTCATCCAATTTCCCTAACCAGATAGGTTGAGGTCACTTGGACATTAATATGGCTATGTTTTCATTGAAGAGCTTAAAAATAATTTGATACAATACAAAACCTGCAAGTGTTATACATATATATTCCCATCAACTAGAAGGTTTTCATTATTTTTACTTTTACTTGTCACAAATGGAATTTTTGTGGTAAATTCTGCAAACTTGGCAAATTTGAATTTCAAGCTATCCACGCAACTCTAGTGATCAATTTGTTGTCTGCAGTTACTGCAGTTTTAATGCCACAAGTAATATACTATGAAAAGGGGCATGCAGGGACTCTGTGGCCAAAGAATCCACTTAAATCTGGAGCCAAACCTGCCTAACCTTGTGTTAAGGCTCACGGAACACACCAAATAAATATAAAGATAATAATAAGGTGCGTTCGCAGTCTGGGGTCCACCATGCAGAGATGGTAACTGCTTCTCGGTAATGGCGGACACAAGTGGCGGCATTGCACTGGACACACGTGGGTTAAAAGCCACCCAGTGTGTAGTTGCGATGAACTCTGTTACCTCACAGAGCTACTTTACGCTGTGCGATCTTTTTATAACGGCAGCCTTCTGGGACCTTGCAGATGGCCCAATCTGAGCTGCTTGAGGACCTGAGCATGTGACCTCCGAACACCAATGAGCGGTCTTCTCATGGGCATGCTCAGATGGGAAAAAGCAAGACTTAGTCCCAGGAGTGTCTGCTTGCTGCTGACTAATGCTGGTTGCTATAGCTGGACCTGGAACGGCAGCAGCAACCAGATGCACAGCATTAGCCTGAGCAAGATGCTGGGACCGACATCTCTACTGAGCAGGCTTCTCTGTGACTGAAGAAGAATGGGAGACCGCAGAGGACACCTACATAGTTTAAAAAACTTAACATGATAGAGTGAGAGCCATCCAGCTGCATATCCCCCTCCAAGTCAACCTTAGGCCCCTTTCACTCCTTTCACATTGCATTTTTGCCCTCGTTCAGTGGTCCCGTCGGGGCTTGCGTCCAAACCCCCTGTATTTGCTGATAGACTCATTAACTATCATGGTACCAACAAATACAACATGTGCTCTGTCCGAAATAATTTTCAGGCGTATATGCCTACTGAAGGTGGTCGCTCAGACATTGTCCAGCACATCTGAGTGTCTATCCCAAGTAGGTGTATTCGTACAAAAACAATGTTCAACAGAACACATGTTGACTCTGTTGGCATCATTATTATCAATGGCCCCATCGGTGCACAAGCCTGAATCCCATTTTGCGAGGGGGGTCGGATGCAAGCCCCAAGGGGACCACTGAAGTTGGGCACAAACTGTTATGTAGGCAATCCAGTGACACAGTGTGCCAGCAATCAGAGCACATACAGTGATCTGACAATAACCCAAAAACAATAGAACGAGCTCTGAGACGTGGAATCTCTGTAGACCGCAATACCTGAACCTAACCTAAACACAACTAAAGGCAGCTGTGGATTGCGCCTGACACTACCTATGCAACTCGGCACAGCCTGAGGAGCTGACTAGCCTGAAGATAGAAAAACAAGCCTGACTTGCCTCAGAGAAATACCCCAAAGGAAAAGGCAGCCCCCCACATATAATGACTGTTAGCAAGATGAAAAGACAAACGTAGGGATGAAATAGATTCAGCAAAGTGAGGCCCGATATTCTAGATAGAGCGAGGATAGCAAAGAGAACTTTGCAGTCTACAAAAAACCCTAAAGCAAAAAACCACGCAAAGGGGGCAAAAAGACCCACCGTGCCGAACTAACGGCACGGCGGTACACCCTTTGCGTCTCAGAGCTTCCAGCAAAACGAAATGACAAGCTGGACAGAAAAAGTAGCAACAAAAGCAAAAAGCACTTATCTAAGCAGAGCAGCAGGCCACAGGAAAGATCCAGAAGCTCAGATCCAACACTGGAACATTGACAAGGAGCAAGGAAGACAGAATCAGGTGGAGTTAAATAACAAAGCAGCCAACGAGCTCACCAGAACACCTGAGAGAGGAAGCTCAGAAGCTGCAGTACCACTTGTGACCACAGGAGTGAATTCAGCCACAGAATTCACAACAGTACCCCCCCCTTGAGGAGGGGTCACCGAACCCTCACCAGAGCCCCCAGGCCGACCAGGATGAGCCACATGAAAGGCACGAACAAGATCTGGAGCATGGACATCAGAGGCAAAAACCCAGGAATTATCTTCCTGAGCATAACCCTTCCATTTAACCAGATACTGGAGTTTCTGTCTAGAAACACGAGAATCCAAAATTTTCTCCACAATATACTCCAATTCCCCCTCCACCAAAACCGGGGCAGGAGGCTCAACAGATGGAACCATAGGTGCCACGTATCTCCGCAACAACGACCTATGGAATACATTATGTATGGAAAAGGAGTCTGGGAGGGTCAGACGAAAAGACACAGGATTGAGAATCTCAGAAATCCTATACGGACCAATAAAATGAGGTTTAAATTTAGGAGAGGAAACCTTCATAGGAATATGACGAGAAGATAACCAAACCAGATCCCCAACACGAAGTCGGGGACCCACACGGCGTCTGCGATTAGCGAAAAGTTGAGCCTTCTCCTGGGACAAGGTCAAATTGTCCACTACCTGAGTCCAGATCTGCTGCAACCTGTCCACCACAGAATCCACACCAGGACAGTCCGAAGACTCAACCTGTCCTGAAGAGAAACGAGGATGGAACCCAGAATTGCAGAAAAATGGAGAGACCAAGGTAGCCGAGCTGGCCCGATTATTAAGGGCGAACTCAGCCAACGGCAAAAAGGACACCCAATCATCCTGGTCTGCAGAAACAAAACATCTCAGATATGTTTCCAAGGTCTGATTGGTTCGTTCGGTCTGGCCATTAGTCTGAGGATGGAAAGCCGAGGAAAAAGATAGGTCAATGCCCATCCTACCACAAAAGGCTCGCCAAAACCTTGAAACAAACTGGGAACCTCTGTCAGAAACAATATTCTCAGGAATGCCATGCAAACAAACCACATGCTGGAAGAACAAAGGCACCAAATCAGAGGAGGAAGGCAATTTAACCAAGGGCACCAGATGGACCATTTTAGAAAAGCGATCACAGACCACCCAAATGACTGACATCTTTTGAGAAACGGGAAGGTCAGAAATGAAATCCATCAAAATATGTGTCCAAGGCCTCTTTGGGACCGGCAAGGGCAAAAGCAACCCACTGGCACGTGAACAGCAGGGCTTAGCCCTAGCACAAATCCCACAGGACTGCACAAAAGTACTTACATCCCGTGACAGAGATGGCCACCAGAAGGATCTAGCCACTAACTCTCTGGTACCAAAGATTCCAGGATGACCAGCCAACACCGAACAATGAAGTTCAGAGATAACTTTACTAGTCCAACTATCAGGGACGAACAGTTTCTCCGCCGGACAACGATCAGGTTTATTCGCCTGAAATTTTTGCAACACTCGCCGCAAATCAGGGGAGATGGCAGACACAATGACTCCTTCCTTGAGGATACTCGCCGGCTCAGATGAACCCGGAGAGTCGGGCACAAAACTCCTAGACAGAGCATCCGCCTTCACATTTTTAGAGCCCGGAAGGTACGAAATCACAAAATCGAAGCGGGCAAAAAATAACGACCAACGGGCCTGTCTAGGATTCAAGCGCTTGGCAGACTCGAGATAAGTAAGGTTCTTATGATCAGTCAATACCACCACGCGATGCTTAGCTCCTTCAAGCCAATGACGCCATTCCTCGAATGCCCACTTCATGGCCAGCAACTCTCGGTTGCCCACATCATAATTACGCTCAGCAGCAGAAAACTTCCTGGAAAAGAAAGCACATGGTTTCAACACTGAGCAACCAGAAACTCTCTGTGACAAAACCGCCCCTGTTCCAATCTCAGAAGCATCAACCTCGACCTGGAACGGAAGAGAAACATCTGGTTGACACAACACAGGGGCAGAACAAAAACGATGCTTCAACTCCTGAAAAGCTTCCACAGCAGCAGAAGACCAATTAACCAAATCAGCACCCTTCTTGGTCAAATCGGTCAATGGTTTGGCAATGCTAGAAAAATTACAGATGAAGCGACGATAAAAATTAGCAAAGCCCAGGAATTTTTGCAGACTTTTCAGAGATGTCGGCTGAGTCCAATCCTGGATGGCTTGGACCTTAACCGGATCCATCTCGATAGTAGAAGGGGAAAAGATGAACCCCAAAAATGAAACTTTCTGCACACCGAAGAGACACTTTGATCCCTTCACAAACAAAGAATTAGCACGCAGGACCTGGAAAACCATTCTGACCTGCTTCACATGAGAGTCCCAATCATTTGAGAAGATCAAAATGTCATCCAAGTAAACAATCAGGAAATTATCCAGATACTCACGGAAGATGTCATGCATAAAAGACTGAAACACAGATGGAGCATTGGCAAGTCCGAACGGCATCACTAGATACTCAAAATGACCCTCGGGCGTATTAAATGCAGTTTTCCATTCATCTCCTTGCCTGATTCTCACCAGATTATACGCACCACGAAGATCTATCTTAGTGAACCAACTAGCCCCCTTAATCCGAGCAAACAAGTCAGATAACAATGGCAAGGGATACTGAAATTTCACAGTGATCTTATTAAGAAGGCGGTAATCAATACACGGTCTCAGCGAACCATCCTTCTTGGCTACAAAAAAGAACCCTGCTCCCAGTGGTGATGACGATGGGCGAATATGTCCCTTCTCCAGGGATTCCTTCACATAACTGCGCATAGCGGCGTGTTCAGGCACGGATAAATTAAATAATCGACCTTTAGGGAATTTACTACCAGGAATCAAATTGATAGCACAATCACAATCCCTATGCGGAGGTAGGGCATCGGACTTGGGCTCTTCAAATACATCCTGATAATCAGACAAGAACTCTGGGACCTCAGAAGGAGTGGATGACGAAATAGACAAAAATGGAACATCACCATGTACCCCCTGACAACCCCAGCTGGATACCGACATAGAGTTCCAATCCAATACTGGATTATGGGTTTGCAGCCATGGCAACCCCAACACGACCACATCATGCAGATTATGTAGCACCAGAAAGCGAATAACTTCCTGATGTGCAGGAGCCATGCACATGGTCAGCTGGGTCCAGTACTGAGGTTTATTCTTGGCCAAAGGTGTAGCATCAATTCCTCTCAACGGAATAGGACACCACAAAGGCTCCAAGAAAAACCCACAACGTTTAGCATAATCCAAATCCATCAGATTCAGGGCAGCGCCTGAATCCACAAACGCCATGACAGAATACGATGACAAAGAGCATATCAAGGTAATGGACAGAAGGAATTTGGTTGTACAGTACCAATGACGGCAGACCTATCGAACCGCTTAGTGCGCTTAGGACAATCAGAAATAGCATGAGTGGAATCACCACAGTAGAAACACAGACCATTCAGACGTCTGTGTTCTTGCCGTTCAACTCTGGTCATAGTCCTATCGCACTGCATAGGCTCAGGTTTAATCTTAGACAATACCGCCAAATGGTGCACAGATTTACGCTCGCGCAAGTGTCGACCGATCTGAATGGCCAAAGACATAGACTCATTCAAACCAGCAGGCATAGGAAAATCCACCATGACATCCTTAAGAGCCTCAGAGAGACCCTTTCTGAACAAAGCTGCCAGCGCAGATTCATTCCACAGAGTGAGTACTGACCACTTCCTAAATTTCTGACAATATACTTCTATATCATCCTGACCCTGGCACAAAGCCAGCAAATTTTTCTCAGCCTGATCCACTGAATTAGGCTCATCGTAAAGTAATCCGAGCGCCAGGAAAAACGCATTGACATTACTCAATGCAGGGTCTCCTGGCGCAAGAGAAAATGCCCAGTCCTGAGGGTCGCCGCGCAAAAAAGAAATAATAATCAAAACCTGTTGAATAGGATTACCAGAAGAATGAGGTTTCAAGGCCAGAAATAGCTTACAATTATTTTTGAAATTAAGAAACTTAGTTCTATCACCAAAAAACAAATCAGGAATAGGAATTCTTGGTTCTAACATAGATTTCTGATCAATAGTATCTTGAATCCTTTGTTCATGTGTAACGAGATTATCCATTGAAGAGCACAGACCCTGAATATCCATGTCCACACCTGTGTCCTGAAACACCCAAATGTCTAGGGGAAAAAAAAGACTGAACACAGAGCTGAGAAAAAAAAAATGATGTCAGAACTTCTTTTTTCCCTCTATTGAGAATCATTAGGTTGGCTCCTTGTACTGTTATGTAGGCAATCCAGTGACACAGTGTGCCAGCAATCAGAGCACATACAGTGATCTGACAATAACCCAAAAACAATAGAACGAGCTCTGAGACGTGGAATCTCTGTAGACCGCAATACCTGAACCTAACCTAAACACAACTAAAGGCAGCTGTGGATTGCGCCTGACACTACCTATGCAACTCGGCACAGCCTGAGGAGCTGACTAGCCTGAAGATAGAAAAACAAGCCTGACTTGCCTCAGAGAAATACCCCAAAGGAAAAGGCAGCCCCCCACATATAATGACTGTTAGCAAGATGAAAAGACAAACGTAGGGATGAAATAGATTCAGCAAAGTGAGGCCCGATATTCTAGATAGAGCGAGGATAGCAAAGAGAACTTTGCAGTCTACAAAAAACCCTAAAGCAAAAAACCACGCAAAGGGGGCAAAAAGACCCACCGTGCCGAACTAACGGCACGGCGGTACACCCTTTGCGTCTCAAAGCTTCCAGCAAAACGAAATGACAAGCTGGACAGAAAAAGTAGCAACAAAAGCAAAAAGCACTTATCTAAACAGAGCAGCAGGCCACAGGAAAGATCCAGAAGCTCAGATCCAACACTGGAACATTGACAAGGAGCAAGGAAGACAGAATCAGGTGGAGTTAAATAACAAAGCAGCCAACGAGCTCACCAGAACACCTGAGAGAGGAAGCTCAGAAGCTGCAGTACCACTTGTGACCACAGGAGTGAATTCAGCAACAGAATTCACAACAACAAACTAAATGTGAAAGGGACTTAGTCTAGTGTACACTGATGAATTTCTTGACGATCGCCCGAAAATGATGTTCAACAGAGAACACATTGACACTGTTGGCATCACTATAGTCAATGGCTCATTCAGTGCACATGCCCAAATCCCGTCTTGGGAGGAGGATCGGATTCAAACCCCAAGGGGACCACTGAAGTTGGGCACAAACAAAATGTTAAAGGGGCCTTAGTTTCGTATACATTGATGAATTTCTTGAAGACAGCAGAATTTTCAAAACAATTTGACATAGCCCACAAATTGAGATATGGAGATATGGATTCACTAGAAGGTTTGAGAACATGACATATATATGATTTTATTTTTTCCTACAAGATGTGTTAGAGGTAGAGTTGAGCGACTTTTACTTTTTTCGGATCGAGTCGGGTTTCGTGAAACCCGACTTTGTCAAAAGTTGGGTCGGGTAAAATTGGCCGATTATTGCAAAAAGTCGGGGGCTAACTGAAACACGAAACCCAATGCAAGTCAATGGGGAATCAAAGTCAGCAGTGAGTGGAGGACAGGAAAACACCTACAGTGCCCATTTTAATGCCAAAAACATCAATTCTTATAACTTAAGCTTGTCAATCTTAATTTACTTTATAATAATAGTTAGGCATTGAAAACTGGGGGTCATTTGGCTAAAGCTGTGGAGGGGTAGGGCTGGCTCAAGATTTTCGTGGGCCCAGGAAACGCAGAATGTCACGGCGGTGGAGCAGGGAGAGGTAAGTATTTCAACTTTGCAAGTGCTGTGATCCTGAGCAAGCAGGGGGGGCCCACTCGTTGGCACTGGCACAGGCCCCTCATAGTACGGCGGTGTGTTTGACGGCGGGTGGTGCCTCCCACTGGCAGAGACACTTTTGCGTACCTTGAGGGGCCCTGTGCCAGTGACGTCGCCAACGAGTATGCCCCCCACCTGATGAAGGAACCTACACTTTCATCTGCACCTTCCTCTTTGTCCCCGTGTAAGGTGGTATAGTATGCGGGAAAGGAACCTGACTTTCAGCAGAGTCAGATTCTAGCTGTGTAGAGTTCAAGGGGAATGTACTGGTCTGGGTCAATGTACCAGCAGACTCAGCTAGCAATGGCTGGGAAATGGGCAGGATGAGGAGGAAACACAGATATAGGCCCAAATAATAAAGTAGGCTAAATGCAGTTCAAAATTGGTAACAGGACTAAACAGGCGGCATTGCTTTGTTCAGTGGAGGACAACTGTAATGAGTGGCAGACACAGTTAGTAGGCCCAAATAACAAAGTAGGCTAAATGCAGTTCAAAATTGGTAACAGGACTAAACAGGCGGCATTGCTTTGTTCAGTGGAGGACAACTGTAATGAGTGGCAGACACAGTTAGTAGGCTCAAATAATAAAGTAGGCTAAATGCAGTTCAAAATTGGTAACAGGACTAAACAGGCGGCATTGCTTTGTTCAGAGGAGAACAACTGTAATGAGTGGCAGACACAGTTAGCAGGCCCAAATAATAAAGTAGGCTAAATGCAGTTCAAAATTGGTAACAGGACTAAACAGGTGGCATAACTAGGTACAGGGGTGGGCTCCTCTGCTGAGTAGCAGACAGTGGTAGTAGGCGCAAAGTATTAACTGGTCTAAATGGAGGGCAGGGCCCCTATATATTTTAACTATCATCTATCATTTCAACAAATTTGTATTGGCAGTGCCATTGAAGGATTTAACAGCACAGACTACACAGTGGTGGAGCAGGGAGAGGTAATTATTGCAAGTGGTAGAGCACTGTTCGAGCTATGGGGAGCACTCTCTCATGGGCGACGGTACTGGCACAGGGCCCCTCATATTACGCGGTGTGTCTGACATTGGTTTTGCACCACCACCATCAGAGACACTTCATTGTACTATGAGGGACCGTGTGCCAGTGCCGTCGCCCAAGAACGGGCCCACCCACCTGTCCAGGCAAACGGCACTCGCACGGGTGCTTGCGCCAGGTGGTGACCACAGCCCTGTGGGGGGGAGTCAGCCCATTTAGGGAGCTATAAAAATGGCCGAAGGTGGACATTCAGCAGCTGCAAATGGAAGAAATGGAGAAGTCAGTAAGAAGAGGCCAAAAGCAAGACATTTTTCCGGCAAGCTACGTGTCAGCAGGGGAAGGTGGGGCAAAATAATTTGAAATCCATGATTGGTTCATTTTAATGAAGGTTAGATCATCAACATTCTGGGTAGCCAGACGTGTCCTTTTTTTGGACAGTGTTGAACCAGCAGCACTGAAGACTCTTTCTGATAGCACACTAGCAGCAGGGCAAGCAAGCTCCTGTAATGCATATTCTGCCAATTCGGGCCAGGTGTCTATTTTAGATGCCCAGTAATCAAAGGGGAATGACCTGTAAGGGAGAACATCAATAAGGGAGGAAAAATAGTTAGTAACCATACTGGACAAATGCTGTCTCCTGTCACTTTGAATCGATACAGCAGTACCTGCCATGTCAGCGGTCATTGCGAAATCACTCCACAAACTGGTCATAAAACCCCTCTGTCCAACGCCACTTTGGATTTGTGCACCTCTAACTCCTCTGCCTTGTTGCCCCCTACAGCTCGTGTGAGAACCATCACCGCAGCTGTGTGCTGGAAATGCCTGAACCAAATGGTCTACAAGAGTTGCTTGTTTGGTAGCCAATATTTGCTTAAGGTTCTCATGTGGCATTATATTTTGTAATTTTCCTTTATATCGTGGATCCAGGAGGCAGGCCAATGAATAATCGTCATCAGTCATCATTTTGATAATGTCCCTTTTTAGGATACGCAAGGCATACTCAGCCATGTGGGCCAATGTTCCAGGTGTCAATTCACTGCTTGTGCTGGGTTGAGGAGTGACCTTGCAACGCCACCAGTTTGTATTGCCCCCTGAGAAGCATCCTCCTCCCATAAATATTCATTTCCATCCTCCTCCTCTTCATCCGCCACCTCGTCCAGGAGAGTTCCCTGAACAGACAATGGCTGACTGTCATCAAGGCTTCCCTCCTCCTCTACTGCAGACACCAGCTCCTTAATGTGAGTCAAACTTTGCATCAGCAGACGCATTAATGGGATGCTCATGCTTATTATGGCGTCGTCTGCACTTACCAGCCGTGTGCATTGTTCAAAACACTGAATGACTTGACAGAGGTCTTGTAGCTTCGACCACTGCACACCAGACAACCCCATGTCTGCCATCCAAGTGCCTGCCCGTGTATGTGTATCCTCCCACAAATAAATTACAGCACGCCTCTGTTTGCACAGCCTCTGAACCATGTGCAGTGTGGAGTTCCACCTTGTTGCAACGTCGATTATTAGGCGGTGCTGGGGAAGATTCAGCGATCGCTGATGGTTCAGCATACGGCTGGAGTGCACGGGCAACCGGCGGATGTTCGAGCAAAGTCTTCGCACCTTCAGGATCAGGGCTGGTAACTCCAGATAATTTTTGAGGAAGCACTGCACCACCAGGTTCAAGGTGTGAGCCAGGCAAGGTATGTGTTTAAGTTCTGAAAGGGCTATGGCAGCCATAAAATTCCTTCCGTTATCACTGACTACTTTGCCTGCCTCAAGATGTACACTGCCCAGCCATGACTGAGTTTGTTGCTGCAAGTACTCGGCCAGTACTTCCGCGGTATGTCTGTTGTTGCCTAAACACTTAATTTGTAACACAGCCTGCTGACACTTACTACTAGATGTTTGATAATGGGACACCTCGTGTGCAACACTGGCAGCTGCGGATGGAGTGGTCTTGCGACTGTGCTCTGTGGACGAGCTTTTGCTTCTGGAGGAGGAGGAGGGGTAGCAAATGCCTACAGCCAACTGTTTCCTAGACCGTGGGCTAGGCAGAACTATCCCACTATGGCTGTCCCCTGTGGACCCTGCATCCACCACATTAATGCAGTGCACCGTGATGCTCATGTAACGTCCATGGCCATGCCTACTGGTCCATGTATCTGTTGTGAGGTGCACCTTTCCACTGACTTATTGCCTCAGTGCATGGACAATGCGATCTTTGACATGCTGGTGGAGGGCTGAGATGGCTTTTCTCGTAAAGAAGTGCCAACTGGGTAGGTCATAGCGTGGTACTGCATAGGCCATCAGGTCATTGAAAGCTTTGCTTTGAACCAACCGGTAGGGCATCATCTCTAATGAGATTAGTATGGCAATGTGGGTGTTCAAACCCTGTGTACGCGGATGAGAGGAAGAGTATTTTCTTTTCCTAACTAGAGTCTCTTGTAGGGTGAGCTGGACTGGAGAGCTGCATGAGGTGGAACTAGCGGTGGTGGTGGTGGACACGGTGGATTGAGAGAGGGTTGGTGATGGTATTCTTGATGTTGGCCTACATACAGTGTTTCCTACCAATAAACTTGTGATTCCCTGACTGCTTTGGCCTTGGGACGATACCTCCACATTTGCTGCTGGTGGTATCCTAACCAGTGGGCTTACAATGAGGGAAGCAATGTAGCGTTGTTGACTACCTTCATTCTGAGCAGGTGCACCAACGGTACGGGACGTTTGGTAGTTAGTCCAGACTTGCAGGTGTATGCTGGTTAAATGTCTATGCATGCACGTTTTATTTAAATTTTGAAGATTCTTCCATCTGCTAAAGGTCTTTGAGCATTTCTTAGAGATAACTTTTGACTGATCATTCGGATTTTGGTTAAAAAATTGCCACACTACACTCTTCCTACTATGGAATACCTTTTCAGGCATTGCACGCTGTGCTACTTTCACCGGATGGCCACGCTGTCCTAAAATTGTTTTTGTTTTTGACAAACGTTTTTGGCCTGATACTGGCCTGCCAGATGACAGCTGTTGCGATGTAGATGGCTGCTGCAGATCATCCTCCTCCGCTTCTGAGCTACTGGCAGCGGCACCCTCTTCCGCCAATGGCTGCCAATCTGGGTCAACAACTGGGTCATCTATCACCTCCTCTTCAATGTCATGTGCACCTTCCTCTGTGTCACCATTTAAGGTGCTATAGCGTTCGGGACGGGGCACCATAGTCTCATCAGGGTCAGATTCTGGCTCAGTACACTGTGAGGGCAATGTAGTGATCTGAGTCAATGGAACTGCATAATAATCTAGCTGTGACTGTGTATCATTGCACTCCATGTCCAATTCATCTTGTAATGGGCAGTTAACAATTTACCCTTCTAACCCAGGCACGGTATGTGTAAAGAGCTCCATGGAGTAACCTGTAGTGTTGCCTGACGCATCCTTCACTTTTGGTTTGGGTGAAGGACACAAGGAAACGTCTTGATCCTGACCGGGAGAATCCACTGACGACTCGCTGCTTTTATATTTGGATCTTTCTGAAGAGGAGGCGAAAGAGCTAGAGGCTGAGTCAGCAAGGAAAGCCAAAACTTTTTCCGGCTGCTCCGGCTTTAAAAGCTGTTTTCCTACTCCCAGATAAGGGAGCCTTCGAGGCCTTGTGTAGCCAGATTATGACGCTGGCTCAACATCTCGAGCCTTAGGTGCTATTGTGCTTTTGCCACTACCACCAGATGCACCACCAGCACCATCAGCACCAGCTGGCAACCACCGCCCACGGGCTCTTCCACCAGACTTCCTCATTTTTTGGAAAATCTAACCAAAATAACAAACGTTATATGGTACTGTAAAACAAGGTAGAAGGTGTATATAAACTTGTCGAGAATTTAAATTTCCCTTTTTTGGGGGGGACTGAATCAAACCTCAGGCCCAGTGTATATAACAACGCAATGTAAGTGGCAGAAAGTGGCTGGCTGTTATACGACAAACTAACAGGACTGAAGTATACCCACTTTGTGAGAATTTGAATCTCACTTTTTTGGGGGAGACTGAACCAAAACTCAGGCCCTGTGCATAAAACAACACAATGTAAGTGGCAGAAAGTGGCTGGCTGATATACAACAAACTAACAGAACTGAAGTATATCCACTTTGTGAGAATTAGAATCTCCCTTTTTTTTGGGAGACTGAACCAAAACTCAGGCCCAGTGTATATAACAACGCAATCTAAGTGGCAGAAAGTGGCTGGCTGATATACGACAAACTAACAGGACTGAAGTATATCCACTTTTTGAGAATTAGAATCTCCTTTTTTGGGGGGGAGACTGAACCAAAACTCAGGCCCAGTGTTTTTAACAACACAATCTAAGTGGCAGAAAGTGGCTGGCTGATATACGACAAAATAACAGGACTGAAGTATATCCACTTTGTGAGAATTTGAATCTCACTTTATTTGGGGGGAGACTGAACCAAAACTCAGGCCCAGTGTTTTTAACAACGCAATCTAAGTGGCAGAAAGTGGCTGGCTGACATACGACAAACTAACAGGACTGAAGTATATTCACTTTAGGAGAATTTGAATCTCCCTTTTTTGGGGGGAGACTGAACCAAAACTCAGGCCCAGTGTATATAACAACGCAATCTAAGTGGCAGAAAGTGGCTGGCTGACATACGACAAACTAACAGGACTGAAGTATATCATAGTTATTAAGGTTGAAGGAAGACTTTAAGTCCATCTAGTTCAACCCATAGCCTAACCTAACTTGCCCTAACATGTTGATCCAGAGGAAGGCAAAAAAAACCCATGTGTGGTAAGCTCCACCTTGGGGAAAAAAATTCCTTCCCGACTCCACATACGGCAATCAGACTAGTTCCCTGGATCAACGCCCTATCAAGGAATCTAGTGTATATACCCTGTAACATTATACTTTTCCAGAAATGTATCCAGTCCCCTCTTAAATTTAAGTAATGAATCACTCAGTACAACATCATACGGCAGAGAGTTCCATAGTCTCACTGCTCTTACAGTAAAGAATCCGCGTCTGTTATTATGCTTAAACCTTTTTTCCTCCAAACGTAGAGGATGCCCCCTTGTCCCTGTTTCAGGTCTATGATAAAAAAAGATCATCAGAAAGGTCTTTGTACTGTCCCCTCATATATTTATACATTAACATAAGATCACCCCTTAGTCTTCGTTTTTCCAAACTAAATAGCCCCAAGTGTAATAACCTATCTTGGTATTGCAGATCCCCCAGTCCTCTAATAACCTTGGTCGCTCTTCTCTGCACCCGCTCCAGTTCAGCTATGTCTTTCTTATACACCGGAGACCAGAACTGTGCACAGTATTCTAAGTGTGGTCGAACAAGTGACTTGTATAGAGGTAAAATTATGTTCTCCTCATGAGCATCTATGCCTCTTTTAATGCATCCCATTAGTTTATTTGCCTTTGTAGCAGCTGCCTGACACTGGCCACTAAATATGAGTTTGTCATCCACCCATACACCCAGGTCTTTTTCATTGACGGTTTGCCCAGAGTTTTAGAATTAAGCACATAATTATACATCTTATTACTTCTACCCAAGTGCATGACCTTACATTTATCCCCATTAAAGCTCATATGCCATTTATCAGCCCAAGCTTCTAGTTTACATAAATCATCCTGTAATATAAAATTGTCCTCCTCTGTATTGATTACCCTGCAGAGTTTAGTGTCATCTGCAAATATTGAAATTCTACTCTGAATGCCCCCTACAAGGTCATTAATAAATATGTTAAAAAGAAGAGGGCCCAATACTGACCCCTGTGGTACCCCACTGCTAACCGCTACCCAGTCCGAGTGTGCTCCATTAATAACCACCCCTTGTTTCCTATCCCTGAGCCAGCTCTCAACCCACTTACACATATTTTCCCCTATCCCCATTATTCTCATTTTATGTATCAACCTTTTGTGTGGCACCGTATCAAAAGCTTTTGAAAAGTCCATATACACTACATCTACTGGGTTCCTTTGGTCCAGTCCGGAACTTATCTATTCATAGAAACTGATCAAATTAGTCTGACATGAATGGTCCCTAGTAAACCCGTGCTGATACTGGGTCATGAGGTTATTCCTCTTCAGATACTCCAGTATAGCATCCCTTAGAATGCCCTCCAGGATTTTACCCACAGTAGAGGTTAAGCTTACTGGCCTATAGTTTCCGAGTTCAGTTTTTGTTCCCTTTTTGAATATTGGCACCACATTTGCTATACGCCAGTCCTGTGGTACAGACCCTGTTATTATGGAGTCTTTAAAGATTAAAAATAATGGTCTATCAATGACTGTACTAAATTCCTGCAGTACTCGAGGGTGTATCCCATCCGGGCCCAGAGATTTGTCAATTTTAGTGATTTTTAGACGCCGCCGCACTTCCTGCTGGGTTAAGCAGGTGACATTTAATGGGGAATTTTTATCACTAGTCATTTTGTCTGCCATGGGATTTTCTTGTGTAAATACAATATCCACTTTGTGATAATTTGAATCTCACTTTTTTTGGGAGAGACTGAACCAAAACTCAGGCCCAGTATATAAAACAACACAATTTAAGTTGCAGAAAGTGGCTGGCTGATATACGACAAACTAATGGGACTGAAGTATATCCACTTTTTGAGAATTTGAATCTCACTTTTTTGGCGGGGTAGTCTGAGCCAAAAGTCAGGACCTGTGCATAAAACACCACAATGTAAGTGGCAGAAAGTGGCTGGCTGATATACGACAAACTAACGGGACTGAAGTATATCCACTTTTTGAGAATTAGAATCTCCCTTTTTTAGGGGGGGGGGAGACTGAACCAAAACTCAAACCCAGTGTTTTTAACAATGCAATCTAAGTGGCAGAAAGTGGCTGGCTGTTATACAACAAACTAACAGGACTGAAGTATATCCACTTTTTGAGAATTTGAATCTCACTTTTTTGGCGGGGTAGTCTGAGCCAAAAGTCAGGACCTGTGCATAAAACACCACAATGTAAGTGGCAGAAAGTGGCTGGCTGATATACGACAAACTAACGGGACTGAAGTATATCCACTTTTTGAGAATTAGAATCTCCCTTTTTTAGGGGGGGGGAGACTGAACCAAAACTCAAACCCAGTGTTTTTAACAATGCAATCTAAGTGGCAGAAAGTGGCTGGCTGTTATACAACAAACTAACAGGACTGAAGTATATCCACTTTGTGAGAATTTGAATCTCCCTTTTTTGGGGGGAGACTGAACCAAGACTCATTTCAAAAACCTGACCTGCACATCCAAACATAGACACAGTGTGAACAGGTGCTGAACCTAGAGTCGCCAACTCGCATATAGTTAAGTAAATAAGGCAGCACACTGCAGCGCTAAAACATGCAAACTTGAAAACACGAAATTTGAACTGCATTACTGCACTAGAAATATGAAAAATGAGAGCTTTTAGCGCATAAAAATGGCCAATTTTATGTGTACCTGGTAGCCTCTTTACGGCATCTCTCTTATACCAGGTCCTACGCTTGCCTTCCTCACTGAGAATAAACGTCTCCATCTGAATGGGTGCATGAGGCTACCAGGTACACATAAAATTGGCAATTTTTATGCGTTAAAAGCTCTCATTTTTCATATTTCTAGTGCAGTAATGCAGTTCAAATTTCGTGTTTTCAAGTTTGCATGTTTTAGCGCTGCAGTGTGCTGTCTTATTTACTTAACTATATGAGAGTTGGCGACTCTAGGTTCAGCACCTGTTCACACTGTGTCTATGTTTGGATGTGCAGGTCAGGTTTTTGAAATGTATTCTCTAGCCTTCTGATCGTGCACTCCGCCCCCTAGCTTCAGGTGTTTTAATTACAGCAGGTCCAATACCCATCCACAGAGAGAGAGAATTTTAGTCTAAGAAGAAGTTTCACATGCACCCATTCAGATGGAGACATTTTTTCTCAGTGAGGAAGGCAAGCGTAGGACCTGGTATAAGAGAGATGCCGTAAAGAGGCTACCAGGTACACATAAAATTGGCCATTTTTATGCGCTAAAAGCTCTCATTTTTCATATTTCTAGTGCAGTAATGCAGTTCAAATTTCGTGTTTTCAAGTTTGCATGTTTTAGCGCTGCAGTGTGCTGCCTTATTTACTGAACCAAGACTCAGGCCCAGTGTATATAACAACGCAATCCAAGTGGCAGAAAGTGGCTGGCTGACATACGACAAACTAAAAGGACTGAAGCATATCCACTTTGTGATAATTTGAATCTCACTTTTTTTTGAGGAGACTGAACCAAAAATCAGGCCCTGTGCATAAAACAACACAATGTAAGTGGCAGAAAGTGGCTGGCTGATATATCACAAACTAACAGGACTGAAGTATAGCCACTTTTTGAGAATTAGAATCTCCCTTTTTTGGGGGGGAGACTGAACCAAAACTCAGGCCCAGTGTTTTTAACAATGCAATCTAAGTGGCAGAAAGTGGCTGTCTGATATACGACAAACTATCTACTTTGTGAGAATTAGAATCTCCCTTTTTTTTGGGAGACTGAACCAAAACTCAGGCCAAGTGTATATAACAACGCAATCTAAGTGGCAGAAAGTGGCTGGCTGACATACGATAAACTAACAGGACTGAAGTATATCCACTTTGTGAGAATTTGAATCTCACTTTTTTGGGAGAATTTGAATCTCACTTTTTTTGGGGGGAGACTGAACCAAAACTCAGGCCCTGTGCATAAAACAACACAGTGTAAGTGGCAGAAAGTGGCTGGCTGACAAACGACAAACTAGCAGGACTGAAGTATATCCACTTTGTGAGAATTTGAATCTCCCTTTTTTTTAGGAGACTGAACCAAAACTCAGGCCCTGTGCATAAAACAATGCAATCTAAGTGGCAGAAAGTGGCTGGCTGACATACAACAAACTAACAGGACTGAAGTATATCCACTTTAGGAGAATTTGAATCTCCCTTTTTTGGGGGGGAGACTGAACCAAAACTCAGGCCCTGTGCATAAAACAACACAATGAAAGTGGCAGAAAGTGGCTGGCTGATATACAACAAACTAACAGGACTGAAATATATCCACTTTGTGAGAATTAGAATCTCCCTTTTTGGGGGGAGACTGAACCAAAACTCAGGCCCAGTGTATATAACAACGCAATCTAAGTGGCAGAGAGTGGCTGGCTGACATACGACAAATTAACAGGACTGAAGTATATCCACTTTGTGATAATTTGAAACACACTTTTTTGGGGGGGTTGTCTGAGCCAAAAGTCAGGACCTGTGCATAAAACACCACAATGTAAGTGGCAGAAAGTGGCTGGCTGATATACGACATACTAACAGGACTGAAGTATAGCCACTTTTTGAGAATTAGAATCTCCCTTTTTTGGGGGGGAGACTGAACCAAAACTCAGTCCCAGTGTTTTTAACAACGCAATCTAAGTGGCAGAAAGTGGCTGGCTGACATACGATAAACTAACAGGACTGAAGTATATCCACTTTGTGAGAATTTGAATCTCACTTTTTTGGGAGAATTTGAATCTCACTTTTTTTGGGGGGAGACTGAACCAAAACTCAGGCCCTGTGCATAAAACAACACAGTGTAAGTGGCAGAAAGTGGCTGGCTGACAAACGACAAACTAACAGGACTGAAGTATATCCACTTTGTGAGAATTTGAATCTCCCTTTTTTTTAAGAGACTGAACCAAAACTCAGGCCCTGTGCATAAAACAACGCAATCTAAGTGGCAGAAAGTGGCTGGCTGACATACGACAAACTAACAGGACTGAAGTATATCCACTTTGTGAGAATTTGAATCTCCCTTTTTTTTAGGAGACTGAACCAAAACTCAGGCCCTGTGCATAAAACAACGCAATCTAAGTGGCAGAAAGTGGCTGGCTGATATACGACAAACTAACAGGACAGAAGTATATCCACTTTGTGAGAATTTGAATCTCAGTTTTTTTGGGGAGACTGAACCAAAACTCAGGCCCTGTGCATAAAACAGCACGATGTAAGTGGCAGAAAATTGCTGGCTGATATACGACAAACTAACAGGACTGAAGTATATTCACTTTAGGAGAATTTGAATCTCACTTTTTTTTGGGAGACTGAACCAAAACTCAGGCCCAGTGTATATAACAACGCAAGCTAAGTGGCAGAAAGTGGCTGGCTGATATACGACAAACTAACAGGACTGAAGTATATCCACTTTGTGATAATTAGAATCTCCCTTTTTTGGGGGGGAGACTGAACCAAAACTCAGGTCCAGTGTATATAACAACGCAATCTAAGTGGCAGAAAGTGGCTGGCTGACATACAACAAACTAACAGGACTGAAGTATATCCACTTTGTGAGAATTTGAATCTCACTTTTTTGGGGGAGACTGAACCAAAACTCAGGCCCAGTGTATAAAACAACACAATGTAAGTGGTAGAAAGTGGCTGGCTGATATATATACGACAAACTAACAGGACTGAAGTATATCCATTTTTGGGGGGAGACTAAACCAATACTCACGCCCAGTGTACATAACAACGCAATCTAAGTGGCAGAAAGTGGCTGGCTGACATACGACAAACTAACAGGACTGAAATATATCCACTTTGTGAGAATTTGAATCTCACTTTTTTTGGGGGGAGACTGAACCAAAACTCAGGCCCAGTGTATAAAACAACACAATGTAAGAGGCAGAAAGTGGCTGGAAGATATATGAAAAAATTCAAGGGCTGTAGTACAATTTTAATCTCCCTACAATGATCTCAGGAAAAGTATGGCAGCAATAAAAAGGACTGCTGCACACAAAAGTGTGGATAAATAAACAAGATAACTGTGCAGAAAGGAGCAACAGGATTTTTGCTTTAAAAAAAACAGTTGGTTTGCACAGCAGCGTGCAAACAGCAATGCAGCTATTAGGGAGCCTTATAAGGCAGCCTAATAAGATACAGAGCTGATGCACAAAAATCTAGCCTCCACTGTCCCTGCAAAAAAATGGTGGTTTGGACAGTGGAAATCGCTACAGCACAAGCAGTTTGGGGGTTAATCTTCCCTCCCTAACTATATCCCTTCTTCTGATGAAGCTGCAGCAATCTCTCCCTATGCTAAGATCGGCAGAAGTAAGATGGCGGCCGGCGTGCACGCCCCTTTATAGCCCCTGTGACGCCGCATAAAGCAAGCCAATCACTGTCATGCCCTTCACTAAGATGGTGGGGACTGAGACCTATGTCATCACGCTGCCCACACTCTGCGTCCTCCTTCATTGGCTGAAAAATGGCGCTGAAAGTGTCATATGAAACGCAACTTTTGCGCACAGATCGCTGACCTCATGGCCGATCCCACACTAGGATCGGGTCGGGTTTCATGAAACCCGACTTTGCCGAAAGTCGGCGATTTTTTAATTTGTCCGATCTGTTTTGCTCAACCCTAGTTAGAGGGATTGGACACTTTAGGAAAATATTAACATAATCCATTGGAAACATGATTGTAATAAACTTACTAATGTGCTTAGCAAAAGTTCTGTGCCTTTTTGGCACCTTCAAAAGTCACTTTCCCTCAGACAACCAAACAAAAACTTGAGCTAGTATTGTCTGCAAAGTGCAGACGTGACCGGCTTCATGTGCAGCTCAATTTTATCATCCACGTATCCACGTATCAGACAAGTGCCAGAGCTACCTGCGATTTATATGTATTAGTCTCGTCTGTAAATCAGACCAAAGATGTGCATGCTATGCTTTCTCCAGGCAGATCACTGGTCCATGTAGAAATTTAGCTATGTGCACTGGCACATAGACCATAGTAGGTGTGTATGCGTTTTGTGTGTGGCCCATGGTGCATATGGCGTCCATATAATAAGCTCATCTGAAAATCACAGCCAGAGACCTCACAATGTTCCTTTCCATATGGCTGCAGATGCAGAAGCATGTGATGAGGTGGATCATACAGCGTCTTTTATTGTACGTGCCGCAGAAAACAAGTTCAGGTGCAGTGTCTTACAATGGAGGAGGCATACTGCCGTGCTCCAACATCTGTGGCTATAACATGGACCAGGAATCGTGAGCGGTGAAGAAGATGCTGCTGTCATAAAATTGATTCCATGATCCAATTAGCACCTCTACCAGTCCATAAACTTTTTTCATTTTAGCTTGAGTTAAGAGGATGTTTATCTATACTGTTAATACAAAGTATCAGAACTAAAGATACCGCAAATATCTAGTGAGATACATTATAGATGTAATACTGATTTTCAGACTGTTAAGGAAAACAGTAAATTGCTGAAATTGCATGTCACCCAAAACCTTGCACTCTGTACGCTTTTGACATCAGTGCCTATGATGAAGATGTGGTAAATTCTATTAAAAGTAACATTTCCACAATGTGTTTCAGGATAATAAATTGATAGACCGCAGTGCAATAATCAATAGTTTTATCTTCTCCGGCATGTTTTGTTTCTGTCCAGTATTTCTTCTGGGTAATCAGCCTGTTTTGATGAAGTGATTACTAGGTAATACTATCAATGAGCTATCAGGATTAAATAGGTCCCACAAATCCCTCAGCTTTTGGTGCAATTTCTGTGAAAAATGAATATGTTCTCTTTGGCTCTGCCACAAGCACTGGACATTATCACAAACTGTTTGAAAAAAAGATTGATTTCAGTTGAATATAGCAATTATAACAGTGCACTTATTTCCACCCTCCAGCTACGGCTGCTGCTTGATTGTCCAGATATAGGATTAGGAGAACACAAGGCTGTCAGGTTTTACTCATTACGTAAAAAAAACTGTCACTCTCACCTTTAATCTTTATCTAAACATGTGATAGACATGTTCTATATTATAAGCCAGTTCCTTCTCTACAGTCATACCACAACATGTTGAAGGAAAGAGGAGTAGACATATGACCTTATACATCTACAAAGTACATCAATAATGCAGTAGGCAGAAAAGTACTCTATGTGGTGGTGTGGACACAGCAAAATGTTGACATCTAAAATGGGAATTTTTGAAAGAGCATTCTCTTGCTCAATTAAAATATAAATAAGAAAAGTAATATATTCTGGTTAGTATCTATGTTATCTACTAGCTGAAGAGACTGGCGTTGCCCTGACATAGTAACTAACTGTGGTTAGTTATATCAAATTATAATGATTATATTGCACTTAAAAACATCATATATTCAACACTACAGATTTTCATTTCCCCCCTCACATCTCTCATTTTCCCCCTCAGATCTCTCATTTTCCCCTCACATCTGTCATTTTCCCCTCATTCCAATATTTTCCCGTCACTCCTCTCATTTTCCCCTCACTCCTCTCATTTTCCCCTCTCTTCTCATTTTCCTATCACTCTTCTCATTTTCACCTCACCTTTCTCTTCCCCTCACACTTGCACAGCAACTTCCTGTTATGAGCACAGCGGTGTAATCAATGAGGCTCCTCCCTTCCCCTTAACATCACGCCTCACAGAAGCAACTCCATTCTAGGCATGACAGAGCTAGAAGGTGACAGCCCTGATTGTAGCTCACATTGGCTTGGTTGTCGCAGCAGGTGAGTTTTGCAGGGTGGCTTTCGAGATGAATGTGTCTCCACCAGTGTTCTCTAACAAAATGGGCGTTGTGGAGAGGGCTTTGCGTGTGAAGTGAATGTGGCTATGTGGAGTGGGTGTGGCTTGATACATATACACAATGTTAGGGGTCAAGTTCCCGCCTCTGCACAGGGGGAATCTTGGGCCATCTCTGCTGCGGTCTCCCATTCTTCTCCTGCCGCAGTGGAGCCTGCTCAGCGGAGACGTCAGTCCCAGCGTCTCGCTCAGTCTGACTCTGTACAAAAAGTTACTGCTGCTTTTCCTGCTTCTGCCATTGAAGTCAGTGCTGGGCAGCGGCGAGCAGACGCTTCTGGGACTAAGTCCTGCTTTTCTCGTCCTGAGCATGCCCAGAGTAAGATCTCTCAGTGGAGATCGAGGGTCACATGCTCAGATACTGCAGCTAAAGCCATTGGTCCTTCAAGAAGGTCCTGTAGGTGCTCAGGCTCTGTGGCAGCCTCTCATTGGTCCTTCTAGGAAGGTCCTGTACGTGCTGCAACTATTTAAGGCTCACATGGCCTCACGGCCATGCGCTAGTATCTTTCTATGTTATATGCTTTGAGCCAGTGTGGTCATATAAGTTTGTGTTCAGGGACCCGGCTGAAATAAGCCCCTAGAATGCTGGCACCTCTGGTGAGGAGATTGTATGTGTATGTATTAAGGGACCTGGCTGAAATAAGCCCCTTGAATGCTGGCACCTCCGGCGAGGAGTTTTGTGTGCATGCATGACCACTGACTGCTCTCAGTTGTGTAGTTAGCCTGTGCCTCTGTGAAGTCTAAACAGGGCGCAGTGCTTTGTTTTCACGGCTACTCTGTGAAATAACAGAGCTAGTTCACAACGCCATATAGTGCCGCCGTTTGCTAGCAGCAGGTTCTCCTGCATTGTGGTCCCCGGGCTGTGAACGCATCAATAACAATAAAACATCTATATTAACTTGGTGCGTTCCGCTAGCCCTAACACACATACACATATACATACACTACACATACATACAGCTTTATATACAGTACAGACCAAAAGTTTGGACAGACCTTCTCATTTAAAGATTTTTCTGCATTTTCATGACTATGAAAATTGTACATTCACACTGAAGGCATTAAAACTATGAATTAACACATGTGGAATTATATACTTAACAAAAAAGTGTGAAACAACTGAAATTATGTCTTATATTCGAGGTCCTTCAAAGTAGCCACCTTTTGCTTTGATGACTGCTTTGCACACTCTTGGCATTCTCTTGATGAGCTTCAAGAGGTAGTCATCGTGAATGGTTTTCACTTCACAGGTGTGCCCTGTCAGGTTTAATAAGTGGGATTTCTTGCCTTATAAATGGGGTTGGGACCATCAGTTGTGTTGTGCAGAAATCTGGTGGATACACAGTTGATAGTCCTACTGAATAGACTGTTAGAATTTGTATTATGGCAAGAAAAAAGCAGCTAAGTAAAGAAAAATGAGTGGCCATCATTACTTTAAGACATAAAGGTCAGTCAGTCCGAAAAATTGGGAAAACTTTGACAGCGTCCCCAAGTGCAGTGGCAAAAATCATGAAGCGCTATAAAGAAACTGGCTTACATGAGGACCGCCCCAGGAAAGGAAGACCAAGAGTCACCTCTGCTTCTGAGGATAAGTTTATCCGAGTCACCAGCCTCAGAAATCGCAGGTTAACAGCAGCTCAGATTAGAGGCCAGGTCAATGACACACAGAGTTCTAGCAGCAGACACATCTCTACAACAACTGTTAAGAGGAGACTTTGTGCAGCAGGCCTTCATGGTAAAATAGCTGCTAGGAAACCACTGCTAAGGACAGGCAACAAGCAGAAAAGACTTGTTTGGGCTAAAGAACACAAGGAATGGACATTAGACCAGTGGAAATCTGTGCTTTGGCCTGATTAGTCCGAATTTGAGATCTTTGGTTTCAACCACTGTGTCTTTGTGCGACTCAGAAAAGATGAATGGATGGACTCTACATGCCTGGTTCCCACCGTGAAGCATGGAGAAGGAGGTGTGATGTGTGGGGGTGCTTTGCTGGTGACACTGTTGGGGATTTATTAAAAATTGAATGCATACTGAACCAGCATCGCTACCACAGCATCTTGCAGCGGCATGCTATTCCATCCAGTTTGCGTTTAGTTGGACCATCATTTATTTTTCAACAGGACAATGACCCCTAACACACCTCCAGGCTGTGTAACGGCTATTTGACTGAGAAGGAGAGTGATGGGGTGCTACACCAGATGACCTGATGGTTTGGGGTGAGTTGGACCACAGAGTGAAGGCAAAAGGGCCAACAAGTGCTAAGCATCTCTGGGAATTCCTTCAAGATTGTTGGAAGACCATTTCCAGTGACTACCTCTTGAATCTCATCAAGAGAATGCCAAGAGTGTGCAAAGCAGTCATCAAAGCAAAAGGTGGCTACTTTGAAGAACCTAGAATATAAGATATAATTTCAGTTGTTTCACACTTTTTTGTTAAGTATATAGAATTCCACATGTGTTAATTCATAGTTTTGATGCCTTCAGTGTGAATGTACAATTTTCATAGTCATGAAATTACAGAAAGATCTATAAATGAGAAGGTGTGTCCAAACTTTTGGTCTGTACTGTATATATATATGTACAGTGGGGCAAAAAAGTATTTAGTCAGTCAGCAATAGTGCAAGTTCCACCACTTAAAAAGATGAGAGGCGTCTGTAATTTACATCATAGGTAGACCTCAACTATGGGAGACAAACTGAGAAAAAAAAATCCAGAAAATCACATTGTCTGTTTTTTTAACAATTTATTTGCATATTATGGTGGAAAATAAGTATTTGGTCAGAAACAAACAATCAAGATTTCTGGCTCTCACAGACCTGTAACTTCTTCTTTAAGAGTCTCCTCTTTCCTCCACTCATTACCTGTAGTAATGGCACCTGTTTAAACTTGTTATCAGTATAAAAATACACCTGTGCACACCCTCAAACAGTCTGACTCCAAACTCCACTATGGTGAAGACCAAAGAGCTGTCAAAGGACACCAGAAACAAAATTATAGCCCTGCACCAGGCTGGGAAGACTGAATCTGCAATAGCCAACCAGCTTGGAGTGAAGAAATCAACAGTGGGAGCAATAATTAGAAAATGGAAGACATACAAGACCACTGATAATCTCCCTTGATCTGGGGCTCCACGCAAAATCCCACCCCGTGGGGTCAGAATGATCACAAGAATGGTGAGCAAAAATCGCAGAACCACGCGGGGGGACCTAGTGAATGAACTGCAGAGAGCTGGGACCAATGTAACAAGGCCTACCATAAGTAACACACTACGCCACCATGGACTCAGATCCTGCAGTGTCAGACGTGTCCCACTGCTTAAGCCAGTACATGTCCGGGCCCGTCTGAAGTTTGCTAGAGAGCATTTGGATGATCCAGAGGAGTTTTGGGAGAATGTCCTATGGTCTGATGAAACCAAACTGGAACTGTTTGGTAGAAACACAACTTGTCGTGTTTGGAGGAAAAAGAATACTGAGTTGCATCCATCAAACACCATACCTACTGTAAAGCATGGTGGTGGAAACATCATGCTTTGGGGCTGTTTCTCTGCAAAGGGGCCAGGACGACTGATCCGGGTACATGAAAGAATGAATGGGGCCATGTATTGTGAGATTTTGAGTGCAAACCTCCTTCCATCAGCAAGGGCATTGAAGATGAAATGTGGCTGGGTCTTTCAACATGACAATGATCCAAAGCACACCGCCAGGGCAACGAAGGAGTGGCTTCGTAAGAAGCATTGCAAGGTCCTGGAGTGGCCTAGCCAGTCTCCAGATCTCAACCCTATAGAAAACCTTTGGAGGGAGTTGAAAGTCCGTGTTGCCAAGCGAAAAGCCAAAAACATCACTGCTCTAGAGGAGATCTGCATGGAGGAATGTGCCAACATACCAACAACAGTGTGTGGCAACCTTGTGAAGACTTACAGAAAACGTTTGACCTCTGTCATTGCCAACAAAGGATATATTACAAAGTATTGAGATGAAATTTTGTTTCTGACCAAATACTTATTTTCCACCATAATATGCAAATAAAATGTAAAAAAAAACAGACAATGTGATTTTCTGGATTTTTTTTTCTCAGTTTGTCTCCCATAGTTGAGGTCTACCTATGATGTAAATTACAGACGCCTCTCATCTTTTTAAGTGGTGGAACTTGCACTATTGCTGACTGACTAAATACTTTTTTGCCCCACTGTATATATATATATATATATATATATATATATATATATATATACGTCATAGAGCATTGAGCAGTTACAGGTGAAATCCACACAAAATGACCTTTTGACCCATCATATTGGAGAGAATAACATTAATGAAATCCAATGATCTTGAACCAAGGATTTCCATAATGAAAGTATTCCATTACCCTATAAGACCCCTTTGGCCCTTACTAAAACATTTCTATTCAACTGAAAATTGGAGAATCTGGGGTAGATTGATAAATGTAGTAACTTTATAGCATGTAGTCACTTTACATACTTTAAACTTCTGTTCCTTATGCCACCTCCTACAGTTGTGTCCACTACTACAAATCCAATACAATGACACATATACCGTAAATGGAGGGCATTATTAGGCTATGATCACTGAATCATATTGTCAGTACTGTCCATGATAAAAACTGAAAGCACACGGAACATTGTTAATCAAAAGAACTGTTCACAGCAAGTCATTTTGTTTTTCTTTATTCACTGACTGAACGTTTGTATGAAAAAACTCACAACATGCACTGGTCTTCTCTGTACTTTGGATGAGACCTGCTTATTCAAGTTTATGGGTGCACAAAAAATTACATATCATACGGATCAACCATATAGCATCCGATTATTATGGTTACATTGCAACTTTTTTTTTGTGGTCTTGTAAATTGTAATAACTGCTGATGTATAAAAACGGACGCCATGCAGATGAAAGGCGTTAGTTTATTCTGGATTGATGTTATTTGATTTTTATACACTGATGTGAATATAGCCGTATACTTGTGGTTAATAAGCTGAGCTAGAATAAGAGGAACATGCAGTAGTAAAAAACTGAAAAAGAGCAAAATATAGAGAATTATAAAATAATAGGTTCATCTTTTTTTTTAGAAATACCACTCAAAACAGACTTGGCCATAAACATGATCAGAGAAACATCTCTGCGGCCCCGATCCTCCTATTGATCTGTGGTTTGCAACCTGTGGATCTCTAGCTGTGGTGAAACGTTATTTCCCAGCATGTTGTGACGGCCACAGACTGTCAGGGCATGGGGCATGCTGAGTGCAGCAGTTTACCAACTGGAGAGCCGCATACAATGGCTTCAAAAGACAGGAGTAACCTTGGAAGTCAGGAACTAGACTATATAATATTTCCTGCTAAGAAGAACAGTAGTTCATCTCTACCCCCCATATTAAAATAAACATTTTTTTATATTTGGATAATAAATAAATAAATAATATATAAATATATACCTAATATATATATATATATATATATATATATATATATATATATATATATATATATAAGAGAGATTCTCCTCCATGGTATTACACTTAGTTACTCTGTTTCTACAGAATGTACATTGAGCATCCGCCAATGGACGGTGCTAAATCACAGTGCGGGAACATGATGTGCCTATTCAAGACTCATCTTTGTTAAGTTTACCCTTGTGTCTACTATCCAGATCAACCAAATAAATCACACCGCAAGAAGATTATGTTTAAAGAGCAGCATTTAAGAGATAATAAAATCCCAGTCTAGGTGAATGCTAATGAGCAGCGGGGGAATATATGAGGGGAGCTGAGCTTACCATTAAGGAACTACTCATGCTTAAATAATTCATGAGCGAACAAAATATAATTGCCTGACATAACAATACGGTATTATTATAACCTGTATGCCCATATTAAAAGGTTAAACATGTCACATGTGGTGGCAGATTCTCTTTAAACTTTCTACACAGCTATTTTTAATTCAGTTAATATCTGTCGTTAAACTTTTATATGAAAATTGTGATCATTATTATCACCTGTCTGATTGGTTTCTCGTTTAGTTGTAATCCTACAATACCCCTGATTTGTGCAAGTGTGCCTAGAAGAACTTGATTAAATTCCTATTTCTCTTTTGTTCACTTTGCATTTTGTTAATTGCTAAAAAAATGAATTATTATTAACACCTTTTTTTTTAAAACACCTTTATTTTACAGCACTTTTTCCACACCTGTTTAAAAGTTTTCTCACTGTATAGTACTTATGCAAACTTTATTTTTAGTGGCTATTATAATCCATAATTTACCAACTTATTATATCACATATATCACATTTTATGCCAGCTATATATCCACTTTATACTATAATGTTTCGTTCCAACTAAATGAAACCAAAGCTAAGCCTGCAGCAATCATTAGACTGTTCTGTAAGAGATTTTACTATAGAAAAGATATACCGTACTCACAGAAATAAGGTGTCTGGGGGTCTCCAACACCAGAATTATCCTAATAATTGTTTTTGAATTACTTGAATTGTTTAATGAATAAGTATGGGCAGGAGTAGAAACTCCAAGGCTTTGAGACACAATTTTCATTTAAATATTGCACCCTTTTGCAACAAGACAGATCCCTGTCTCATATTCATAGGAGTTCCATAGACAGTGGGGAAAATAAGTATTTGATACGCTGCCAATTTTGCAAATTTTCCCACCTACAATGAATGGAGAGGTCTGTAATTTTTACCGTAGGTACACTTCAACTGTGAGAGACAATCTAAAAATAATAACCACATCGTATGATTTTTACATAATTAATTTACATTTTGGAGTAGTTTTTTTCCGATAACTTTCATCATGTATATAGAATTACTATGGATTGTGTGCCTTGGAAATTTATTTTAGCAAATTTAGCATCACAAGCTATAATAAATGTTAATGATTAAAAAATGTAAACAATTTATGTAAGATAATAAACAATAATGTAGGTCTTTCTTTAACATTTAATTATAATAATCCCTTCCTGAAAAAGCCCGTTCTGACCATCAAGCCACATTTTTCAAATTTTTCAGACGTGTCATTTTATATGGTAATAATTTTGCAATACTTTTACACAATCTTTGTGGTTCTGATATTGCTATTTTCATGACAAACTGATATTTTGTTAATGGCCATAAAATTAGCACGTATTAATGAAAATAATGGAAATTTACAGTTTGCAATTTTCAAGTTTTTAACCCCTTCATGACCTTTGGATTTTCTGTTTTTCTGTGTTCGATTTTCGCTCCCCTCCTTCCCAGAGCCATAACTTTTTTATTTTTCCATCAATATGGCCATGTGAGGGCTTATTTTTTGTGAAATGAGTTGTACTTTTGAACAACATCATTGGTTTTACCATGTCGTGTACTAGAAAATGGGAAAAAAATTCCAAGTGCGGTGAAATTGCAAAAAATGTTCAATCCAACACTTTTTTTTTGTTTGGCTTTTTTGCTAGGTTCACTAAATGCTAACACTGACCTGTCGTTATGATTCTCCAGGTCATTATGAGTTCATAGACACCAAACATGTCTTGGTTCTATTTTATCTAAGTGGTGAAAAAAATTTCAAACTTTGCTAAAAAAAAAATAATGTGCCATTTTCTGATACCTGTAGCGTCTCCATTTTTCGTGATCTGGGGTCGGTTGAGGGTTTATCTTTTGCGTTCGAAGCTGACGTTTTTAATGATACCATTTTGGTGCAGATATGTTCTTTTGATCGCCCAATATTGTGCAACATGTAATCCCTTAACCCCTTTACCCCCAAGGGTGGTTTGCACGTCAATGACCAGGCCAATTTTTACAATTCTGACCACTGTCCCTTTATGAGGTTATAACTCCGAAACGCTTCAACGGATCCTGGTGATTCTGACATTGTTTTCTCGTGACATATTGTACTTCATGATAGTGGTAAAATTTCTTTGATAGTACCTGCGTTTATTTGTGAAAAAAACGGAAATTTGGCGAAAATTTTGAAAATTTCGCAATTTTCAAACTTTGAATTTTTATGCAATTAAATCACAGAGATATGTCACACAAAATACTTAATAAGTAACATTTCCCACATGTCTCCTTTACATCAGCATAATTTTGGAACCAATTTTTTTTTGTTAGGGAGTTATAAGGGTTAAAAGTTGACCAGCAATTTCTCATTTGTACAACACCATTTTTTTTTAGGGACCACGTCTCATTTGAAGTCATTTTGAGGGGTCTATATGATAGAAAATACCCAAGTGTGACACCATTCTAAAAACTGCACCCCTCAAGGTGCTCAAAACCACATTCAGGAAGTTTATTAACCCTTCAGGTGTTTAATAGGAATTTTTGGAATGTTTAAATAAAAATGAACATTTAACTTTTTTACACAAAAAATTTACTTCAGCTCCAATTTGTTTTATTTTACCAAGGGTAACAGGAGAAAATGGACCCCAAAAGTTGTTGTCCAATTTGTCCTGAGTACGCTGATACCCCATATGTGGCAGTAAACCACTGTTTGGGCGCATGGGAGAGCTCGGAAGGGAAGGAGCGCCGTTTGACTTTTCAATGCAAAATTGACAGGAATTGAGATGGGACGCCATGTTGCGTTTGGAGAGCCACTGATGTGCCTAAACATTGAAACCCCCCACAAAGGACACCATTTTGGAAAGTAGACCCCCTAAGGAACTTATCTGGATGTGTGGTGAGCACTTTGACCCACCAAGTGCTTCACAGAAGTTTATAATGCAGAACCGTAAAAATAAAAAATCATATTTTTTCACAAAAATTATATTTTTGCCCCCAATTTTTTATTTTTCCAAGGGTAAGAGAAGAAATTGGACCTCAAAAGTTGTTGTCCAATTTGTCCTGAGTATGCTGATACCCCATATGTGGCAGTAAACCACTGTTTGGGCGCATGGGAGAGCTCGGAAGGGAAGGAGCGCCGTTTGACTTTTCAATGCAAAATTGACAGAAATTGAGATGGGACGCCATGTTGCGTTTGGAGAGCCACTGATGTGCCTAAACATTGAAACCCCCCACAAGTGACACCATTTTGGAAAGTAGACCCCCTAAGGAACTTATCTAGAGGTGTGGTGAGCACTTTGACCCACCAAGTGCTTCACAGAAGTTTATAATGCAGAACCGTAAAAATAAAAAATCATATTTTTTCACAAAAATTATATTTTTGCCCCCAATTTTTTATTTTTCCAAGGGTAAGAGAAGAAATTGGACCTCAAAAGTTGTTGTCCAATTTGTCCTGAGTACGCTGATACCCCATATGTGGCAGTAAACCACTGTTTGGGCGCATGGGAGAGCTCGGAAGGGAAGGAGCGCCGTTTGACTTTTCAATGCAAAATTGACAGGAATTGAGATGGGACGCCATGTTGCGTTTGGAGAGCCACTGATGTGCCTAAACATTGAAACCCCCCACAAGTGACACCATTTTGGAAAGTAGACCCCCTAAGGAACTTATCTGGATGTGTGGTGAGCACTTTGACCCACCAAGGGCTTCACAGAAGTTTATAATGCAGAACCGTAAAAATAAAAAATCATATTTTTTCACAAAAATTATATTTTTGCCCCCAATTTTTTATTTTTCCAAGGGTAAGAGAAGAAATTGGACCTCAAAAGTTGTTGTCCAATTTGTCCTGAGTACGCTGATACCCCATATGTGGCAGTAAACCACTGTTTGGGCGCATGGGAGAGCTCGGAAGGGAAGGAGCGCTGTTTGACTTTTCAATGCAAAATTGACAGGAATTGAGATGGGACGCCATGTTGCGTTTGGAGAGCCACTGATGTGCCTAAACATTGAAACCCCCCACAAGTGACACCATTTTGGAAAGTAGACCCCCTAAGGAACTTATCTGGATGTGTGGTGAGCACTTTGACCCACCAAGGGCTTCACAGAAGTTTATAATGCAGAGCCATAAAAATAAAACAAATTTTTTTTCCCACAAAAATTATTTTTTAGCCCCCAGTTTTGTATTTTCCCTAGGGTAACAGGAGAAATTGGACCCCAAAAGTTGTTGTCCAATTTGTCCTGAGTACGCTGATACCCCATATGTGGGGGGAACCACCGTTTGGGCGCATGGGAGGGCTCGGAAGGGAAGGAGCGCCATTTGGAATGCAGACTTAGATGGAATGGTCTGCAGGCGTCACATTGCGTTTGCAGAGCCCCTAATGTACCTAAACAGTAGAAACCCCCCACAAGTAACACCATTTTGGAAAGTAGACCCCCTAAGGAACTCATCTTGATGTGTTGTGAGAGCTTTGAACCCCCAAGTGTTTCACTACAGTTTGTAACGCAGAGCCGTGAAAATTAAAAAAAAAATCTTTCCCCCCAAAATTATTTTTTAGCCCCCAGTTTTGTATTTTCCCGAGGGTAAGAGGAGAAATTCGACCCCAAAAGTTGTTGTCCAATTTGTCCTGAGTACGCTGATACCCCATATGTGGGGGGAACCACCGTTTGGGCGCATGGGAGGGCTCGGAAGGGAAGGAGTGCCATTTGGAATGCAGACTTAGATGGAATGGTCTGCAGGCGTCACATTGCGTTTGCAGAGCCCCTAATGTACCTAAACAGTAGAAACCCCCCACAAGTAACACCATTTTGGAAAGTAGACCCCCTAAGGAACTCATCTTGATGTGTTGTGAGAGCTTTGAACCCCCAAATATTTCACTACAGTTTATAACGCAGAGCCGTGCAAATAAAAAATATTTTTTTTTCCACAAAAATTATATTTTAGCCCCCAGTTTTGTATTTTTCCAAGGTTAGCAGGAGAAATTGGACCCTAAATGTTGTTGTCCAATTTGTCCTGAGTACGCTGATACCCGATATGTGGGGGGGAACCACCGTTTGGGCGCATGGGAGGGCTCGGAAGGGAAGGAGCATCATTTGGAATGCAGACTTAGATGGATTGGTCTGCAGGCGTCACATTGCGTTTGCAGAGCCCCTAATGTACCTAAACAGTAGAAACCCCCCACAAGTGACCCCATATTGGAAACTAGACCCCTCAATGAACTTATCTAGATGTGTTGTGAGAACTTTGAACCCCCAAGTGTTTCACTGCAGTTTATAACGCAGAGCCGTGAAAATAAAAAATCTTTTTGTTTTCCCACAAAAATTATTTTTTAGCCCCCAGTTTTGTATTTTCCCAAGGGTAACAGGAGAAATTGGTCCACAAAAGTTGTTGTCCAATTTGTCCTGAGTACGCTGATACCCCATATGTGAGGGTAAACCCCTGTTTGGGCACACAGGAGAGCTCGGAAGGGAAGGAGCACTGTTTTACTTTTTCAACGCAGAATTGGCTGGAATTGAGATCGGACGCCATGTCGCGTTTGGAGAACCCCTGATGTGCCTAAACAGTGGAAACCCCCCCAATTATAACTGAAACCCTAATCTAAACACACCCCTAACCCTAATTCCAACGGTAACCCTAACCACACCTCTAACCCTGACACACCCCTAACCCTAATCCCAACCCTATTCCCAACCGTAAATGTAATCTAAACCCTAACTGTAACTTTAGCCCCAACCCAAACTGTAGCCCTAGCCCTAACCCTAGCCCTAACCCTAGCCCTAACCCTAGCCCTAATCCTAGCCCTAGCCCTAACCCTAACCCTAGCCCTAACCCTAGCCCTAACCCTAGCCCTAAAGGGAAAATGGAAATAAATACATTTTTTTTTATTTTTCCCTAACTAAGGGGGTGATGAAGGGGGGTTTGATTTACTTTTATAGCGAGTTTTTTAGCGGATTTTTATGATTGGCAGCCGTCACACACTGAAAGACCCTTTTTATTGCAAAAAATATTTTTTGCAATACCACATTTTGAGAGCTATAATTTTTCCATATTTTGGTCCACAGAGTCATGTGAGGTCTTGTTTTTTGTGGGACGAGTTGACGTTTTTATTGAAAACATTTTCGGGCACGTGACATTTTTTGATCGCTTTTTATTCCGATTTTTGTGAGGAAGAATGACCAAAAACCAGCTATTCATGAATTTCTATTGGGGGAGGCGTTTATACCGTTCCGCGTTTGGTAAAATTGATAAATCAGTTTTATTCTTCGGGTCAGTACGATTACAGCGATACCTCATTTATATCATTTTTTTATGGTTTGGCGCTTTTATACGATAAAAACTATTTTACAGAAAAAATAATTATTTTTGCATCGCTTTATTCTCAGGACTATAACTTTTTTTTTTTTTTGCTGATGATGCTGTATGGCGGCTCGTTTTTTTGCGGGACAATGTGACACTTTCAGCGGTACCATGGTTATTTATATCTGTCCTTTTGATCGCGTGTTATTCCACTTTTTGTTCGGCGGTATGATAATAAAGCGTTGTTTTTTGCCTCGTTTTTTTTTTTTTTTCTTACGGTGTTTACTGAAGGGGTTAACTAGTGGGACAGTTTTATAGGTCGGGTCGTTACGGACGCGGCGATACTAAATATGTGTACTTTTATTGGTTTTTTTTTTATTTAGATGAAGAAATGTATTTATGGGAATAATATATTTTTTTTTTTTTCATTATTTTGGAATATTTTTTTTTAATTTTTTTTACACATTTGGAAAAATTTTTTTTTACTTTTTTACTTTGTCCCAGGGGGGACATCACAGATCAGTGATCTGACAGTGTGCACAGCACTCTGTCAGATCACTGATCTGACATGCAGCGCTGCAGCCTTCACAGTCCCTGCTCTGAGCAGGCTCTGTGAAGCCACCTCCCTCCCTGCAGGATCCGGATCCGCGGCCATCTTGGATCCGGGGCTGGAGGGAGCAGGGAGGGAGGTGAGACCATCGCAGCAACGCGATGACATCGCGTTGCTCCGGGGGTCTCAGGGAAGCCCGCAGGGAGCCCCCTACCTGCGCGGTGCTTCCCTGCACCGCCGGCACATCGCGATCATCTTTGATCGCGGTGTGCCAGGGGTTAATGTGCCGGGGGCGGTCCGTGACCGCTCCTGGCACATAGTGCCGGATGTCAGCTGCGATAAGCAGCTGACACCCGGCCGCGATCGGCCGCGCTCCCCCCGTGAGCGCAGCCGATCGGCTATGACGTACTATCCCGTCCAGGGTCAGATAAGCCCAGGGCACCTCGACGGGATAGTACGTCTAAGGTCACAGAGGGGTTAAAAAGCAAAAACTTTAATTTTAAATTATTTTTAAAAAGAGAACACCTAATCCCAGTGCAGAAAGGTAAGGTGTTCTCTTTTTAAAAATAATTTAAAATTAAAGTTTTTTCTTTTTAAGGGATTACATGTTGCACATTAGATTCCTTTTCCCTGTTGTTATTATATGTTTTTCTGGTTGATTGCCATTTTAATGCAAAGTCGTGGCGACCAAAAAAACGTAATTTTGGTATTTCAAAATTTTTTCACGCTATGCTATTTAGCGATCAGATTAATCCATTTTTTAATGAAAGATCAGGTGATTCTGAACGCGGCGATACTAAATATGTGTAGGTTTGATTTTTTTATTGTTTTATTTTGAATGGGGCGAAAGGGGCGTGATTTAAACTTTAATTTTTTTTTATTTTTTTCACATTTTTTTTTACTTTTTTTTTACTTTTGCCATGCTTCAATAGCCTCCATGGGAGGCTAGAAGCTGGCACAACTCGATCGGCTCAGCTACATGGGAGCGATCATCAGATCGCTCCTATGTAGCTGAAATCCTGCATTGCTATGGGCGCCAACCACAAGGTGGCGCTCACAGCAATCCAGCATCAGCAACCATAGAGGTCTCAAGGACCTCTATGGTTACTATCCTGATGCATAGCTGACCCTGATCATGTGACGGGGTCGGCGATGCGCTCATTTCCGGCCCGATGGCCGGAAGCACAGGTTAAATGCCGCTGTCAGCTTTTGACAGGGGCATTGAACTAGATAATAGTGGTGGGTGGATCGCTATTGCGGGCACATGTCAGCTGTTCAAAACAGCTGACATGTCCCGGTTTTGATGCAGGCTCACCGCCGGAGCCCACATCAAAGCAGGGGATCTGACCTTGGACGTACTATCCCGTCCAAGGTCAGAAAGGGGTTAATTTCCATGCCCTATGAATGTTACTATGTAACATCTATCATATTTAAACTTTAGGTATGTCTTATTTTGGTTTAGGTGTTAGTAGAGATGAGCAAATCTTTTCGGCTCCCTCAGTTGGCAAAGAATAACACTTATGGAATAAGCTGCACCAGCTGATCAGCTATTCTGCTCCGCAGCTGCAATACCCAATTTGTGATATGATAAAAAAAAATTACTTTTGGGGCATAAATCAGGGTTCTGGAGGGACATTTGACTTTGTGAGTGCAATTTTGACTCATTGATTGTGGATGCCATATTACATTTGAAGAGCACCTGACGTGCCAAAACTGCAGAAATCCTCTATTATGAAAAGTTCCCAGGCTCGAGTTCATATGAGGACATCCAGCAGAGGGCGCATCACCGCAACTCGAGGTAACTACAGGTCATTCACCTACATTCCATTCATTTGCCGGGTTTTTACAGGCAGGGGCAGCTGCATTAGCAGGCTTCTGCTTGTAAAATTAGTTAACCCTTTCAGATGGATTTACAGCGTTGGACGAGACTGATCATCGGAAGGTATGGAATATTGTTGTTTGTTTTGTTTACATTTGTTTCAGGTGACAAAGGTCTTCAGGTGGATTATCAGTATAATAAAATATTACAACAACCTGTGTATTTATTTAATTAAAATACTTTGTAATAATGTGTGTGTGTTTTTTTAACCATTTCATACTATTGGATTAATAATGGATAGATGTCATAATTGACGCCTCTCCATTATTAATCTGGCTTAATGTCACCTTACAATAGCAAGGTGACATTAACCCTTCATTACCCCATATCCCACCGCTACACGGGAATGGGAAGAGAGTGGCCAAGTGCCAGAATAGGCGCATCTTCCAGATGTGCCTTTTCTGGGGTGGCTGGGGGCAGATGTTTTTAGCCAGGGGGGGGGCCAATAAACATGGACCCTCTCCAGGCTATTAATATCTGCCCTCAGTCACTGGCTTTACCACTCTGGCGGAGAAAAATGCGTGGGAGCCCACGCCAATTTTTTCTGCGATTTACCCCTTTAATTAAATAGCCATAGCGCCCAAATTTTGCACATACACACTACTAACATTAGTAGTGTGGATTATGCAAAAAAAGGGATATGAGATGGTTTACTGTATGTAAACCATGTCTCATATCATGTCGGGTTTGTGAAGGAGATAGGAAAAGCCGGCAATTGAGTTACCGGCTTTTCTCCTATCTAGCGCTGTATGATATATTAATATATATATACTAGCTATTGAACCCGTTCTATGCCCGGGTGGCGAGCATTTATATTGGTATATTGTCTCCATCCTGGTATGTGCTGCTCCATCCTGCGTCCCCATCCTGTCATGCGCTGCTCCATCCTGCGTCCCCATCCTGTCATGTGCTGCTCCATCCTGCGTCCCCATCCTGTCATGCGCTGCTCCATCCTGCGTCCCCATCCTGTCATGTGCTGCTCCATCCTGCGTTCCCCTTCCTGTCATGCGCTGCTCCCATTCTGCGTCCCCATCCTGTCATGCGCTGCTCCCATCCTGCGTCCCCATCCTGTGATGTGCTGCTCCCATCCTGTGATGCGCTGCTCCCATCCTGCGTCCCCATCCTGTCATGCGCTGCTCCATCATGCGTCCCCATCCTGTCATGTGCTGCTCCATCCTGCGTCCCCATCCTGTCATGCGCTGCTCAATCCTGCGTCCCCATCCTTATGTGCTGCTGCATCCTGCGTCCCCATCCTTATGTGCTGCTGCATCCTGCGTCCCCATCCTTATGTGCTGCTGCATCCTGCGTCCCCATCATTATGTGCTGCTCCATCCTACGTCCCCATCCTTATGTGCTGCTCCATCCTACGTCCCCATCCTTATGTGCTGCTCCCATCCTGCGTCCCCATCCTTATGTGCTGCTCCATCCTGCGTCCCCATCCTTATGTGCTGCTGCATCCTGCGTCCCCATCCTTATGTGCTGCTGCATCCTGCGTCCCCATCCTTATGTGCTGCTCCCATCCTGCGTCCCCATCCTTATGTGCTGCTCCATCCTGCGTCCCCATCCTTATGTGCTGCTGCATCCTGCGTCCCCATCCTTATGTGCTGCTGCATCCTGCGTCCCCATCCTTATGTGCTGCTGCATCCTGCGTCCCCATCCTTATGTGCTGCTCCATCCTGCGTCCCCATACTTATGTTCATGCTGCATCCTGCGTCCCCATCCTTATGTGCTGCTGCATCCTGCGTCCCCATCCTTATGTGCTGCTGCATCCTGCGTCCCCATCCTTATGTGCTGCTCCATCCTGTGTCCCCATCCTTATGTGCTGCTGCATCCTGCGTCCCCATCCTTATGTGCTGCTGCATCCTGCGTCCCCATCCTTATGTTCATGCTGCATCCTGCGTCCCCATCCTTATGTTCATGCTGCATCCTGCGTCCCCATCCTTATGTTCATGCTGCATCCTGCGTCCCCATCCTTATGTGCTGCTCCATCCTGCGTCCCCATCCTTATGTGCTGCTCCATCCTGCGTCCCCATCCTTATGTGCTGCTGCATCCTGCGTCCCCATCCTTATGTGCTGCTCCCATCCTGCGTCCCCATCCTTATGTTCATGCTGCATCCTGCGTCCCCATCCTTATGTGCTGCTGCATCCTGCGTCCCCATCCTTATGTGCTGCTCCCATCCTGCGTCCCCATCCTTATGTTCATGCTGCATCCTGCGTCCCCATCCTTATGTGCTGCTGCATCCTGCGTCCCCATCCTTATGTTCATGCTGCATCCTGCGTCCCCATCCTTATGTTCATGCTGCATCCTGCGTCCCCATCCTTATGTTCATGCTGCATCCTGCGTCCCCATCCTTATGTGCTGCTCCATCCTGCGTCCCCATCCTTATGTGCTGCTCCATCCTGCGTCCCCATCCTTATGTGCTGCTCCCATCCTGCGTCCCCATCCTTATGTGCTGCTCCATCCTGCGTCCCCATCCTGTTATGTGCTGCTCCATCCTGTGTCCCCATCCTTATGTGCTGCTCCCATCCTGTGTCCCCATCCTTATGTGCTGCTCCATCCTGCGTCCCCATCCTGTTATGTGCTGCTCCATCCTGCGTCCCCATCCTTATGTGCTGCTCCATCCTGCGTCCCCATCCTTATGTGCTGCTCCATCCTGCGTCCCCATCCTTATGTGCTGCTCCATCCTGCGTCCCCATCCTTATGTGCTGCTCCATCCTGCGTCCCCATCCTTATGTGCTGCTCCATCCTGCGTCACCATCCATATGTGCTGCTCCATCCTGCGTCCCCATCCTTATGTGCTGCTCCATCCTGCGTCCCCATACTGTTATGTGCTGCTCCATCCTGCGTCCCCATCCTTATGTGCTGCTCCATCCTGCGTCCCCATCCTTATGTGCTGCTCCATCCTGCGTCCCCATCCTTATGTGCTGCTGCATCCTGCGTCCCCATCCTTATGTGCTGCTCCATCCTGCGTCCCCATCCTTATGTGCTGCTCCATCCTGCGTCCCCATACTGTTATGTGCTGCTCCATCCTGCGTCCCCATCCTTATGTGCTGCTCCATCCTGCGTCCCCATCCTTATGTGCTGCTCCATCCTGCGTCCCCATCCTTATGTGCTGCTCCATCCTGCGTCCCCATACTGCCTCTGACCCGCTCGGCGCCGAGTGCTGGGGGGCCTGAGCAGGCGGGGACACCGGCGCGCTGTGGGGGTCAGGTGCCGGTATCGCCGCCAGCTCAGGCCCCCCCAGCACTTACTATACTCACCTGTCCGGCGTTCCATCGCTGAGCGCCGCCATCTTCCCGGTCTCCTGGCTGTGACTGTTCAGTCAGAGGGCGGCGCCGGCGCGCATTAAGCGCGTCATCGCGCCCTCTGAACTGAAGGTCACAGGCCGAAGACCGGGAAGATGGCGCCGCTCAGCGATGGTTACTATCCTGATGCATAGCTGACCCTGATCATGTGACGGGGTCGGCGATGCGCTCATTTCCGGCCCGATGGCCGGAAGCACAGGTTAAATGCCGCTGTCAGCTTTTGACAGGGGCATTGAACTAGATAATAGTGGTGGGTGGATCGCTATTGCGGGCACATGTCAGCTGTTCAAAACAGCTGACATGTCCCGGTTTTGATGCAGGCTCACCGCCGGAGCCCACATCAAAGCAGGGGATCTGACCTTGGACGTACTATCCCGTCCAAGGTCAGAAAGGGGTTAATTTCCATGCCCTATGAATGTTACTATGTAACATCTATCATATTTAAACTTTAGGTATGTCTTATTTTGGTTTAGGTGTTAGTAGAGATGAGCAAATCTTTTCGGCTCCCTCAGTTGGCAAAGAATAACACTTATGGAATAAGCTGCACCAGCTGATCAGCTATTCTGCTCCGCAGCTGCAATACCCAATTTGTGATATGATAAAAAAAAATTACTTTTGGGGCATAAATCAGGGTTCTGGAGGGACATTTGACTTTGTGAGTGCAATTTTGACTCATTGATTGTGGATGCCATATTACATTTGAAGAGCACCTGACGTGCCAAAACTGCAGAAATCCTCTATTATGAAAAGTTCCCAGGCTCGAGTTCATATGAGGACATCCAGCAGAGGGCGCATCACCGCAACTCGAGGTAACTACAGGTCATTCACCTACATTCCATTCATTTGCCGGGTTTTTACAGGCAGGGGCAGCTGCATTAGCAGGCTTCTGCTTGTAAAATTAGTTAACCCTTTCAGATGGATTTACAGCGTTGGACGAGACTGATCATCGGAAGGTATGGAATATTGTTGTTTGTTTTGTTTACATTTGTTTCAGGTGACAAAGGTCTTCAGGTGGATTATCAGTATAATAAAATATTACAACAACCTGTGTATTTATTTAATTAAAATACTTTGTAATAATGTGTGTGTGTTTTTTTAACCATTTCATACTATTGGATTAATAATGGATAGATGTCATAATTGACGCCTCTCCATTATTAATCTGGCTTAATGTCACCTTACAATAGCAAGGTGACATTAACCCTTCATTACCCCATATCCCACCGCTACACGGGAATGGGAAGAGAGTGGCCAAGTGCCAGAATAGGCGCATCTTCCAGATGTGCCTTTTCTGGGGTGGCTGGGGGCAGATGTTTTTAGCCAGGGGGGGGGCCAATAAACATGGACCCTCTCCAGGCTATTAATATCTGCCCTCAGTCACTGGCTTTACCACTCTGGCGGAGAAAAATGCGTGGGAGCCCACGCCAATTTTTTCTGCGATTTACCCCTTTAATTAAATAGCCATAGCGCCCAAATTTTGCACATACACACTACTAACATTAGTAGTGTGGATTATGCAAAAAAAGGGATATGAGATGGTTTACTGTATGTAAACCATGTCTCATATCATGTCGGGTTTGTGAAGGAGATAGGAAAAGCCGGCAATTGAGTTACCGGCTTTTCTCCTATCTAGCGCTGTATGATATATTAATATATATATACTAGCTATTGAACCCGTTCTATGCCCGGGTGGCGAGCATTTATATTGGTATATTGTCTCCATCCTGGTATGTGCTGCTCCATCCTGCGTCCCCATCCTGTCATGCGCTGCTCCATCCTGCGTCCCCATCCTGTCATGTGCTGCTCCATCCTGCGTCCCCATCCTGTCATGCGCTGCTCCATCCTGCGTCCCCATCCTGTCATGTGCTGCTCCATCCTGCGTTCCCCTTCCTGTCATGCGCTGCTCCCATTCTGCGTCCCCATCCTGTCATGCGCTGCTCCCATCCTGCGTCCCCATCCTGTGATGTGCTGCTCCCATCCTGTGATGCGCTGCTCCCATCCTGCGTCCCCATCCTGTCATGCGCTGCTCCATCATGCGTCCCCATCCTGTCATGTGCTGCTCCATCCTGCGTCCCCATCCTGTCATGCGCTGCTCAATCCTGCGTCCCCATCCTTATGTGCTGCTGCATCCTGCGTCCCCATCCTTATGTGCTGCTGCATCCTGCGTCCCCATCCTTATGTGCTGCTGCATCCTGCGTCCCCATCATTATGTGCTGCTCCATCCTACGTCCCCATCCTTATGTGCTGCTCCATCCTACGTCCCCATCCTTATGTGCTGCTCCCATCCTGCGTCCCCATCCTTATGTGCTGCTCCATCCTGCGTCCCCATCCTTATGTGCTGCTGCATCCTGCGTCCCCATCCTTATGTGCTGCTGCATCCTGCGTCCCCATCCTTATGTGCTGCTCCCATCCTGCGTCCCCATCCTTATGTGCTGCTCCATCCTGCGTCCCCATCCTTATGTGCTGCTGCATCCTGCGTCCCCATCCTTATGTGCTGCTGCATCCTGCGTCCCCATCCTTATGTGCTGCTGCATCCTGCGTCCCCATCCTTATGTGCTGCTCCATCCTGCGTCCCCATACTTATGTTCATGCTGCATCCTGCGTCCCCATCCTTATGTGCTGCTGCATCCTGCGTCCCCATCCTTATGTGCTGCTGCATCCTGCGTCCCCATCCTTATGTGCTGCTCCATCCTGTGTCCCCATCCTTATGTGCTGCTGCATCCTGCGTCCCCATCCTTATGTGCTGCTGCATCCTGCGTCCCCATCCTTATGTTCATGCTGCATCCTGCGTCCCCATCCTTATGTTCATGCTGCATCCTGCGTCCCCATCCTTATGTTCATGCTGCATCCTGCGTCCCCATCCTTATGTGCTGCTCCATCCTGCGTCCCCATCCTTATGTGCTGCTCCATCCTGCGTCCCCATCCTTATGTGCTGCTGCATCCTGCGTCCCCATCCTTATGTGCTGCTCCCATCCTGCGTCCCCATCCTTATGTTCATGCTGCATCCTGCGTCCCCATCCTTATGTGCTGCTGCATCCTGCGTCCCCATCCTTATGTGCTGCTCCCATCCTGCGTCCCCATCCTTATGTTCATGCTGCATCCTGCGTCCCCATCCTTATGTGCTGCTGCATCCTGCGTCCCCATCCTTATGTTCATGCTGCATCCTGCGTCCCCATCCTTATGTTCATGCTGCATCCTGCGTCCCCATCCTTATGTTCATGCTGCATCCTGCGTCCCCATCCTTATGTGCTGCTCCATCCTGCGTCCCCATCCTTATGTGCTGCTCCATCCTGCGTCCCCATCCTTATGTGCTGCTCCCATCCTGCGTCCCCATCCTTATGTGCTGCTCCATCCTGCGTCCCCATCCTGTTATGTGCTGCTCCATCCTGTGTCCCCATCCTTATGTGCTGCTCCCATCCTGTGTCCCCATCCTTATGTGCTGCTCCATCCTGCGTCCCCATCCTGTTATGTGCTGCTCCATCCTGCGTCCCCATCCTTATGTGCTGCTCCATCCTGCGTCCCCATCCTTATGTGCTGCTCCATCCTGCGTCCCCATCCTTATGTGCTGCTCCATCCTGCGTCCCCATCCTTATGTGCTGCTCCATCCTGCGTCCCCATCCTTATGTGCTGCTCCATCCTGCGTCACCATCCATATGTGCTGCTCCATCCTGCGTCCCCATCCTTATGTGCTGCTCCATCCTGCGTCCCCATACTGTTATGTGCTGCTCCATCCTGCGTCCCCATCCTTATGTGCTGCTCCATCCTGCGTCCCCATCCTTATGTGCTGCTCCATCCTGCGTCCCCATCCTTATGTGCTGCTGCATCCTGCGTCCCCATCCTTATGTGCTGCTCCATCCTGCGTCCCCATCCTTATGTGCTGCTCCATCCTGCGTCCCCATACTGTTATGTGCTGCTCCATCCTGCGTCCCCATCCTTATGTGCTGCTCCATCCTGCGTCCCCATCCTTATGTGCTGCTCCATCCTGCGTCCCCATCCTTATGTGCTGCTCCATCCTGCGTCCCCATACTGCCTCTGACCCGCTCGGCGCCGAGTGCTGGGGGGCCTGAGCAGGCGGGGACACCGGCGCGCTGTGGGGGTCAGGTGCCGGTATCGCCGCCAGCTCAGGCCCCCCCAGCACTTACTATACTCACCTGTCCGGCGTTCCATCGCTGAGCGCCGCCATCTTCCCGGTCTCCTGGCTGTGACTGTTCAGTCAGAGGGCGGCGCCGGCGCGCATTAAGCGCGTCATCGCGCCCTCTGAACTGAAGGTCACAGGCCGAAGACCGGGAAGATGGCGCCGCTCAGCGATGGAACGGGGACAGGTGAATATAGGCCGATACTCACCCTCCTGGCGGTCCCTGCTTCTGCGGTGGAGATCGCGGTGTGCGTTCAGTGTGAACGCACACCGCGATCTCCCGGGAGCGTCGCTCTGTGAGGCCCAGACTGCGCCGGCGCTTGCGCAGTCTATAGAGGCTTCGGACAGAGTGACGCTCCCAGCGTTATATTATAGATGTCTCACTGACATATATATATATATGGACAGTACATATAATTTTACGATTATTTGAGCCCATGGATCCATTGTATGTCTGTATTGCAAGCCTGCGAGAAAATCTCGCAGTACGGATGCCACACGGATTACATACGGAGGATGCCATGCGCAAAATACGCTGACACACACTGTCTACGGATGACATACGGATCACTATTTTGTGGACTTTTCTGCATATTACGGCCGTAAATAACAGACCGTATTTTCATACGCCGAGTGTGACGCCGGCCTTAAAAATCTAAAAACCCCACAAGTGACCCTATTTTCAATACTAGGTGCCTCTAAGATTTATTTTGTACCCAAAAGTGCTTCACAGGATTTTAAAACATTGGGATGTAAAATGGGAATATTACATTTTTTCCACTAAAATGTTTCTTAAGTGGCAAAGTTTTTATTTTTACATGAGTAATAGTAGAAAACTGACCAAAGAATTAGCAAGACAATTTGTCATCAATATGCAGATACCTATTATGTGGTCAGAAACTACTGTTCAGGACATTGCAAAGCTCAGAAGGGAAAGTGTTTCACAGAATTTTAAACCATTCATCTGTGTGGGATTAAAATCACATTATATCACTAATAATAACAATAAATAATGTTTTACCCCCTAACTTTTCATTTTCACATGAGGAAATAGATAAAAATGGACTCTACAATTACACAATATCTCACAAATATGGCAATGCCCCATACTGTTTGCGAACATACCAGTGCTTGGAAGATAATATGGCTATTCGACATTAGTAGAGCAGTTTTTCCTGGAATACTGTAGCTTACAGGTGCCATTTTTAATGCCTCTATGTACCATATCAGCAGAAATCCCATAATGTATGCTGTATTGGAAATTATACTCCATCTGAGAATTGATCTCCAGGTGACTATTTTGACCCCATAGGTGATTTCCAGAAATAAGTATAAGGTGGTGTGACATTGTGCCCAGCTTGAGCTTCTGGAAACACTCACCCATTAAATTAAGTGGCACTTGTCAAGCTGCTGCACTGCAGTATAGCGCAACCTCCACCAGAGGGAGCTTGGGAGGGAAGTGAGACAGCGTATACAGAGAAGCACCACAGATCAGCAGCACAGGCGCCAGCAAGTGGCGAGAGTGGTCAGACAAGCCGGGTCAAAATGCAATCGGAAGCAGAAGTACAAGAAGGGATAAGAAGTAAACATGGTCAGACAAGCAGGAGGTTCAGCAGCGGTCAGAAGCGGATAAGACAAAGTCAGAAAACAGAAGCGAGTACGAAATACATGCCAAATCCGGTACCAGAGAATCAAACAGATAAACAGACAAACAGAGAAACGCTGTGGGGAAAAGGGCAGACAGAGGGAGTTAACAGACACAGGACAAGTCAAGGTTCACAGCAGGACAAATTAAGAGCTACTAGAGTCAGGATCACACATCGAAGGCAGAACTATAGCTGACACTGCCAGCAAGATGGAGCTCAGAACAAAGGGGGGCATTGGATATAGGAGCACACATTTCACTTGATTTATTTTAGGTGGGAGCCATGTTGCTCTTTCAAAGCATTTGTTCTACCACTAATGGGAGTTTGTATTTTGTGGGTTGAGTTGAAGCTTTTATTGGTGGTATTTTGGGAAACATAAGAATTTAGATCATATTTAAGGATTGGTCTACCTCTGTGAAGCACAGGATTCAGACAAAACCCCTGACAGAACAGTTCATATTAATGAGGTAGGTGGAGTCAATTAGGACTTCATATGGCCTCTATTCTGGCAATGCCCTTTTCCTTAGGCCACATACACATGTGGAGTATTTCGTGAGTTTTTCTACATGAGTATTTGTAAGCCAAAACCAGGAGTGGAACAGTCAAAGGAAAAGTGTAATAGGAACACGTCACCACTTCTGCATTTTTCACCCACTCTTGGTTTTGGCTTACAAATGCTGAAGTAAAAAACTCATTAAATACTCTATGTGTGCAAGTGAACTTAGAGGTGGCCAAAAGCATGGTTGACTGCACTTTTGTGCATGTCAAAAAAGATGAGACACCACCGGGAAAGAGATCAGATGGAGTCTAAAGTGACAACATCTGCCTCATTATAATGAAATGTTTTGTTAGGGGTTTCTTCTGAATACTGTTTTTTTAAGATCTAGAAACTACAATGTAAGGGCTCGACACAGAGCACATGACAACTTTGAACGTAGTCTTATCGTGATTTTTAGGAGGCAGAAAGAACAAGCCCATAGTTGTTCAAAAATTGTATTTGTTTTTATGCCATTCATCATGGGGTATGAGTGATAAGACAACTTTATTCTTCTAATCAGTATTATTGCAACAATACCAGATATATGTCATTTTTGTATATTTTTCTACCTTTACACAATAATGCTTTTTTTTAAAAAAAAAAATGCATTGGCATATTTTGAGAGCTATAACTGTTACATTTTTATCCCATCAGAATCATGTGAGGGCTTGTCTTTTTGCAGGATAGGTTGATGTCTTTAGTGGAACCATTGTGGAGTATATAGCATTTTTTGATCATTTTCTATTCTGATTTTTGTGGGCAGAATGGCAAAGAATAGCAGCTCAGATTTTTTTTAAGTAATTTACTGTGTGGAATAAGCGACAAGACAGCTTTATTCTTCATATCAGATTCATATAGGCTTTTTTATTTTGTATGTTTTGCTACTTTGCAAACTAGGAACAATTTTGTAGAAAAAAATAATACATTATATTTCCATATTCTTAGAGCCGTAACTTTTTTCTTTTCCATTAACAGAAGGGTTGATTTTTACAAAATAAGGTGACGTGATGAGGTGATTTTTATCATTATGCAACTTTTTGATTGTTTTATTTTACTTTCTATGCTGACAAATGATCAAAAAGTGTTTTTGCTGTGATTTTTAGTTTTTTTTACGATGTTTTCAGTAGGGGTCAAATAAAGTGACAATTTTATAAATAGGGTAATTGCAGACATAACTATACCAAATATGTGTAATTTTTTATTTTTTACTTATTGACCTGTGACAGATGCTGTGCGCGCGCGATTGCCGTAGGGTGTCAGCTGATTCTGACAGCTAACACCTTGCACTCAGTACCAGGAGCAGTCCCACATCGATCTTGGAACTTTAACCGCCCAAATACTGCGATCGAACTGAGCTGCAGCATTTTGGGAGCAGGCAGAGGGAAGAAAGCCTCTTTGCCCTTGGATTGGAGACCCCGCGACATAATTGCAGAGTTTCGATCGTTGCCATGGTGCCCCGATATCGTCATAATGACATCTGAGTCACCAGAGCTGGCAAAGTTGCTTGATCAGTTTGCATAGCATAGGGATGTTACTGCATTTCTGTGCTATGCAAGGGATCAGCCTGCAAAAAATGAAAGTCTCATAGAGGGACAAAGTAAAAAAAACAATTTTTTAAATTGTAGAAATATTTTTTCAAATTAAAAACAGTAATAAAAGTAAGTTAAATATATTGTACCCAAGAATAAATATTTTTATGAAAAAAATAAACAATAAAAGTACACATATTTGGTATTGCCGCATCCGGAATGACCCAGTCTATAAAACTGTCCCACTAGTTAACCCCTTTAATGAACACCATAAAAAAAGCAAAAGGCAAAAAAATAATTATTTTTTCTATAAAATAGTTTTTATTGTTTAAAAGCGCCAAAACATAAAAAAGATATAAATGTGGTATCATTGTAATCGTACTGACCTGAAGATTAAAACTGCCTTATCTATTTTACTATGCGCGGAATGACATACAAAACCCCACAAATTACTGAGTTGCTGTTTTGCTGTTTTCTGTTCATTCTGCTTCCAAATAATTGGAATAGAAAGTGATCAAAACATGTCATGTGTCTGAAAATGGTACCAATAAAAACGCCAACTCGTCCTGCAAAAAACAAGACCTAACGTGACTCTGTGGGCCTAAATATGGAAAAATTATAACTAAAACTATTTTTTTAGTAATAAAAAGCGTCTTTTAGTGTGTGACAGCAGCCAAACATAAAAACCCGATATAAATTTGGTATCGCTGTAATCGTACCAACCATAACAATAAAGTTGCCATATCACTTATACTACACGAGGAATGGAGTAAAAAATAAATAAAACCAATTCTTAAACTGCTGTTCATTTTTTCATTCTGCCTCCCAAAGATCACAGGCTCGGCGCACATTTATCTTGCGATCTGCATTGAGCGCTTACCTCAGTGTTTTCATGCAAATCTTTTAAATACGTGATTCAGACGGAACCTCCTTCGGAAGATTCCCTATAATGAAGCAGATGAAGGAACTGTGGACGACATAGGACCTGTGATCCAGGGGTCTCTGTCTTTTTAGGATTGCATAAAAGTGCCATCTGCCACAGTTTTGTGCATCTCTGAAAAGAAGGACAGACAGAGTCCTGAGTAACTCTGCTGCCTCAGTATAAATGTGATTCCTAATGTTATGTAAAATATTTCTAAAAAAAGCTTCAACGCAATCCATAAAAACAGCAAGTGTCCACTTGTTAGGCGTCAAGAGGGTAGATCCTAAGCCTTGTCTGCTTCTGCGGTCTCCCATTCAGCTTCGGCTGGTGAGCAAAGACATCAGTCCCAGCGTCTTGCTCAGGCTTGTGCTGTTCGTTTGGTTACTGTTGGTTTTCCAGCCAACTCTATGGTAACCAGCTATAGGCAGCAATGAACAGACGCGCTGGAGGCTATGCCCAGGAATCGCCCTACTGAGCATGCTCGTGATGTGGCAATGTCTCATTGGTGGTCGGTCGTAAGCTGCTCTGGTGATGCAGCAGCTCTGGATTGGTTCATAAGCAAGGTCCTGTCTGACTTTGCATGACTTGAATGTGTTAAAGTTCCTCTGACATGCACGCTGGCATGCTAGTATCATTCACTTTTCGTGTGTGTATGGGACATCGCTTCACCGTGGTCTTTGCCAGAATGTGCTCAGGGTTGGCGGAAAGCCATTAGAATCCCGTTACGCCGGAGAGAAGGTTCTCTGTGTGGGTTCAGGGCTGGCGTCTAGCCATTAGAATTCAAACACCTCCAGAGAGGAGTTTGTTGAGTGCTTTTGCTGTTTGTGTGACTGCAGTTTGCCTTTTACCCCATGAGTGGGCTATGTTCCCCTGTGAGGTGAACAGGGGTCGAATCTAGCGCCATACCTGTTTCCGTTTCTGTGTGCGAGTGACACAGCTCAGTTGCAGAGCTTCTGTTTGTTTCTGCGTGCGAGTTCAGTTCATGTGCTGTTCACACTGAGTGGAGTTTAATGCAGTGTGTGCAAGCAATCGCTCGCTGTTTGTTCCACATTGCTCACAATAGCAGCAGTTTAACATCTCTGCACGGTGGACCCCAGGTTGCAAATGCACTTTAATATTAAATTTATTTAGTGCAATCCATCAACTTTAACACCACTCACGTCTATTATCTGTTAACTGAAATATAGGGGCTACCACATTACTAGTAGCACAAAGGCTCTGGAAAAGAGAAATTGCTCCTCGCCCCTCAAAAGAAATTCAGCAAATTCTGTGCTCCCAAATGCAAATGCCTCCCTCCCTTCTGAGAGTCACAGTGTACCTAATCCAGCCTAGCTTATGGGTGCAAGTCTCCAGAAGGATGAGCTGGGCATAAAATACTAGCCACTATAAGGTACTGGTCACTACAACATTCTGGTCACTACAGAAAACTGGTCACTACAACGGCAGTTTGCAATTTTCCCTTGGCAACATTCATTGCTGTTTGTTTCAGGAAAAAAACCCATTGAGTCAAAATCCTCACTACACATGTAGATAAATTCCCAAAGGGGTATAATTTTCAAAATGGGGTCATTTGAAGGATGGATTCTGCTCTTCTAGCACTTAGGCGCTCTGTATATGGAGTTTGCAATCTATTCTAGGAAAATCCGCGCTCCAGTAAACAAATAGCGCTTCATCCCTCCCAAGTCTCTCCATATGGCTTAGCAGTACTGTACAGCCACATGTGTTCTGTAGAAATTGTGGGACAAATTTTGTTGCCATTTTTACTCACTTCTTGTTTGAAAATGTAAGATCTGGGGCTAGAACAAAATTTTGGTGGTAAAAATGTAATCATTTTTTCTTCAATGCCCAATGGTATAAAATTCTGTGACACACCCGTGGTGTCAATATGATCACTGTACCCCTAGATTAATTGGTCGAGGGGTGTAGTTTGTAAAATCAGGTCACATATGGGAATTTCTGCTGCTCTAGCAACTCAGGGGCTCTCTCAGTGAGTCATGTCACCCACAAACCATAACAGTAAAATCTGTACTATAGTATGGCACACCTTCCCTTCTGAGCTTTGCACTGTACCTGAAAAATATCTCCCAATTACTGTACATGTAGGGTGTTGGCGCACTCAGGAAAAATGGACCTCAGTTTGTTGTAAAAACAATGTCCTATTAGTCCTTAGAAAAATTAAAAACTTGGGACTTAAACAACATTTTAGTGGTAAAAATGTAATTATTTTTTCTTCATCTCTCAGTGGTATGAAATTCTGCGAGGCACAAGTGGTGTCAATACAATAATATCACTGCATCCCTAGATACATTTATCGGGGACTGTAGTTTGTAAAATGAGTTCTCATATGTTTCTGTTGTTCTGGCACCTCAGGGATACATGGCACCCTCAAACCATTCCAGCAAAATCTGAACTCCAATATGGTGCTTCTTCCCTTCTGAGCTTTGCACTGTGCTTCAAAAGTAGTACTCCCCCACATATGGGGTATCAGCGTTTTCAGGAGAAATTGCACACCAAATTGTATAGTACAATTACTCCTGATAACCTTCTGAAATTAAAATAATTGGGCTTAATTAACATTTTTGTGGGGAAAATGTGATTTTTTTTCACGGCTCAACGTTATAAACTTCTGCGAAGCACCTAAGGGCTCAAGGTGCTCATCACACATCTAAAAATATTCCTTGATGGGTCTAATTTCCAAAATGAGGTCACTTGTGTGGAGTTTTCATTGTTTAGGCACATCAAGGGTTCGCCAAATGGGACATGGTGTCCACCAATGATTCTAGCAAATTTTACATTCAAAAAGTCAAATGGTGCGCCTTCCCTTCCGAGCCCTGCCATGCGCCCAAACAGTAGTTTTCTCCAATATATGAGGCATCGACGTACTCAGATGAAATTGCACAGCAAACTGTGGGATGCATTTTCTCCTAATACCCTTATGAAAATTGAAAATTTGGGGCTAAAAAACATTGTGTTTCTTTTATTTTCACAACTCAACATTATAAACTTCTGTGAAGCTCTTGGGGATTTCATGTTCTCACCATAGATCTAGATAAGTTCCCTGAGGGGTATAGTTTACAAAATGGTGTCACATGTGTGGGATATTTATTTGTTAGGCACATCAGGGGCTCTCCAAATGCGACATGGCATCTGCTAATTGTTCCAGCAAATTTTGTATTCAAAAACTCAAATGGCACGCCTTCTTTTCTGAGCTCTGGTGTGCGCCCAATCAGTGGTTTTGCCCCACATATGGGGTATCGGCATGCTCAGGAGAAATTGCACAACAATCTTTGGGGTCCAGTAAAAATAAAAAAAATTGGGTCTAACTTCTTCACATTCCAAAAAATTCATGTGGAGCACCAAAAGGGTTAATAATCTTCTTAAATGTGGTTTTGAGCACCTTGAGCAGTGTACTTTTTAGAATTGTGTCACTTTTGGGTGTTTTATATCAAATAGACCCCTCAAAGTAACTTCAAATGTGAGGTGGTCCCTAAAAAAAGGGTTTTGTAAATTTTGTGATAACAATGAGAATTCGCTTGACAACTTTTAAGCCTTATAACTTACTAACAAAAAAAATTGGTTCAAAAATTGATCTGATGTAAAGTAGACATGGTGGAAATGTTTTGTGTAGCATATCTCTCTGATTTAATTCAGGAAAGATATCTTGGTACCGTGTTAGCCAGTGGATAGAAAAATATTTAGAATTGAGAGTCCTCAGTGGTTTATTACCTTTTTAATGGCTAACTGAAAAGTGTTGTGCATAAATATATAATCCTTCAGAATTTGTATTAGTCTATGCCTGATGAAGAGACCTGATTAGTCTCGAAAGCTTTCAATTTGTTACCATCTTACCACCTTAGGGGTTAAAGGGGTTAAAAATACAGGTTTTATTGGGGGAAGATTTTTCATAATTTTTACATTCTTTGTTTTGTGTTGACTCTCACAATCCTATGTATACTGTGACTACTATTGAACATGACATCTAGAAGGCTAAGCAGCCATCAATCATGCAGGCTCCGGCCTTGTCTGTTGCTGCAGAAGCTTGGCTGATAGTTCAGCTGAGCTCCCAATGGTGATCATGCGGGTTCAACTCCTTAGCCTGAATAATCACCATGATTTCATAATGCAGGAACAAATGTCGGAAAGGGGTTAATAAAATAGTGTATATATATATATATATCTAAGTACTTATTCAGATGGTCACGTCATGTACATGTTCTCTCCAGTTTTTTCACAGATTGATATCTATTATGGTGTATGGACATTTTCACGAGTTCTTTTCTTTACTGACACAATATCTGAAAAAAACAAAAAAAAAAAACAAACCTGTCTGTTTTAGATCTGGTTTGAAGGTCAAAATAGCTCATTCAAATCAATGGGTCAGTAAAAAAAATGGACAGTGCACTGATATCATCCTTGTCATCCCTATCCATTTTTTTTACTATTTAATGGGGAGGAGAAGTTTGGAATTTTTTTTTTCATACAAGAAAAATGGCTGCAATGAATGAAAACGCAACCACATGACCTAAAAGTGGCTGAAAATAGGATGTAGCACACGGATAAAATGTTTTTCTCTTATGTAAAAAATAAGATGTCTGAATAAGGCCCGATATTATTCATCTGCCTATCGGTAGTGACTTTCACATCTATTTAGGATTATTTTACAAACAATATTACATTACTAATACGACAATAGGCATAGTATTGATTTCACTTCACATATTGTCATAGTGGCATTGTAAATATTATGTGTACGTAGAAACAAATCACAGCGCACACTGCTTGTAATAAAAGCTCATTGTCTCCCTGTTGTCCTTCTGTGCAAGGGAGACCAGTGTTTAGTGCCTCTCGCTGGACCATGCGCTGTTATTATAAAGTCTGCATGCTCACATCATGTGTCATCTGACCAAAGGAGAGTCTACAAAGTGAGAGCCTCATGCAAAATTTATGCTTATATGGCTGTTTCAGTGAGTGGGAAAATCAATACTGCGGGCTTGATGCACAGAAATGACTGAGTGCTTTCTGACTGACACTAAAAGCACCGAGAGATTGAGAGGCGGCATTTGCTGCTCAAGGAATTGAGTGTATTAGAGCCTTATAATAGTCTGCTCCCCTTATATTACCCTTTCTCCTGGATTATTTTTTGATAACAATTATGATTGTGGGGTTTAAGGCAATTACACTATTACAAAGGAAAAAAGCTCCTTTTTATATCTTCGTAAAGCTGTCATATATTTCAAACCATAACTGCCTTCCAATTATTCCGCAACAATGTGCTCCTGTAGAAAGACTGTCTTAACGGATATATATTAGCCTTATATGTTTTATAAATAAAAATCACAGCCGCAGTGCAATCTTTGGAGAACGAGCTTCTCAATTTCATAGATTTTATGTTAGAAGGAATAAATGTGTAACAGGCCGTAAGTCTACAAGAAGGGGACTTCATGGACAGCTAGAAAACAGCAGCTGAATCCTTAGTCCATTCAATAAACAAAACGAGGGAACACAGTGAACAAAACACACTCTTAGATCCTTAAATGTTACGTATTGAGGCTGGAACATAACGACTTTTTTGGCACATGTGGTAATGACTATATAATGTATGTCATTTAATGCATGTCACTTAAAGGGAATTTGCCAGCAGGTTTTTGCTCTGTAATCTGAGGACAGCATGAGGTAGGGATTACAACACAGAATTGAGTGGTGTTACTTATCAGGCTGTGTGCTGATGTTTACTTATAATGAAGGTTTTATCACCTGTTTATTATCATTGTCCAGGCTATGGCAGCTACAGCAGTGCATGAGGCCCAGTCCAACAACTGCCCCCACCCTTGATAAGCAGCTTCTTGTCACTAGACAATGTACATAGAAAACCTGGTGTGGGCGGGGTTAGCTTTCTCAGCTTTGCTTCACGCTACAGCTAAGAAGTCTGATTGTTTCACAGCTGCTGCACTGAGTAAACTAAGTGATACATTGTTGGATTCAGGGTCTGTTTTCCTACTTCATGCTGCTTTCAGTTACTGATAGTTACTTATGATCAGTAACTCATTTCTCAAGTACTGTAGTATTAAATGATGCCCACTGAAAGAGAGCCTGTCATGTCCCTAAACACAATTAACCTCCAAATGTGGGGTTAAACTGCAGGACAATAAAGTTCAAAAACTATGCAGCCAATGCAATGAAAACCCAGCTGCCGGGAGGAAATTAATGTTATACCTCCTGACTGCATGCGTATTTCAGTCATTGAAACATGCCTGGAATGGCTACAGTCATTATTTAGTACAAAATGATCGGCGTCTATAATCACGCCCTGGCACATTGAGTGGCAGACATCTGTTAGCCACCGGGATTCTTCCTCTGCAGAAGATGGATCTCAAGCCTTGTTGTCTCCTGCGGTCCCCCATTCAGTCTCGACCGCAGTGAATGCTGCTGAGCAAAGACGTCGGTCTCAGTGTCTTGCTCAGATCAGAGCTGTACGCTTGGTTACTGCTGCTTCTCTGGGTTCAGCTATAGTAACTGGCAATACTCTGCAGCGTACAATCACTCCTGAGACACAGTCCAGGTTTCGCTCTACTGAGCATGCTCATGGGTCGACTTCTCGTTGGTGGTTGCTCGTCACATGCTCAGGTTCTGGTCTGGCTCCGGATTGGCCAGTGAACAAGGTCCTGTCAGATTGACAGAAACTATAAAAGAATCTTTGGTGCACCCATTGGTGCGCTAAGATCATTTATGTTTGGTGTTAGTGAGGAAACTAACGGTAGTGTGGACCCAGATGTATGTGCTCAGGGCAGGCTCAGTGCCTTTAGAATTCCAGCTTCTCTGGAGAGGAGTTGTGTGGTTGAATTCAGGGCAGGCGCTAGTGCCTTTAGAATTCCGACCCCTCCGTAGAGGAGTTCTGTGAGTGCTTAGGGTCCACTACCATTTTCTCCGTGCCGCAGTGGTGCTTGCATACTCCTGTGATGCTAACAGGGTACGTATTTAGCGCCGTATTCACTCGGTGTGCCGATAAGCATGGTTTCATAGCAGAGTTTTTTTTCCATCACTGTGTGCAATTGGCACAGCCACGTGCTAATGCACATTAACTCAGTGCGAGCCTGTTACGCTTGCTGCAAGTCTCACCATTGTTTTCTTAGCTGCAGTGTACCATCTCTGGACTCCGGATGGTGAACGCACTTCATTATTATAATTTATTTAGTGCGTTCTGCCCCACCATAACACCATTTCTGCAGTGACAGTGCAGAGTCAGCTGACAATTAAATTGACAGGTCATGCTAACAGCCCCAATTCATTGCATATTGAGCGGTAACAGCACTGGCAAGCCTTAATGACTGAAAGCCAGAGGCTGCAGGGAGAAATAAAGTTAATTTTCCCTGAGTTGTCATGTTTTCAGTACAGTAGACGCACAGCTGTTTGAACGTCATATCTGCAGGTTAATAGTGCTTGGGGACATGAGAGGTTCCCTTTAAATAAATTTCCCTCCATGTATTTCATGACGTTGCTGAATCTGATAAAGTGAGATGCTCTTTTGTAATGGTTCCAAACTGTAACTATGGTATATAAAGGGAATTTTAAGCCCACTCCAACTCTACGATGCCCATATGCTTTAATAAAGCATGCACATATTGGATTACAACTCGATTCAGGTCTATTGAACCAAAAGAACTGGTATCTCCATTCGTCTTACTGAATTAAATAAAGAAGAAGTGGATCTCAAGATCGGTGGGGATCAGTAGTCAGACCCCATTACCTACATGATCATACCTTTAAAACTTGTTCTGTAGATAGGTGATAAATGTATCTAATGGGAAAACACCTTAAATGAAGAGAAAAGCAAAATAAAACATGGGTTTTCAAAGACGTAGCATCGCTCATCAATATTTGATCTATGAGGGTCTAACTTCTGCGACCCACCATCATCAGTGTAATTAAGGGGCCTCTTTAGTTCTAGCTCATTCACGTGAAACATTTGAATACGACAAAGTAGTGGTACCAGGAGTTTTTTTCAAAAGTATCTCCCCAACAAATGATTTTACATTATAAATAAAAATGTAGTTCACCCTGAGAAAGATAGACTGAAATTATTGTTGGTGGAAATAGAGGTGGCCGGATGTAAACTGTGTACAGAGCCGAACATCACAGCTCTGCGCTCTGCTTAGTGGCCATTTTTGAGAACTGCAGCTCAGATCTTATTTAACTGAAAGCCATCGTAAGTTAGTTACAAACACTAACTGTCAGCAGAGGCCTGCTTCATAATTTCCAGGCAATTGCCCCTTTACAGCCCTGATTTTGACATCAAGATTTATTTGTTTTATATAAAAATGACTACGTTGTTGCAGCTGAAATCCTGATTATGGAATAAGGAATATCACAGAGAGTACAGAGAGAATGAAGTCAAAAATTTAAATTTATCATGATATAAAATTTGCTTTCATCCCTTTTGTTTTACTGGATTCCTACAGCCAAGGAATCATGACACTATAGCATATAAATAATAAAAATACAAATATATGCATTTTTCTAATTTTTATAATATAATACTAATATATTTCAATAGTTAATAATTCTGAGATTAAATTGTGTTTTATTGTATATCGTAATTCTAAGATATTCTAAGAGTATATACATAATAATAATAATAATAATAATAATAATAGTGTCATATATCTAATAAGCATTAGAAAAGCAGAGAGTGGTCACTTCCCACACAGCAGTGCTCGAAATTCACATAGGAAATAAAGTATATATAGCAAAACAGGGAAAAGAAAATATAGTTATTTAAAACAGGTCATGCATACTGAATGTTAGTGTTAGGGGTCGAGTTCCCGCTTCTGCACAGGGGGAATCTCGAGCCACTTCCGCTGCGGTCTCCCATTCTTGTCCAGCCGCAGTGGAGCCTGCTCAGCAAGGACGTCGATCCCAGCGTCTTGCTCATTCTCACTCTGTTCTGAGAGTTAGTGCTGCTTCTCCAGTCTCTGCCATTAAAGTCAGTGCTGGTCAGCAGCGAGCGGACTTCTCTGGGACTAAGTCCTTGTCTGCATGTACTGAGCATGCCCAGCGTAAGGTCTCCCGTTGGAGATCGAGGGTCATGTGCTCAGGCTCTGCAGCACATTCCATTGGTCCTCTTGGCAGGTCCTAGAAGGGCAAAAGTGCTGTGGCCACTTCCTGTGCTGCTGCTATATAAACTGCGCATGACCGCACGGCCATGCGCTAGTATTGTCTTACAATTGCTTATGTGTGTATGTTGTGAGTGCAAGTCGTCCTTGGAAACCCCTACCCTATTGAATGTCTGTTCGCGGAAGGTGTATGGCTGCTACCTAGCGCCCGACTTAGCCTACAGCACTAAACACACATCACAGCGTCCTGTAGCTGTGCCTGCCAGTACGGCGCCGTGCGCCTGCCTTGCGCTTTCCATACCCGAGTCTGGGTGGTTAGTGGCGTCCGTTAGTGCGGCATCGCTCGCACTCTTGTGCACATAGATTTCTTAAGGTTCTCTACACACCCAGTTGCGGTGTTACGCCAGCAAGGGTCTAATCGGGCTCCAATCCCTTCTGGGGTTAAGTCCGCTGACCACTTGCTCGCGCACTAGTGCGGTACTGCGGTCCTGTGAATTAACAGGATCGCTTTCTTCACGCTGGGTGAGGTTTAACCCACGCGTGTATACTTTAGTGTACCGCCATATTGTCTGCTAATTGCTAGCAGCAGGTTCTCACCTGCACGGTGGACCCCGGACTGCGAACGCACCTTTATCATCTGTCTTGGTGCGTTCCGCCAGTCCTAACAGAATACTAGCGCCAGGGTCTGGCTAGTAAAATGGCGGACGATCAGCGTTTACAGCGGTACATCCAGCAGTTGGAGGGAAGGTTGGCGGCTTTTGAGCGTTCAACCTCAGCTGTGGATGTTACTGCTGTCGCTGTTCAGGCTGCAAGTGTGGCTGCAGCTACCTTGTCCACTGCCGCTCCTGTACCGACGCTATCTCGCCTCCCGCTACCAGAGAAATTTACTGGTGACAGTAAATCCTGTAGGGGTTTCGTGAGTCAGTGCTCAATACATCTCGAGCTTCTGGCCTCTCGTTTCCCTACAGAGCGGGCTAAGGTGGGCTTTATAATTTCTTTATTGTCGGACAGGGCGTTGCAGTGGGCTACGCCGCTGTGGGAGCGTGGCGATCATGTGATGCAGAGTGCTCCGTTATTCCTGAGCACTCTGAAACAGGTCTTTCTAGGACCTCGTGTCACCCATGACACGGCGCTCCAACTGTTGGCACTGACTCAGGGCTCGTCCTTGGTCAGCCTTTTTGCCGTCCATTTCCGCACTCTGGCATCTGAGCTGGAGTGGTCGGATAAAGCCCTTATCCCTATATTTTGGAGGGGGCTGGCTGACCACGTTAAGGACGCTCTGGCCACTAGGGAGATTCCCACCACACTGGAGGAGTTAATAGCAGTATCTACTCGCATTGACCTCCGTTTTCACGAGCGGAGGTTAGAGCGAGCCCAGTGTAGGCAGAGGTTTCGGCTGGCTCCCACCTTCGCCAAACCTTTGGAATCTCCAGTTCAGGCTCCTGAGTTCCAGGGACCTAAGGTGGTGTCACGAGCGGGATCTAAGTCCCAGACTGCTCGTGCACTCCAGGGTTGCCATGTTTGCCAACAGTCAGGACATCTTGCCACCAGATGTCATCAGCGGTCGAGGAAACGTCAGCGTCTAGTGGTAGTAGGTGGAGGTGCACTAGACACTGCGACGTTTGCCTCCAAATTGTCCTTTAAGGGGACAATTACCTTTGGCTCATCCTCCCACTCGGTAGACCTCTGCGTGGATTCTGGGGCGGAGGGCAATTTTATGTCTTCTGCCTTCGCCCAACGTCACGCAATACCCCTGGTTATGCTATCCCAACCAGTAACGGTACGAGTGGTGAATGGGTCGACACTCCCCGCACAGATAACACATCAGACCATCCCTGTTACTCTGTCCCTGTCGCCATCCCATCAGGAGATTATTTCTCTGCTCGTCATTCCTGAGGGTATTGATGAGGTCCTGTTGGGGATACCTTGGCTACGGTACCACTCTCCTCACATCGAGTGGTCCTCAGGCAGAATTCTGGGATGGGGTGAATTATGTGGGGGTAGGTGTCACCGAGAGTGCGTTCAGGTTGCTACTACTGAGGTACCCGCAGATCTATCCTCTCTCCCCAAGCAATATTGGTCTTATGCAGATGTGTTCTCCAAGAAGGCGGCGGAGACCCTTCCGCCCCATCGCCCCTATGACTGTCCTATCGATCTCTTGCCTGGTGCTGAGCCTCCCCGGGGTCGAGTCTATCCATTATCTCTCCCGGAAACAGAGGCAATGTCTCAGTACATACAAGAGAATCTGGCAAGAGGGTTCATTAGGAAGTCAGTGTCACCTGCTGGGGCAGGGTTCTTCTTCGTGCAGAAGAAGAATGGAGAACTACGTCCATGCATAGACTACAGGGGTCTTAATGCTGTCACAGTTAAGAACAAGTACCCTTTGCCGTTGATATCTGAGCTTTTCGATAGGCTTCGGGGAGCTAGAGTGTTCACGAAACTAGATCTGCGGGGTGCTTACAACCTGATTCGCATCCGTGAGGGGGACGAGTGGAAAACGGCATTTAACACCAGAGATGGGCATTATGAGTATCTGGTGATGCCCTTCGGGCTCTGTAATGCACCTGCCGTTTTTCAAGACTTTGTCAACGACATCTTCCGGGATATGCTTTCCACCTCGGTTGTAGTCTATCTGGATGATATTCTCATCTTTTCTCCAGATATTGACTCCCACCGGAGAGATGTTGGCAGAGTCTTCGACCTCCTACGGGCAAACTCTCTTTACGCAAAGTTGGAGAAGTGTGTGTTTGAGCAGGAGTCCTTACCTTTCCTGGGCTATATCATCTCCGCCCAGGGATTGGCTATGGATCCTGCCAAACTACAGGCTGTGATGGACTGGCAAGAGCCCCATTCTCTTAAAGCGGTGCAGCGCTTTATGGGGTTCATAAACTATTACCGCCAGTTCATTCCCCACTTCTCAACTCTGGTAGCTCCCTTGGTAGCCCTCACCAAGAAGGGAGCGAATCCCAAATTGTGGTCGGAAGGGGTCTCCAAGGCCTTCACTTCTATTAAGTCCCACTTTGCTAGCGCTCCCATCTTACATCGTCCCGATGTGGATAAGCCATTCCTACTGGAGGTGGATGCCTCGTCCGTTGGTGCTGGAGCAGTCCTCTACCAAAAGGATGCTCAAGGTCGGAAGCATCCATGCTTCTTCTTCTCCAAGACCTTCACGCCAGCGGAGAGGAACTACTCCATCGGGGACAGGGAGTTGCTAGCAATGAAGTTGGCCTTTTCGGAGTGGAGACACCTTCTGGAAGGTGCGCGGTTTCCCTTCCAAGTTTACACGGACCACAAAAATTTGGTCTATTTGCAGACAGCCCAGCGGCTAAATTCTCGCCAGGCCAGATGGTCCCTGTTCTTCTCCCGGTTCCACTTTTCCCTTCATTATCTCGCCGGGGAGAAGAATATCCGTGCTGACGCTCTCTCTCGCTCCCTTATGTCAACTGAGGAGGAGGAAGAGGAGCCTCGGCTTATTGTCCCTTCCGAGAGCCTGAGAACCGTGGCGCCGGTTTCGCTAGAGTCTGTGCCTCCGGGCAAGACTTTTGTGCCCATTAATTTGCGACCGGAGGTTCTCTCTTGGGCTCATTCGTCCAGGGTGGGTGGACACTTTGGGACAAAGAGGACATCTGAGCTACTGGCGAGGACGTACTGGTGGCCGCATATGGTCCGGGATGTCAGGGATTATGTTCTGGCGTGTGTCTCCTGCGCCAAAAATAAATCTCCGCGTCAAAGGCCAGCTGGTTTGCTCTATCCCTTGCCGGTGGCAGATAGGCCCTGGGAGATGGTCGGGATGGACTTTGTTGTGGGTTTGCCCAAGTCTCGCGGCTGTACCATCATTTGGGTCATCACCGATCATTTCTCAAAAATGGTGCATTTGGTGCCGCTGCCGCGGTTACCTTCTGCACGGGCCTTGGCAGCGTTGTTCATCAGACATATCTTCCGCCTACATGGTATGCCAGACAAAATTGTCAGTGACCGGGGTCCCCAGTTTGCGTCTCGGTTCTGGAGAGAGCTCTGTCGTCTTCTCAGTATTGAGTTGAATCTCTCTTCCGCTTATCATCCCGAGACGAATGGGTTGGTAGAGAGGGCCAACCAGACCTTGGTCACATACCTGCGACATTTTGTTTCAGCCAGGCAGGATGACTGGGCATCCTTGCTATCATGGGCAGAGTTTGCACTGAACAACGCCGTTGCCGACTCCACTGGACAAACCCCATTCCTCCTCAACTATGGTCAGCATCCACGGGTACCTGTGCCTATGCCCGTGTCTTCCGCCGACTCCAGGGTGGCAGACTGGGCTGTGGAGGCACGGGATATTTGGGACCGCACTCAGGATGCCATTCGGGCCTCTAAGGAGAGAATGAGGTCCTCCGCGGATGCTCATCGGCGCCCCGCCCCGACCTTTGCTCCTGGCGACTTGGTGTGGCTCTCCGCCCGTAACATCAGGCTGCGAGTTGAGTCCACTAAATTTGCTCCTCACTACTTGGGTCCATTCAAGGTCCTCGAGCAGGTTAATCCTGTGGTCTATCGTTTGGCCCTTCCGCCACGCCTGGGTATCACCGACAACTTTCATGTGTCCCTCTTGAAACCCGTGTATATGTCCCGCTTTTCCGAGTCATCTGCTGGGACATCGGGTTCGTCTACGGACGATTATGAGGTGAACGCTATTTTGGGGTGCAAGGTGGTGCGTGGTAAAAAATTTTATTTGGTGGACTGGAAGGGTTATGGCCCCGAGGACAGGTCCTGGGAGCCTGTTGAGCACATTCGGGCTCCGCAGCTCATTGCTGCCTTCGAACGTAGCGAGGCCCAAGGAGGGGGGGGCCCTAGGAGGGGGGGTAATGTTAGGGGTCGAGTTCCCGCTTCTGCACAGGGGGAATCTCGAGCCACTTCCGCTGCGGTCTCCCATTCTTGTCCAGCCGCAGTGGAGCCTGCTCAGCAAGGACGTCGGTCCCAGCGTCTTGCTCATTCTCACTCTGTTCTGAGAGTTAGTGCTGCTTCTCCAGTCTCTGCCATTAAAGTCAGTGCTGGTCAGCAGCGAGCGGACTTCTCTGGGACTAAGTCCTTGTCTGCATGTACTGAGCATGCCCAGCGTAAGGTCTCCCGTTGGAGATCGAGGGTCATGTGCTCAGGCTCTGCAGCACATTCCATTGGTCCTCTTGGCAGGTCCTAGAAGGGCAAAAGTGCTGTGGCCACTTCCTGTGCTGCTGCTATATAAACTGCGCATGACCGCACGGCCATGCGCTAGTATTGTCTTACAATTGCTTATGTGTGTATGTTGTGAGTGCAAGTCGTCCTTGGAAACCCCTACCCTATTGAATGTCTGTTCGCGGAAGGTGTATGGCTGCTACCTAGCGCCCGACTTAGCCTACAGCACTAAACACACATCACAGCGTCCTGTAGCTGTGCCTGCCAGTACGGCGCCGTGCGCCTGCCTTGCGCTTTCCATACCCGAGTCTGGGTGGTTAGTGGCGTCCGTTAGTGCGGCATCGCTCGCACTCTTGTGCACATAGATTTCTTAAGGTTCTCTACACACCCAGTTGCGGTGTTACGCCAGCAAGGGTCTAATCGGGCTCCAATCCCTTCTGGGGTTAAGTCCGCTGACCACTTGCTCGCGCACTAGTGCGGTACTGCGGTCCTGTGAATTAACAGGATCGCTTTCTTCACGCTGGGTGAGGTTTAACCCACGCGTGTATACTTTAGTGTACCGCCATATTGTCTGCTAATTGCTAGCAGCAGGTTCTCACCTGCACGGTGGACCCCGGACTGCGAACGCACCTTTATCATCTGTCTTGGTGCGTTCCGCCAGTCCTAACAGTTAGTTAATATATTTTATTAAGTGAGTCAATACAAATAGCTATAAAACCCACTAAAACATCATGATAAGTGTTAAAGTCGAAAACTCCCCTTATCTCATCATATAAGACAGCAAAACTCCTAGAAAGTAAAACATATTAAATTCAATGTAAAGTGCAAAAAAATGTGTGCAATATATGATGGTCTCAGTTATTAAATGAATCAGATAAGGTATATCAATATACTGTATAACAATAGAATAATAAGTAGATAAATAAATATTAACAGAATAAATACTACAAAAAAACAAGGAGGTATGACAAAGGAGAATAAAGGGTATGAAATAGCCCCACGCGGGTCATCACAAATGTCACTTTTTCTGGGGGCATGAGCCATTCGTTATAGCTACCTTTTCTTTTTTTCTCTTCCTACTATCCTTTCACTATTACTACTGTTACTAGTAATAATAAAGGTATGATATATTTAGTAATAAATATAACTATTACTACAACTAAAAATAATAATACATATGTATATATATTTTAATAACGTACACTAATAATAATAGTATGATATATCTAACAATATATATTACTACTATTAATAATTAATAATAATAATAATATATATGACTAATAATAATAGTAATAATATACATAATAATAATGTGATATATCTAATATACTACTACTACTAATAATGTAATATATCTAATATACTAATAATAATGTGATATATCTAATATATTACAATTACTACTACTGCTAATAATAATAATAATAATAATAAGATACATCTAATAATAATAATCACAATCGAAAGTTTGCATCTAGTGATTTCCAGTGAATGGGAGGATTAGCTGTGGCTTCCTTGCCCATTGCTATTCAAGCAATTTCCTAATATACGAGTGTAGGTCATCCATGGGTGAAACTATACATTGAATATAAATATATATTCAGCATTTCCTTTCATAATACCTAAAAAAAACCTTCTTCTACATTTTTGTGTTTTCTAGAGGACTCGTAAACTGTTCATACTAATCACAAAGAAATACATTACTACACGGTGATGGCGCCACATGGAACAATCCATCATGTTCTTGTTTCTAAATATCTTGCTCTCAACATTGCCTTGTTAGATGATTGCCTCCGGTTCTGTCTGCCAGGACAGTTTCATTTGGAAACCTGCTGTGTCTCTTTATGGGGGAGGGCAATGGGAATGATGTGAAGCTTGAACATTGACAATGGCTGGATCCTTTTGTGATGGACAATAAATTCTGTGGCAAACACAAGTCAGGTATCTAACAAGGGACATGTGGCATGGCTACAATTCCTTTCCTACAGTTGTTTTTCCTTCTAAACTTTTTCTGCCAACTAAAAATAGCATAGCCATTATTAAACTGTGTCCTGTATACACATGTATCTCTCTATTTCATGTCTATTGACCTAACAAGCTGATATCTCTCGTTAGCTTTACCTAATCTTTAGTTCTTTAGCATAGAATAAGATACTTTCTAAATAATCCATCACACCTGATGACCAGTGAAGTCGTTTCTTTGAGGAGGAATATTGTTTCAGGTATATACAATAAAAGACACAATTTGTACTATAACTGTAATATATATATAGGCAATTTTTCTTCTTTTTAATTTACATGCCTAGGATATTATTTACCTTACAGTTGAACTCAGCAGAATAGATAATCTCCAATTTTCCGAGATGAAGCTTCAATACATGATTTTGTGTCTCATTCAATTAAATGACTCAGAGGACTATATTCAGGGAATTTATGCAGAAGAAATGATGTAGAAACAGATAGCTCATGAAAGGTAATTATGTCAATACCTGTCATTGTCAAATGAATATGTATGAGACTCACTACATTCAACAAGACTTCCAATGTGAGCTACTTGGAGATTTCAGATAGCATTGCTGGATTTCACAAGCCCTCATTAGACCAGGTGTTAATTGAACAAGAAAATACCGGATATTTTATGTTACTTATTTATATACTGTAAATATTTTGCATGAAGTACCGTATATTAAGACATACCGGACCATAAGACGCACCCCAAGTTTTGGAGTGGAAAAAAAATCTTCAGATAAAATGGTGGTTGTCTTGTAGTCCGTTTTAACAGTGGCTTACCTGTGGGGTGGCTGCAGTACAGCAGAGTCACAGGAAGCAGGGTCACTTTCTCAGAAGACCTGTGGTGACAGGAGTGGGACAATTCTGCAGGCACTTGACTTTCAGAAGATGTCAGCACTAGGGTTGAGCGAAACGGGTCGAAATTTTTCAAAAGTCGCCGACTTTTGGCAAGGTCGGGTTTCATGAAACCCGACCCGACCAAAGTGTGGGGTCGGCCATGAAGTCGGCGATCTTTTGAATCTAGAATCGGAATTCCGATACCGATTCCCGATATGTTTAAGATATCAGGAATTGGTATCGGAATTCAGATTTAAGTGTAAAATAAAGAATTAAAATAAAAAATATCGCAATACTTACCCTCTGACGCGCCCTGGTACTAACCGGGAACCTTCCTTCCTTAGAAGCAGCCTTCCAGGACCCTGCGGTGACGTCGCGGTGACGTCGCGGCTTGTGATTGGCCACGCGGCCGCCCATGTGACCGCTCGCGCGGCCAATCACAAGCCGCGACTTCACCCGCGACGTCACCGAAGGTCCTGGAAGGGCTGATTCTTAGGAAGGAAGGCTGCCGTTAAGAAGCAGGGCACGTCCGAGGGTGAGTATATTCCTATTAGGTATATACTCACCCTCGGACGCGCCCTGCTTCTTTCCGGCAGCCTTCCTTCCTAAGAATCAGCCCTTCCAGGACCTTCGGTGACGTCGCGGCTTGTGATTGGCCGCGCGAGCGGTCACATGGGCGGCCGCGCGGCCAATCACAAGCCGCGACGTCACCGCGACGTCACCGCAAGGTCCTGGAAGGCTGATTCTAAGGAAGGAAGGTTCCCGGTTAGTACCAGGGCGCGTCAGAGGGTAAGTATTGCGATATTTTTTATTTTAATTCTTTATTTTACACTAAAATATGGATCGCAGGGCCTGAAGGAGAGTTTCCGCTCCTTCAGACCCTGGGAACCATGGAAACCCAATTCACTGCATTGGGTTTCGAGTTTCGTCCGACCCCGACCCCGACTTTTTTATAGGATCGGCCGATTTCACTCGACCCGACTTTTTCAAAAGTCGGGTTTCGTGAAACCCGACCCGATCCTATAAAAGTAAAGGTCGCTCAACTCTAGTCAGCACCATTGAGTGGAGTCCCCTTTTCCATTGATTTACCTGCAGTGGGCTTCGGAAAAATGGTCTCTGCTCAGATTGAGAACTCGGGAGTCATCTTATGAGAGCCCAGAGAAGGCAGCATCGTCCTACCCCTAATGCTGCCACTGGCCTCTGGAAGCAGCGACCCTGCCTCCTGTGACCCCACTCCACTGCCACCTCCCACAAGTTAGCTCACTTCGAAATATAAGATGCACCACAATGTATCACCAAAATTTTGAGGAAAAAAGCATGTCTTATAATCTGAAAAATACGGTATATGTTACCTTTATCCAATATCTCCTCAATATGTAAACTTTGCAGTTTATAGGTATCAGTATTTATAATCTAAAGCTTTATGTGGCTCTAAAAGTAAGAAGGGGCACAAATACGACCATTATATTTGTTACGAATCTGGATTTTAGTTTGCAAATACTGACACAAATACTTACCAAAATACAACAATGTGAGACAGGCCTTAATGGGCTATCTGGCTCAGAGAAAGATATTAAAATACCATAACTAAGAAATTTTCAGTTAATAAAGATGATCTCCTATTCCAAGCTTACTTGTTAACCTGAAATATTGGCTGCTATGACTATTTATTGCTCTATAGGACCCTGTTCATTCCTTGACATGTTACCTTGGACAAGAAAACTGTGCAATTTTTCATTTCCCTTGTTTTGGCACTACAAGAAAATTTCTAAACTGGACATTCTATTTAACCCCTTCCCGATATTGGATATACTGGTACATCCAATGTCGGTCCCTGTTTATGATGGTGGCTCAGGAGCTGACCCTGTATCATACCCATTAGATGATAGCTGTGTCACACAGCCAGTCTCTACCTCTAACAGCAGTAATAACCCACTGCTATTGACTCCATGAATTATAGAGTCAATTTCTGGTAGAGGCCGCCGGATGCTGATCGGTTGCCATGTTAGCCAGGGGTCTGCTGAAGGCTCTCATGCATGTCATGATGGCAAGACTGTAATTTTTACTATGTACTACAAAGAAATAAAGACTTCAGGTCACCTTAAAGATAGTACAAGTTGTCAGACAATTTCAGATTCAAGCCCTATATGAGGACTAAAACATAAAGAAAAAGAAAATTTTTTAAAAATATAAAAAGAACATAAAAAATAATGTTACCCCTCTTTTTCCTAATGACAAATAAAGAAAATCTTAAAAATACACATATGTGTTTTCTTTGCATCCACAAAAGTCTGATGTCTAAATATATAAAGTTAAACACCAAAATCAGAAAAAATAATTGAAATGCAGAATTGTAGTTTTTTGGTTGCTGCAGCTCAGCTAAATTGTCGAATAAGAAAAAAATCTAAACTTTGTATCAGTACCAAAATGGTAATAATAAAAACATAGTATCACCACAAAAAATAAGCCCTTACACAGGTCAATATAAACATGAAAACATTAAAGGTCTTGAAAGGGTGACAGTGCCAAACCTTTCTTTTTCAGAAAATCCACATTTTTTTCCCCACTACTTAAATAAGAAATAAATAATTATATTTAATTCTTTCCACAATTTCACCGCACTTGGAATGCTTTTCTAGCACATTGATTGGTTAAATAAATGGTGTCATTCAAACATGCAACTCATCCGGCAACTACAACTCATCTACAAAAAAAATATAAATATATGGTAGAAAAAAAAACACAAAAATGGAAAATCGCCTGATCTGGAAGGGATTAATATCCTGTCTGTATACTACATACAGTGGCTTGCGAAAGTATTCACCCCTTCTACTTTTTTATTTTGTTACATTACTACCTGTGTTTAAATACTTTTGTTTTCCAATTTGTGTGTGATGCATCAGCACTAAATAGTGTAAGTTGGTGAGTTGAGAAAAATATAGGCATAAATTACATTTATGGGACCAAATAACTAAAAATCGGCATGTACACATGTATTCATCCCTTTTGATATGAAACCCCTAAAAATGTCGGGTGCAAGCAATTACCTTCATAAGTCACATGCTAAGTGAAAGGAAGTCCAACTGTGTGCAATCTGAGTGGCACATGGTCTGTTAGTATAAAGGCGGCAACACTATTAAGCAAGAGGCACTACTAACCAAACAACACTATGAAGACCAAGGAGATCTCCTAACAAGTCAGGGACAAAGTTGTTGAAAAGTAAAGTAGTAGTCCTAGTATGCATGGCCCCATGCCTATCCTGGTATGCAAGGCCCCCATTTTGACCTAGCATGCATGGCCTCATTCCTATCCTGGTATGCAAGACCCCATCTCGTCCTAGTATGCATGGCCCCATCCCTATCCTGGCATGCAGGGCCCCTATCTCCTCCTAGTATACACAGCCCCATCCCCATTCTGGTATAATTGGCCACTAATCCCATTCCTGGTATGCATGGCTCCATCAGAAAGCATTCAAAAAAAATTACACTTACCTTCCCGGCACTCCCTTGCAATATCTTGTTCCGGTGCTAGCAGCTGCTTTATGCTTCTAAGCAGCTCATGACAAGGACAATATGCGCTGATCACAAGCAGAGCACAGCTGCCAGAATACTCACTGCTCTCCACACAGGGACTGAGAGCGCAGAGAGCAGTGAGTATTCATTGCTCTTCAGTAGCGTGCACAGTGTCAGCTGGATCCTTCCTGCAGCTGCCAGCGGTCACGTTTCGCTACATAAGAGAAATAAATATTCACCTCTCTGGGCATGGAGAGAGATGAATATTCATTTCTCTTAAGTAGCGGCATATGTGACAAACAGCAGCAGCAAGAAGCCGGCGGCTGACACTGTGCACACTACTGAAGAGCAATTAATACTCACTGCTCTCTGCTTGCACAGTCCCGGCATGGGAAGCAGTGAGTATTCCGGCAGCTGCCCTTCAGCTTGCAAGCAGCACATGACGTACCTGCCATGCGCTGCTTACAAGCATGATGCAGCTGCTGGCATAGGAACAAGATGCTGCAAGGGAGCGCTGGGAAGGTAAGTGTAATGGGTTGTTTTTTAACATTTTCTGATGGGGCCATGCATACCAGGATGGGGGTGGGGCCAATTATAAAGATGGAGCCATGCATACCAGGACTGGAGTTGGGGGCCAATCGTGCCAAGACCTTATTAAAGAGAAATTAATATTCATTACCCTCCATGCCCAAGGGCATGGAATGCACTGAATATTTATTTCTCTTTAGCAGCAGGCACAGGATTTAGCCTCAGCTGCCAGCTCCAGCCTCCTGTGACCCGCTGCTCCACCGATACCACTCCCCCACATCCCCACCACAGCCAGAGCCAGTACATCTGGACTATAAGACGCATCCCCCATTTTACTCCACATTTTTGGGTGAAAAAAGTGCATCTTATAGTCCAAAAAATACAGTAATTTTTTTTCCAAAAAAGAAAATATAATCACTTGTAGCAGTTCAAGCGGTTTTTAACAATTTCAAACCACCATAATTTCACACAAAGCAAGTTAAACTGTATTTTTGACAATAGTCAATTTTTGGAAAAAATAAACTTTTGTCACCTGTATCAGGCCAATCAGTTTTTAAATATTTCAAACCACCATAATTTCACACAAAGCACGTTAAACTGTGTGGATGACAATAGTCAATTTTTGGAACAAAAAAGTTCTTGAACTGTAGCAGGCAAAGTGGTTGCTACAAATTTTAAACCACCATAATTTTACACAAAGCACGTTAAACTGTATGAATGACAGTCAATTTTTGGAACACAAAATTTTGTGAACTTCAGCAGGGCAACCGATTTTTTACAAATATTAAACCACCATTATTTTGAGCAAAGCAAGTTAAACTATATGGATGACAAAAGAGAGAAAATGTAATCATGTGAGGCAGTTCAAGCGGTTTTTAACAATTTGAAACCGCCATAATTTCACACAAAGGAAGTTAAACCGTATTGTTGACAATAGTAAATTTTAGGAACAAAATTGTTTTGTCACCTATAGGAGGCCAAGTGGTTTTTAAACATTTTAAACCACTGTAATTTTACACAAAGTATGTTAAACTGTATGGATTACAATAGTAATAGTAGGCAGAATGTATCACATAGAAACAGAAAAAGAACAAGATTAGAAGGAGTTTTGGTATGGTGGTTCAGCATCAGCACCAGTAGCACCACTAGAGGACTCTGATTAATGAAACTGTGCACATACAGGCCTGTGCAACTACTCTCTCCCTCCAATCACAACTGTCCCTGAGTTATGCAATGGCATGAGTGTGCTGAGCGTTGCGGCATCAGTCCTTTTAAAACCTCTGAGGAGGTAATACAGCCAGCCAATCACAGTAATGCCACTACCAAGATGGCTTCGGTTCAGTGACTGGCAGGCAATCTCCCCATGTTTATTGGCTTTGCAACAGGCACCAAACATGCAGGATGGGGATTCAAGCAATCAATCTGAGTGCTGAGCATATATCCGAGCACCCAGATTTTCGAGTGATATCCTCCGAGTATCACCGAGCACTTTCGCTCGTCACTAGTGTCCATCTTACCTTATCTTAAATTTTTAGCTCTGGTTCTCCGAATGTAAACAGCGGGTGGAGCCAGAACAGAATGGTTCTGCTCACTGCATAGTGGCAGCTGCTGAGAACTGCAGTTCAGCTTCTTTTCAGTTGAGCATGAATTGAGCTACAGTTCTCAGCAATTGATTTTTCTAGTGCTTGCATAGATTTAATAAAATGAGTCAATTTTAAGAACATAAAAATGTAAAATAAATAAATAAATAATTGACTGAATTACTCATTAAAGGATTATTCCCAAAATCACAAGTTATCCTTTATCCATAAAGGTTAGAACACTGATCGCTGGGGTTGAACCATTAGGACCCCCAGTTAACCTGAGATTGGGGCTCTGGAACTAAAATGATGGCAGCACTGTCCTGAATGGAGTGGAAGTATGCATGCTCAAAATAAATTCCATTCATTCTCTAGGAGGTGCTGTAAAAAGCCAAGCACAGAGCTCAGCAGTCAGTAGTCCCATAGAGAATGGGTGTAGTGGCAGACTAGCATGCACATGCTCCATTCTAACTGGAATTAAAAGTGTCTCATTCTGTTGATTGGTTGGGGTTCCAGCAGTCAGACCCCCGCATATTTAAAAGCTATCACCTATCTAGTGGATAAATGACAATGTCCATTCACTTGACAACTCCTTTAAAGGGAACCTGTCAGCAGGATTGTGCACAGTAACCTACACACACTGTCAGGTCAGTGCCGTTATACTGAATAAAATGATACCTTAGTTGATGAAATCCGTCTTGTGGTTGTTTCTTAATCTTTGTTTTCAGTTTTGTGTTAATGAGATTCTCGGGCCCTAAGGCAGGATTGGTGTATGTGGTGCTCTGATTGGATATTCATAATGCAGACTACTGACAGGTCACTGATCCCTCACTAACCTGCCCCCTAGTTTGCATAATGATTACCAGCACATACTGAATGGGGAAAAAAATGCTTCTGCAGGCAGGTATCAGACGTGGCACCGGCAATGCAACATAATCGCATTTTTACTGGGCACTTAATCCCTTAGGGCACGAGAATCTCATTAACACAAAACTGAAAATAAAGATTAAGAAACAACCACAAGACTGACTTCCTCAACCAAGGTATCATTTTATTCAGTATAACGGCATCAACCTGACACTGTGTGTAGGTTAATATGTACAATCCTGCTGACAGGTTCCCTTTAAGGCATAGGTACTGCGAGATACTTCTGGTAGTTTATAGTTGTCCTCTAAGGGATGAATAGTTTATCTGCTAGCATTGTGAACAATTTATTGATAATGTCTTAATATACATTTATAACAGTGCAAGGGGGTGTGGGTAGCACCTCCACCTTCCTTACATTTACACTGCATGTTCTGAGAATTACATCATAAAATGTTAATACTCAAATAATTAACACTATATATTCAGAGAAATGAAACAAAAAGAAAAAGCCATTTTTAGCACACATCATGAATAAATATTCCCAATGATATTCTATACGGCACTGAGCAGCAATTTATTTGGATATTTTTCCCTGCTAGTTTAGTGAATTCCCCTAGTGCAAAATTCAGAATTGCATATGAGATATTTGAGTGTCTCAAACGATGTATGATAAATGAAGTAGCATGCTACTTATACGCTTATCATGTTCTTTGACTAGCAACAGGTTCAGCAAAGGGCACAGCCAGTAAATGAAATTTTCCACCAGGACAATATATCATCAGAAGAAATGTATGCACTGAAAACTTACAAGCTCATTCAAGATGTGGACAAGGTGTGAAATGGTAAAAAATGAGAAGCAGGAGCAGCAATACAGAACATTTGAAATTCAGCTGCATTTTCATATGCATTGAAGATGCTACATTACATATATATATCACAATACAGAAGAAACTATAAAAGTTTTTTAACATCACATGTGAGAAATAAATTTCCACAATGTTACAAGCAGGATGCTGCTTACTCTTAAAAATAGTGCAGTTGTAAAGACCATTTGCTAAGTTTAGCTGAGTCATAGAGGCAAATTCATATACCTTTTGAGCAAGCGTAGAGTCTACAGAAAATTCTACACAATTTTTAAATTTGGTAGCAATTATTAAAAGCATTTTCAGATTTTCTGTACAATATTTGTTAAAATAATATAAGACAAGCCAAATCAAAATTGTGAGTCGTGAGACTGTTACCTTTTTATACAGTAAATTAACCCCTTCATGACCGGGGGATTTTTCGTTTTTCCGTGTTCGTTTTTCGCTCCCCTCCTTCCCAGAGCCATAACTTTTTTTATTTTTCCGTCAATTTGGCCATGTGAGGGCTTATTTTTTGCGGGACGAGTTGTACTTTTGAACAACATCATTGGTTTTAGCATGTCATGTACTAGAAAACGGGAAAAAAATTCCAAGTGCGGTGAAATTGCAAAAAAAGTGCAATCCCACATTGGTTTTTTGTTTGGCTTTTTTGCTAGGTTCACTAAATGCTAAAAATGACCTGCCATTATGATTCTCCAGGTCATTACGAGTTCACAGACACCAAACATGACTAGGTTATTTTTTATCTAAGTGGTGAAAAAAAATTCCAAACTTTGCTAAAAAAAAAAATAAAAAAATTGCGCCATTTTCCGATACTCGTAGCGTCTCCATTTTTCATCATCTGGGGTCGGTTGAGGGCTTATTTTTTGCGTGCCGAGATGACGTTTTTAATGATAGCATTTCGGTGCAGATATGTTCTTTTGATTGCCCGTTATTGCATTTTAATGCAATGTCGCAGCGACCAAAAAAACGTAATTCTGGCGTTTCAAATTTTTTTCCCGCTACGCTGTTTAGCGATCAGGTTAATACTTTTTTTTAATTGATAGATCGGGCGATTCTGAGCGCGGCGATACCAAATATGCGTAGATTTGATATTTTTTTTATTGATTTATTTTGATTGGGGCGAAAGGGGGGTGATTTAAACTTTTATGTTTTTTTTATTTTTTTCACATTTTTTTAAACTTTTTTTTTAAACTTTTGCCATGCTTCAATAGTCTCCAAGGGAGGCTATAAGCAGGCACAGCACGATCGGCTCTGCTACATAGCAGCAATCTGCTGATCGCTGCTATGTAGCAGAATTGCACGTGTGCTGTGAGCGCCGACCACAGGGTGGCGCTCACAGCGACGGGCAATCAGTAACCATAGAGGTCTCTAGGACCTCTATGGTTACCATTCACAAGCATCGCCGACCCCCGATCATGTGACGGGGGTCGGCGATGACGTCATTTCCGGCCGCCCGGCCGGAAGCGGTAGTTAAATGCCGCTGTCTGCGTTTGACAGCGGCATTTAACTAGTTAATAGGTGCGGGCAGATCTCGATTCTGCCCGCGCCTATTACGGGCACATGTCAGCTGTTCAAAACAGCTGACATGTCCCGGCTTTGGTGCGGGCTCACCGCGGAGCCCTGCATCAAAGCAGGGGAGCCGGCATCGGACGGTATAGTACGTCCGATGCCGGTAAGGGGTTAAAGAATAACTAAGCCTTTTTTATTTAATTATTGATCATTCTTTGCAAAGTTATACATTTTTTTAATATACTCCATTAGTTTATCTTGTTTCCTTTTTGGTCAAAGTCCATGCTGAAAGGACTGTTTCAACTGCCTTGTTCATGCATTTAAAGCAGCTGCTTTGAACTGCAGGTCTATCGTATATCTAAACTCCTGTGTGGGGTTATCGACTCTCCTTCCTTCCGTCAGACAAGGAGAGTGTTTTTAAATGGTGTCTCAGCATGGAGGAATGGAGTAGAGAATCTCACTTTGCAGTATGGATATTTGCTAGACCTGCAGTTCAAAACAGTTACTCTAAGTGCATGAACAAGGCGGTTTAAACAGTCCTTTCAGCATGGATAGTGAATATAATGTATTGAAGTACATTACAAAGGTTATTAACTTTTCAAAGACTGATCAATATTTAAATGAAAACATTTAGTTATGCATTAAAGCAGATCTGTCATCGGACTATGCTGTCATGGAAAGGCAGCATAGTATGGAGACAAACAATTCGCCAAAACTATATAAAAAAGCGTTATTATATTTGGCTAATCGCAGAGTTCAGAGAATACTTAGTTCATAGTTTATGAATTAGCTTAATTTTGTCCATTGATCAAACGGAACAAAGGGAGACATTAATTTTATCCTGACATTGCTTATATTTTGTAACCTTTACTCCTGTTTGTTTTATCGTTTCCTGTTCTAAGTTTTTATTATGCCTTTTTTGTACCTTGTTTTGTAGGAAAAGGTTATAGCACATTGTGTACTGAAGAACATACTGACTCATGCAACTTTTACATTTATATTCATTTTCTTAATATGAATAAAGTGATATTTTAATAGACTAATTGAATATTAATAGTGTTACCTTACGCTGACTTTTGTGAACAGCATTTTTACTGTGCACTGCTTTTTTATAACACATGCATCTCCATATCTTTAGCTATAATAATCCCACCACAGTTCTTGTCTCCACCCACCAGTAAAGTCTGACCCCTCACTAGCCTTTGCACTTCTTTATTTTCTGAGAAAATGACTAGTGATGAGCAAACATGCTCAAATAAGATTATGTGTTGCGAGTGTCGAATGGCCGGTCGCGAGACATGCAGCTGAGCTCACTTGAACATGCTTTGCGAGCATGCCGAAGACATTCTGTTAGCACTTGAGCATGCTCGGATAACACCATATCTGAGCACATTCGTTCATCACTAAAAATTACCTATTGTTTAAACCTGGTTATTGTTTTACATGTATTTAAAAAAAGTCAATGTTTTTTTTTCCATATTATGCTCTTTATTTAAAAAAATATATAATTAATAATCCTCCAATTAGGATATGGCAGTTGCTACTGATAACATTTCATGGAGAGGAAAGAGGGAAAAAGGAAGAGGAGGAGTTAGAACCAGAGCTTCTCCCTCTCCTTCCCCCTCCCACCTACATAACATCTTATTAACAGCTGCCATCTCCTATTTAAATAATGTATAAATATGTCTTTGCTGAATACATATTTTACCTGAGAATTGAGGATTTAAAAAATTTATGATCAGTCCAGGAGGAAAAAAAGCAGATTTCTCTGATAAGATATATGACAAAGTTTCTTATTTTGATGCGTAATATTGATTTGTGAATTAAATTTTAAAATGATGGTTACTCTTTAACCCCTTCACGAGATATTGCGTATATGTACTTCATATGTAATTTTCCCAACTCTGATGCGAGCTCAGTGTCTTTCTCAGCACATGATAGCTAATTTAATTAGCCATCATGCGCCTTTAACAGCTGCAGGTGGATCATAGCTCTACTCATGGCTGTTAACCAGTTAAGATTGATAGCAGGATTTAACACGTGTCAGCAGGAAGTACATCATAAACTTTGACTATCGGTGACCCTGTCACATGAATGGGAATCACTGATTGGTTGTCATGACAGCTGGGATCTTTTCCTGTCTTCCAGTACTATATATAGTAAAATCGATGGTGTCATTCAAAAGTGCAATTTATTCTGCAAAAAACCCTCAAACAGTTATAGTGATGGAAACATAAAAAAGTTATGGCTCTTGCATGAAAGTGAGGAAAAACTAAATCAAAAACTGGAAAAGCATGGTGTGAAGCATGGCGTGAAGGGGTTAATTCCCCAAACCTAAGTTGAGCAAGCTCTACATTTGGTTTAATTTAAGCTCCTAAGAACAATTATTGCCTCTTCCTAATTTAACACACAGCACACATGGGGTTTTAAATGGTGCCAATAGTTATAACAAAGAGTGTATAAAACAAAACCTTTTGAATGGTATAAACAAAACAAAACTCTGCTAATTGCAGCACTCAACTATTCCATCAGTCCACAGAGTCACATTCAAATACAGCAGCTTCTGTTTTTTTATTCATCAAGATAAGTTTTCCTTATATCTAAATTACACCATAGGTCATAAGGTTTGTTTTATAAAAATAATAGTGGTTGGATAATACTGACCTACAAAGCCATACATAACCTGTGTCCTCCATATATGTCTGAACTAATCTCCTGATATCTTCCCTCAAGTGATCTCCGGTCTTCCCAAGACCTCCTTCTCTCCTCCACACTTATAAGCTCCTAATCCAACCGCCTCCAAGACTTCTCCCAAATATCCCCCATCCTCTGGAATTCTTTGCCCCAACACGTCCGACTATCAACCACTAGGGTTGAGCGACCTTTACTTTTATATGATCGGGTTGGGTTTCACGAAACCCGACTTTTGAAAAAGTCGGGTCGAGTGAAATCGGCCGATCCTATAAAAAAGTCGGGGTCGGGCGAAACTCGAAACCCAATGCAGTGCATTGGGTTTCCATGGTTCCCAGGGTCTGAAGGAGCGGAAACTCTCCTTCAGGCCCTGCGATCCATATTTTAGTGTAAAATAAAGAATTAAAATAAAAAATATCGCAATACTTACCCTCTGACGCGCCCTGGTACTAACCGGAAACCTTCCTTCCTTAGAATCAGCCTTCCAGGACCCTGCGGTGACGTTGCAGTGACGTCGCGGCTTGTGATTGGCCGCGCGGCCGCCCATGTGACCGTTCGCGCGGCCAATCACAAGCCGCGACGTCACCCGCGACGTCACCGAAGGTCCTGGAAGGGCTGATTCTTAGGAAGGAAGGCTGCCAGAAAGAAGCAGGGCGCGTCCGAGGGTGAGTATATTCCTATACTGCTTCTTTCCGGCAGCCTTCCTTCCTAAGAATCAGCCCTTCCAGGATCTTCGGTGACGTCGCGGGTGACGTCGCGGCTTGTGATTGGCCGCGCGAGCGGTCACATGGGCGGCCGCGCGGCCAATCACAAGCCGCGACGTCACCGCGACGTCACCGCAGGGTCCTGGAAGGCTGATTCTAAGGAAGGAAGGTTCCCGGTTAGTACCAGGGCGCGTCAGAGGGTAAGTATTGCGATATTTTTTATTTTAATTCTTTATTTTACACTTAAATCTGAATTCCGATACCAATTCCCGATATCTTAAACATATCGGGAATCGGGATCGGAATTCCGATTCTAGATTCAAAAGATCGCCGACTTCATGGCCGACCCCACACTGGGGTCGGGTCGGGTTTCATGAAACCCGACCTTGCCAAAAGTCGGCGACTTTTGAAAAATTTCGACCCGTTTCGCTCAACCCTATCAACCACATTCAGATCCTTCAAATGGAACCTGAAAACCCATCTCTTCAGGAAAGCCTACAGCCTGCACTGACCCCGCTGCCTCCTCATCACTACCAAAGCTACCGCCTCACCAACACTGGAGCTCCAGCAACCCTCAACCTACTGTCTCCTTCCCCATATTCCTGTAGAATGTAAGCCCGCAAGGGCAGGGTCCTCACCCCTCTGTATCAGTCTGTCATTGTTAGTTTGTTTACTGTAAGTGATATCTGTAATTTGAATGTAACCCCTTCTCATGTAAAGCACCATGGAATCAATGGTGCTATATAAATAAATAATAATAATAATAATGGTAGACATTTTAAATATATTTGGGTGACTGACTATAGCTTCACTAAATGAGGTCTTGTTTTTTTTACAAATTGAACTGTAGTTTTTTAAGTACTCATTTTACCAGGTACGTAATTAAGAATTATACCGGTGTTAACTTTTATAGATTAAAAAAAAACAATCATTCCATCATTTATTTAAAGATGTATTGGTATACAGTATATACAGTAACATTATCTCTATGTACCAGTACATTTTGCCTTTTGAGAGGAAGAAAGAGTACTATTTAGACCTTCAGGCAGAGAAAATCCTCCTAAACTCAGATGCAGCCTGTAGTTCTGTTCTAATCTGTAGCCTGTCATGCTACAGATTGTGAGCTTGAATCCTAGGAAAGAACACATGTGCACAGCCTCTTGCAGCAACAGCATGAAAAGCTAAATGTGCCCACAAGTCTGACAGGTGGGAGTGAACAGTGTAATATTCTGTATACATAAATGAAAAATACAGTGTGGTATCACTGCAGCCATTTGGTAAATTTAAAAAAGTTCATTGTTTCACATTAATGTACACGCTGTACCCCATCTTTACTGAAAACAAAATGGAAATGTAGAAATGTTTGCAAATTAAAAAGTAAAACTGAAATATCACGTGGTCATAAATATTCAGGCCATTTGCTCAGACACTAATATTTAAGCCACATGCGGTCCATTTCCTTGTGATCCTCCTTGAGATGGTTCTACTCTTTCATTGGAGTCCAGCTGTGTTTACATAAACTGATAGGACTTGATTTGGAAAGGCACACACCTGTCTATATTAGACCTCACAGTGCATGTCAGACCAAATGAGAATCATGAGGTCAAAGGAACTGGCCAAGGAGCTCAGACAGAATTATGGCAAGGCACAGATCTAGCCAAAGTTAGAAAATAATTTATGCATAACTCAATGTTCCTAAGAGCACAGTGGTATTCATAATCCTTAAAAGGAAGAAGTTTGGGAAAACCAGAAGTCTTCCTAGACCTGGCTGTCAAGCCAACATGAGCAATAGTGGGAAAAGAGCCTTGGTGAGAGAGGTAAAGAAGAACCCCAAGATCACTGTGGCTGAGCTCCAGAGATGCAATAGGCAGATGGGAGAAAATTCCACAAAGTCAACTATCACTGCAGCCCTCCACCAGTTGGGCCTTTATGGCAGAGCGGCCAGACGGAAGCCTCTCCTCAGTGCAAGACATATGAAAGCCCGCAGAGAGTTTGCTAAGAAACACATGAAGGACTCCCAGACTATGAGAAATAAGATTCTCTGGTCTGATGAGATGACAATAGACCTTTTTGGTGATAATTCTAAGTGTTATGTGTGGAGAAAACCAGGCACTGCTCATCACCTGCCCAATACAATCCCAACAGTGAAACATGGTGGTGGCAGCATCATGCTTTGGGGGTGTTCTTCAGCTGCAGGGACAAGATAACTGGTTGCCATTGAAGGAAACATGAATTCGGCCAAGTACAGAGATATCCTGGATGAAAACCTCTTCAAGAGTGCTCTGGACCTCAGACTTGGCCGAAGATTCACCTTCCAGCAAGACAATGACCCTAAGCACACAGCTAAAATAACAAATGAGTGGCTTTAGAACAACTCTGTGACCATTCTTGACTGGCCCAGCCGGTGCCTTGACCTAAACCCAATTGAGCATCTGTGTAGAGACCTGAAAATGGCTGAGGATCCCAAAATCCAGGTGTGAAAAACTTGTTGCATCATTTCCAAGAAGACTCATGGCTGTATTAGCTCAAAAGGGTGGTTCTACTCAATATTCTACTCAATACTGAGCAAGTGGTCTGAATACTTATGACCATGTCATATTTCAGTTTTTCTTTTTTAATAAATTTTCAAAAAAAAATTCTACATTTCTGTTTTTTTTCAGTCAAGATGGGGTATATAGTGTACATTAATGAGAAAAAAATGAGCTTTCCTGAATTTACCAAATGGCTGCAATGAAACAAAGAGTGAAAATCTTAAAGGGATATGAATACTTTCCGTACCCACTGTACCTCTTGTCTGGATGGTAACAGTTTTTTAATTTTAACTATTGGGGAGCAGCTCTTGCTTATGTATTCCACACGCCCATATATTTGTGTAAACGTGTAAGCTCCATAAGGGTCTGGGCAAGTATATTTCTTAGATAGTACACTCTGGAATACTATTCCATTAATGTAACAATAAAATGTAGAAGAAATGGTGCTTTCTCTGTATTTCTTTCTATGTATTGAGCTCACGTCATGGGTATCACAGGATGGTGGCATCTGACTTAGGAGATCACAGATTTATAAATGTCACTGTAGCTAAGTAGTTAATCTGTGTTTATCTGTCTGGCACCAGATTTATAGATGGAGCCTATAAAATGTTATAGTTTGAGGTTAAGGATCATTTGAACTTTTCCTCAGCATACGGTTTTACAGGATGTGTAAACTATCACATTTAAGTTCAGATTAATAACAATGGAAAAGGACATCACAGAAAAAAATATAAAGTATATACCTTGTTGACTTATCTAGTCAGATCCACAGATTCAGCAGTTACAGATGTAGCACAGCTGAGTTTTCTTTATTTACATATTTTAACACCATTTCTCGGCGAGATCCCTTACATTTGTATACCTCTCATTTGCGTTCCAATATCTTAGATGTTTAATATTATACCTTGTCTTTTAGGGTATGTGCACACGTTGCAGATTTGCCTGTGGAATTTTCTGTGCAGATTCTGCATCTCTTGGCAGAAAACACAGGTAAAAATCTGCGTGGATTTGATGCGTTTTTGATGCAGACTTTCATGCGTTTTTTTCATGCGGATGGGTATGCGTTTTTGAAAGCTAAATAAAGATCTATTATTGCACAAAAAAAAGAATTGTGATGTCATTTCTTGTTCACCCACTTCATTTACATACACCATTGAAGAATAATGTTTACACATACAGAAAGATAGATAGATAGATAATAGATTATAGATAATAGATAGATGGATGATAGATAATAGATAGATAGATTATAGAATAGATACAGTAGATACAGATAATAGATAGATGTATAGATAGATCTATCTAATCTATAGATCTGTCTATCTGTTGTCTATCTATCTATAGATCTATCTATCGATAGATCTATCCATCTATCTATAGATATATCTATCCATCTGTAGATAAATAGATAAATCGATAGATAGATAGATAATACCTAGCCCGATGTTTAGTAATAAACATAATAAAATGGTACATAAACAGTTAAAGACACACACACAATCTGCATAAGGCCGGGGTCACAATTGCGAGAAACTTGCATGTGTCTCGCCCCTCAATACCCGGTACTGCCGCTGGCACTCAGGACTGGAGCGTTCAGCTGCATAGAAATAAATTCAGCCGCATGCTCCGGTCTCGAGTGCCGGCGGCAGTGCAGGTGCACAAGTGTGACCCCGGCCTTAAAAGCAATACCTGTTTAATTTATACAAAAATTGTAAAAAAAAATTGCGTAGGTGCCAATATTTATAGCTTGGGAAGGGGTTAATACCCATGGATCTTCCCAGCCTATGAATATCACCCTGCAGCTGTATATTTAGCCTTTAATAGCTATTAAAATAGGGGACCCCCCAAAAAAATGACATGAGGTCCCCCTATAATTAATAGCCAGAAAAGGCTATGCAGACAGCTGCAGGCTGATATTCATTGCCTAAAAAGGGGCTATGGATATTGGGCCCCCCTGGCTACAAATACCAGCCCACAGTCACCCCAAAAATGGCACATCTGTAAGAAACGCCAATTCCGGCACTTAGCCTCTCTCTTCCCACTGTCCTGTAGTGGTGGGCGGTGGCATAAGGAGTAATAGAATAGAGGGCTAATGTCACCTTTGAATTGTAAGGTGACATCAAGCCGGCTTAGTAATGGAGAGGTGTCAATAAGACACCTCTCCATTACTAATCCTATAGTTGTTAATGGGTTAAATAAACACACAAACATGCAGACTAAAGTATTTCAATGAAATAAAACACCAATGCAAATACTCCTTGGTCCAACATAGTCCATTTAATAACCAGTGTCCCACAACAATCTTCCCTATAGAGCTGTCACATCAGGAGATGTGACAGCTCTATAGGCCTCCAGTGACACACTGACAGGAGACAATGGCTCCAGCAGTGCATCAATGAATAGGTTACCTGAGTTCAGGCTCTCACTTTATGGCAACGCTGCGTGGGAGTTTTCCCACGCAGTGGTAACGCAAGTGACAGTATGAACTATATTGAACTAATGGCGATGTGATACCGTGCAGAGGATTATCTCCTGTTTCTGTACAGAGGAGCCCGTGGAGAGCGGTCGCATCTGCTGATGTGACAGCTCCTCACAGGAGATCACCGTGGGACACTCGTTATTAAATGGATTACATCGGATCAGGGAGTATACTGTTGTTTTTTTTATTTTTATCTTTCTTTACAGGCGATCAAGGGCTTCGGGGTCTAGGTGATTGGTGAGTATATACTGTATGTTGTATGTACTGTATATCTATATGTATGTACTGTACTTGTGTATGTGCATTTTTTTTACACAGTAGCCTGTCACTGTAGCAGGACGATGCCTGCCTACATACAGCCACGGACACACACACAGCCCCGCAGACCCCCGCACACCCACGCATACACACACAGACACACACAAACACCCGCACACAGAGACGCACATCTTCTCCGCACACACAAAGTACCCGCCCACACACAGTCTCCGCCCACACTCCGCTCACAAACTCTTGCCCCTCCCTATTTGCAGCATTTCTCGCAGGCACATCCACAGCAAATCCGCAGATATTTTATAAATCTGTGGTTTTGCTGTGGATTGGCCTGACACAATGGAAGTCAAAGGGTGCAGGAGCGCTGCAGATCCACAAAAAGAATTGACATGATGCGGAAAATAAAACGCAGCAAATCCGCGTGTTTTTTCCCGCAGAATGTGCACAATTCTCAATTTCACATTGACTAACATTGCTTGTGCAATACACTGCGGATTTGATGCAATTCCACGCATCCAAAAACGCTGCGGATCCGCAACATGTGCATATAGCCTGCAGGTAGCAAAATACAATGCAGCAATCAGTTCCCGGGTTGAGAAATGCTTGGAATGAGGATGCGGTGCATGGAGGCTTCAGGCTGGTTTCCTGAGCAAGTGAACAGTGAAAAAAAAGGGAAAATCCAGCAACTGAAAAATAAACAAAAACATCACATTTATTTGTAGATTAAAACATGAAAAAGTAAAGCTTTAAAAACAGTGTAATGGTCAACGCTTTTAGAGCTTCCCTAGCTCTTAATCATGCACTGTAGGTCATGTTAAACCATTAAGCCCCGAGGGTGGTTTGCACGTTAATGACCGGGCCAATTTTTACAATTCTGACCACTGTCCCTTTATGAGGTTATAACTCTGGAACGCTTCAACGGATCTTGGCGATTCTGACACTGTTTTCTCGTGACATATTGTACTTTATGATAGTGGTAAAATTTATTCGATATAACTTGCGTTTATTTGAGAAAAAAACAGAAATTTGGCAAAAATTTTGAAAATTTCACAATTTTCCAAATTTGAATTTTTATACCCTTAAACCACAGAGATATGTCATGCAAAATATTTAATAAGTAACATTTTCCACATGTCTACTTTACATCAGCACAATTTTGGAACCAAAATTTTTTTTTGTTAGGGAGTTATAAGGGTTAAAATTTGAACAGCAATTTCTTGCTTTTACAACACCATTTTTTTTTTAGGGACCACATCTCATTTGAAGTCATTTTGAGGGGTCTATATGATAGAAAATACCCAAGTGTGACACCATTCTAAAAACTGCACCCCTCAAGGTGCTCAAAACCACATTCAAGAAGTTTATTAACCCTTCAGGTGTTTTACAGGAATTTTTGGAATTTTTAAATAAAAATGAACATTTAACTTTTTTTCACACAAAATTTATTTCAGCTCCAATTTGTTTTATTTTACCAAGGGTAACAGGAGAAAATGGACCCCAAAAGTTGTTGTACAATTTGTCCTGAGTACATTGATACCCCATATGTGGGGATAAACCACTGTTTGGGCGCATGGCAGAGCTCGGAAGGAAAGGAGCGCCATTTGACTTTTCAATGCAAAATTGACTTGAATTGAGATGGGACGCCATGTTGCGTTTGGAGAGCCCCTGATGTGCCTAAACATTGAAACCCCCCACAAGTGACACCATTTTGGAAAGTAGACCCCTTGAGGAACTTATCTAGATGTGTGGTGAGCACTTTGACCCACCAAGTGCTTCATAGAAGTTTATAATGCAGAGCCGTAAAAATAAAAAATCATATTTTTTCACAAAAATGATCTTTTTGTCCCCAGTTTTTTATTTTCCCAAGGGTAAGAGAAGAAATTAGACCAGAAAAGTTGTTGTGCAATTTGTCCCGAGTACGCTGATACCCCATATGTGGGTGAAAACCATTGTTTGGGCGCATGGCAGAGTTCGGAAGGGAAGGAGCGCCATTTGACTTTTCAATGCAAAATTGACTGGAATTGAGATGGGACGCCATGTTGCGTTTGGAGAGCCCCTGATGTGCCTAAACATTGAAACCCCCCACAAGTGACACCATTTTGGAAAGTAGACCCCTTGAGGAACTTATCTACATGTGTGGTGAGCACTTTGACCCAACAAGTGCTTCATAGAAGTTTATAATGCAGAGCCGTAAAAATAAAAAATCATTTTTTTTTCACAAAAATGATCTTTTTGCCCCCAATTTTTTATTTTCCCAAGGGTAAGAGAAGAAATTAGACCACAAAAGTTGTTGTGCAATTTGTCCTGAGTACGCTGATACCCCATATGTGGGTAAAAACCATTGTTTGGGTGCATGACAGAGCTCGGAAGGGAAGGAGTGCTATTTAACTTTTCAATGCAAAATTTACTGGAATTGAGATGGGATGCCATGTTGCGTTTGGAGAGCCCCTGATGTGCCTAAACATTGAAACCCCCCACAAGTGACACCATTTTGGAAAGTAGACCCCCTAAGGAACTTATCTAGATGTTTTATGAGAGCTTTGAACCCCCAAGTGTTTCACTACAGTTTATAACGCAGAGCCGTGAAAATAAAAATTCTTTTTTTTTTCTTCACAAAAATGATTTTTTTAGCCCCCAGTTTTGTATTTTCACAAGTGTAACAGGATAAATTGGACCCCAAAAGTTGTTGTCCAATTTGTCCTGAGTACGCTGATACCCCATATGTGGGGGGAAACCACTGTTTGGGCACATGGCAGAGCTCGGAAGGGAAGGAGCGCCATTTGGAATACAGAGTTAGATGGATTGGTCTGCAGGTGTCACGTTGCATTTGCAGAGCCCCTGATGTACCCAAACAGTAGAAACTCCCCACAAGTGACCCCATATTGGAAACTAGACCCCCCAAGGAACTTATCTAGATGTGTTGTGAGAACTTTGAACCCCTAAGTGTTTCACTACAGTTTATAACGCAGAGCCGTGAAAATAAAAATTCTTTTTTTTTTCACAAAAATGATATTTTAGCCCCCAGTTTTGTATTTTCACAAGGGTATCAGGATAAATTGGACCCCAAAAGTTGTTGTCCAATTTATCCTGAGTACGCTAATACCCCATATGTGGGGGGAAACCACTGTTTGGGCGCATGGCAGAGCTCGGAAGGGAAGGAGCGCCATTTGGAATACAGACTTAGATGGATTGGTCTGCAGGCGTCACGTTGCATTTGCAGAGCCCCTGATGTACCCAAACAGTAGAAACCCCCCACAAGTGACCCAATATTGGAAACTAGATCTCCCAAGGAACTTATCTAGATGTGATGTGAGAACTTTGAACCCCCAAGTGTTCCACTGCAGTTTACAACGCAGAGCCGCGAAAATAAAAAAATCTTATTTTTCCCACAAAAATGATTTTTAACCCCCCACATTTTTATTTTCCCAAGGATAACAAGAGAACTTGGACCCCAAAAGTTGTTGTCCAATTTGTCCTGAGTACGCTGATACCCCATATGTTGGGGTAAACCCCTGTTTGGGTGCACTGGAGAGCTCGGAAGGGAAGGAGCACTGTTTTACTTTTTCAATGTAGAATTGGCTGGAATTGAGATCGGACGCCATGTCGCGTTTGGAGAGCCCCTGATGTGCCTGAACAGTGGAAACTCCCCAATTCTACCTGAAACCCTAATCCAACAACACCCCTAACCCTAATCCCAACGTTAACCCTAACCACACCCCTAACCCTGACACACCCCTAATTCTAATCCCAACCCTAATCCCAACCGTAAATATAATCCAAACCCTAACCCTAACTTTAGCCCCAACCTAACCCTAACTTTAGCCCCAACCCTAACCCTAACTTTAGCTCCAACTCTAACCCTAACTTTAGCCCCAACCCTAACCCTAACTTTAGCTCCAACCCTAACCCCAACCCTAACCCTAGCCCCAACCCTACCCCTAGCCCTAACCCTAGCCCTAACCCTAGCCCCAACCCTAACCCCAACCCTAGCCCCAACCCTAGCCCCAACCCTAACCCTAGCCCTAACCCCAGTCCCAACCCTAGCCCCAACCCTAGCCCCAACCCTAGCCCTAACCCTAGCCCCAACCCTAGCCCCAACCCTAGCCCTAACCCTAGCCCTAACCCTGATGGGAAAATGGAAATAAATACATTTTTTTAATTTTATTATTTTTCCCTAACTAAGGGGGTGATGAAGGGGGGTTTGATTTACTTTTATAGCGTTTTTTATATCGGATTTTTATGATTGGCAGCTGTCACACACTAAAAGATGCTTTTTTTATAGCAAAAAAGTTTTTGCGTCTCCACATTTTGAGACCTATAATTTTTCCATATTTTGGTCCACAGAGTCATCTGAGGTCTTGATTTTTGCGGGACGAGTTGACGTTTTTACTGGTAACATTTTTGGACACGTGACAGTTTTTGATCACTTTTTATTCCGATTTTTATGAGGCAGAATGACCAAAAACCAGCTATTCATGAATTTCTTTTGGGGGAGGCATTTATACCGTTCCGCGTTTGGTAAAATTGATAAAGAAGTTTTATTCGTCGGGTCAGGACGATTACAGCGATATCTCATTTATATCATTTTTTTATGTTTTGGCGCTTTTATACGATAAAAGCTATTTTATAGAAAAAATAATTATTTTGGCATCGCTTTATTCTCAGGACTATAACTTTTTTATTTTTTTGCTTATTATGCTTTGTGGCAGCTCGTTTTTTGCGGGACAAGATGATGTTTTCAGCGGTACCATGGTTATTTACATCCGTCTTTTTGATCGCATGTTATTCCACTTTTTGTTCGGCGGTATGATAATAAAGCGTTGTTTTTTGGCTCGTTTTTTTTTTTCTTACGGTGTTCACTGAAGGGGTTAACTAGTGGGACAGTTTTATAGGTTGGGTCATTATGGACGCGGCGATACTAAATATGTGTACTTTTATTGTTTTTTTTTTTTTTTAGATAAAGAAATGTATTTATGGGAATAATATTTTTTTTTTATTTATTTATTTATTTAGTAATTTTTATTTTTTTTTACACATGTGGAAATTATTTTTTTACTTTTTTACTTTGTCCAAGGGGGGGACATCACAGATCGCCTATCTTACAGTTTGCACAGCACTCTGTAAGATCGGCGATCTCACTCACATCGCTGCAGGCTTAAAGAGCTGCAGCTGCAGCCTGCTCCTGATCCGGAGGTACTCCCTGCAGGACCCGGATGCAGCCCCGCGGCCATTTTGGATCCGGGGCCTTCAGGGAGAAGACGCTTGGTACAAGGTGATCACATCACCTTGTACCGATCGTCTCAGGGAAGCCCGCAGGGAGCCCCCTCCCTGCGCGATGCTTCCCTGTACCGCCGGCACACCGCGATCATGTTTGATCGTGGTGTGCCAGGGGTTAATGTGCCGGGAGTGGTCCGTGACCGCTTCTGGCACATAGTGCCGGATGTCAGCTGCGATAGGCAGCTGACACCCGGCCGTGATCGGCCGCGCTCCCCCCGTGAGGGATAAATGATTCTGACTCCCTGCAACACCCACTAGGGAGAGTCTGCTGCAAGCAAGTTTATACAACTCAAAATAAGTGTCACCAATATGTCATGAATATTAAATACTAGCTGAAGAGTCCAGCATTGCCCGGGCATAGTAACTAAGTAAGTTATAACAAATTATAATGATTATCCTCCATCCCATAGTCTAGTGCCCACATATGCATCAAACATCCTCCATCCCATAGTCCAGTGCCCATAGACCAATCAAACATCCTACATCCCATAGTCCTGTGCTCATATACCCATCCTACACATCCTCCAACACTTAGTCCCATGCCCATATACCCATCATACATATCCTCCACTCCATTATCCAGTGCCCATATACCCATCTATATATATAATTGTCTAAGGGTTTTTCCGTCTGTCTTTCTGTCTGTCTGTCCTGGAAATCCCGCGTCTCTGATTGGTCGAGGCCGCTAGGCCTCGACCAATCAGAGACGGGCACAGCATGGCGACGCTGATGTCATAAAGGTTGCCTTGACCAATCAGCGACGGGCACAGTCTGGCGCGAATTCGCCTCGACCAATCAGCGACGGGCACAGTATCGACATAGATGTCATAATGGTTGCCATGGCAACGATGATGTCATAAAGGTTGCCTCGACCAATCAGCGACGGGAACAGTCTGCCGCGATTTTCTGGAATCATCATTGTCCATATACTACGGGGACATGCATATTCTAGAATACCCGATGCGTTAGAATCGGGCCACAATCTAGTCATACATATCCTCCATCATATAGTCCCATGCCAATATACCCATCAAACATATCCTCCATTCCATAGTCCTATGCCCATATACTCATCATACATATCCTCCATCCCTTAGTCCAGTGCCCATATTATTTATTATTATTATACATTTTTATAGTGCCATTTATTCCATGGTGCTTTACATGTGAACGGGGCAAATATAGACAAGTACAATAAACAGGAGTAAAACAAGGCATACACAAGTACAGGAGGAGAGAGGACCCTGCCCGCGAGGGCTCACAGTCTACAGGGGATGGGTGAGGATACACTAGGAAAGGGTAGAGCTGGTCATGCGGCGGTTCAGTAGACTGGGGGTCACACATCCTCCAACCCATAGTCCAGTGCCCATTTACCCATCACACATTCCCATCCCATAGTTCCGTGCCCATATGCTCATCACACATCCTCCATCCCATAGTCCAGTACCTATATACCCATCACACATCCTCCATCCCATAGTCCAGTGCCCAAATACCCATCAAACATATCCTTCAACCCATAGTCTGGTGTCCATATACCCATCATACAACCTCCATCCCATAGCCCAGTGCCCTTTTACCCATCATACACATCCTCCATAGTCTTGTGCCCATATACCCAACATACACATCCTTCATTCCATAGTCCAGTGCCCATACACCATCATACATTTCCTCATCCCATAGTCCCATGCCATATACCCATAATACGTATCCTTCATCCTATAGTCCCGTGTCCATATACCATCATACACATCCTCCATCCCATAGTCCAGTGCCCTTATACCCATCATACACATCCCCCATAGTCTTGTGCCCATATACCCACCATACACATCCTTCATTCCATAGTCCAGTGCCCATATACCATCATACATTTCCTGATCCCATAGTCCCATGCCATATACCCATAATACGTATCCTTCATCCTATAGTCCCGTGTCCATATACCATCATACACATCCTCCATCCCATAGTCCAGTGCCCATATACCATCATACACATCCTTAGACCCATAGTCCCGTGTCCATATACCCATTATACATATCCTCCATCCCATAGCCCCGTGCCCATATACCCATCACACATCCTCTAGCCCATAGCCCCGTGCCCATATACCCATCACACATCTTCCATCCCATAGTCCAGTGCTCATACACCCATCATACATATCTTCCATCCCATAGTCACGTTCCCATACACCCACCATTCATAGTCCAGTGCCCATATACCCATCATAGATCCTCCATCCCATAGTCCCATGCCCATATACTCATCACACATCCTCCATCCCATAGTCCCGTGCCCATATAGTCATCACACATCCTCCATCCCATAGTCCCATGCCCATATACTCATCACACATCCTCCATCCCATAGTCCCGTGCCCATATAGTCATCACACATCCTCCATCCCATAGTCCCATGCCCATATACTCATCACACATCCTTCATCCCATAGTCCCGTGTCCATATACTCATCACACATCCTCCATCCCATAGTCCCGTGCCCATATACCCATTATAGATCCTCCATCCCACAGTCCCATGCCCATATACTCATCACACATCCTCTATCCCATAGTCACAAGCTGGGTGGCGCTGAGCAGGGAGTTGCTGGAGATGTGCTGTTATGTAACCTGGCAGTGTGGCTTTGTGTGCGGCCGCTGATGTGATTTTCAACACTGGTAACAATAGAGTGGTTTTAAGGAGGCGGAGGTTATTCATTTCTGTTTATTGTCTGGGGGGCAGACAATGGCTGGGAGATTATGTTCCCTGGAATGCTAGATTTCTCCCAAGAGGTCAGTGTGCATTTTGAGGTGTTGTAGAGTGGGAAAACTGTTGCTCACAGCAACCAATTACAGCTCAGCTTCTTTTAAACAGCTTTGGTGAAATGAAAGATGCTTAGTGATTGGGTGGGGCTATGTGGAGTGGGCGTGGCTGATATACACACATATACACACAAACATACACTCATTTTTATATACATAGATAAATATTTGAGTCTAAAAAATAATGGACAGGTAGAAAGTGCTCCTTTTTTATGTCACAATTACAACTTCTGCCATTTTTGGGTACATACGTGGCAATGAGGAATGTAGAAGATAATGCAGTTGTATCCAAGACTAGGTGCCAAATGCACCCGAATTTTAGAATTCAACGTTTATGGACGGCACATGACTTTTCTGCTTGTATGGAATGTAGGAGAGCTTCCACTATACTTGACTGTGCTTGCTGTGTTAGACAGTCGGCATATGCCCCTAACAGCAGCAACAATCAGGGTGTCACACGGTGTTCACAAATTGATTGCCATGACACTCAGGGCTGTTTGTAATTACTGTAACTGTCATCTTTGTCCCCCTTTGAAGCTTTTATAGAAGATTGTTAATTTCACTATACATTGCAATATCGAAGTATTGAAATATATAGCACACGTGATCGTAGTTTCAAGTCCCCTAGTAGGCTAAAATAATGTAAATAACTAAGTTTCAAAATATTAAATTAAAAATATGAAAATTTTATTCACCTCTATTTTCCCAATACAAAAATAAAGACATGAAAAAAGTCCATAACAGTCTGATCTTTCAAATTTTTAAATTATTTAAAGCACCACTCAAGCATTTTTTAATGTAACCACTAGAATGGTGTCACTAATGTAAGTTTCGTGCTTCTAATAATATACTAACTAGCCGCCGTCTACATCTGTTATCAGCGCCGCTCTCGTCGGTCTTATGCAGTTCAGACCTGCCGTCTTGTTCCAGGATTTGCTGGGCTATCTGGAAATCACAACTGAATGTAAGTCTATGAGGACCAGAACAAGACTCATAGACTTAAGGTACCGTCACGCTCAGCGACGCTGCAGCGATATAGACAACGAGCCGACCTAAACTAGATCGCTGGAGCGCCGCTGTTTAGGTCGCTGTAGAGATATCAAACACAGCAACTCCAGAACGATGCAGGAGCGATCCAGTGACGTAACGGCGACTCACTTCTCGTTCTCGCTGGTTGTTAGCTCCATGTCAAACAGCCGGAGTGTACCGATCCGACACACATCTAGGGGCCCTATGCTCGTTGCTGGCGTCGTTGCTTTTGATGTCAAACATTACGATACACGCCGACCTAGTGACGAAATAAAGTTCTGGACTTCTAGCTCCGACCAGTGATGGCACAGCGGGATACAGATCGCTGCTGTGTGTCAAACACAACGAGATCGCTATCCAGGACGCTGCAACGTCACGGATTGTTGTCATTCTCTTTGCAAAGTTGCTGAGTGTGACGGTACCTTTACACTAAGAGCTTGTGACTGTTACCTCTGGCTTCCAGCCAGTCAGACGTTTTGCTCACCAGATGGAAGTTTGGGACCCGCAAAGTGTTAGGAAAAGCTGAACGTGGTGGCTGCACGTGCCCTTAACCCCTTTCCAACATTGGTTGTACTGTAATAGTACGCCGATGACGGACTCCCTTCCTTTGATGTGGGCTCCGGCGGTGAGCCCACATCTTTCCCGCTACATGTCAGCTGATTTGAACAGCTTACATGTGCCGGTAATAGCTTTGGGTGCAATTGCGATCCACTTATGGCTATTAACTCATTAAATACCGCTGTCAAATGCTGACAGTGGAATTTAAGTTGTGCTTCTGGCTATCAGGCAGGAAACCTGTCCACCAGATCGCAGGTCACCAGTTTATTGGCATGACAACCAGAGGTGTCTATGAAGTCGTAATGACCTGGAGAATTATAATGGCCAGTCAGTTTTAGCATTTAGTGAACCTAGCAAAAAAAAAAACAAGCAAAAAAAGTGTGGGGTTGCACTTTTTTTGAAATTTCACCGCACTATTTTCTAGTACACGACATGGTAAAACCAATGGTGTCGTTCAAAAGTACAACTCTTCCTGCAAAAAACAAGCCCTCACATGACCATATTGACGGAAAAATAAAAAATATATGGCTCTGGGAAGAAGGGGAGCAAAAAATGAAAATGCAAAATCAAAACTACCTCTGGCCGTTAAGGGGTTAAAAAATGTAGCAAAAATGGATCAAACCAGAGAATGTTTTCCAAAAAGATACCAATGAAAAGGGCTGCTTGCCACGTGAACAACAAACCTTTATATAGCTCCACTGACAGAAAAATATAAAATGATGATTAACCAAATATTTTTTTTGCACAGTTTTGAATTTTTGTAACCACTAAAGTATGAAAAAGGTAGGGAAATTTCCATAATCATACTGTGCTTGCCAGAAAAATTATATTGCCAGGTGATTTTTTACTGAATACTGAAAGTCATAAAAACAAAAACTAAAAAAAAGGTGAAAGTTGTATGTTATTCACCATTTTACCACGCTTGGAATTTTTTTTCCCATCTTTCAGTACTTTTAAAGGGAATCTGTCACCACATTTGATGTATCTGCCTATTAATGTGGACATGCAGGTTATAGACTGCTCAAAATAGTCCTACTTGTATGTCTCATATCAGATGCCTTCTTGTGGAAAAAATCATCTTCCAAGCTATGGGGCGGATGTTGCCTGGACTGTAATGCTGACTCCTCACTTCACTAGCTTAGCTTTCCCCTCCCATCAGTGTCACAGTGTCGTCGTGACATCTAATTTTTGTCCAGAAATCCTGCGCTTGTCCACGGAAATTGTCGACCTTCCGTTTTTGTGTTCTGACTAGTGTTGAGCATTCCAATACCGCAAGTATCGGGTATCGGCCGATACTTGCGGTATCGGAATTCCGATACCGAGATCCGATACTTTTGTGGTATCGGGTATCGGTATCGGATCCATAGGAATGTGTAAAATAAAGAATTAAAATAAAAAATATTGATATATTCACCTCTCCGGCGGCCCCTGGACATCACGCTGGTAACCGGCAGGCTTCTTTGTTTAAAATGAGCGCGTTTAGGGCCTGCGAATGACGTCGCGGCTTCTGATTGGTCGCGTGACGCTCATGTAACCGCCACGCGACCAATCAGATGCCGCAACATCATTCGCAGGTCCTAAATTCCTAGAATTAGGAGTTTAGTGAATGAGAATGACGTCACGGCTTCTGATTGGTCGCGTGCCGCTCATGTGACCTGCGAATGACGTCGCGGCATCTGATTGGTCGCGTGGCGGTCACATGAGCGGCACGCGACCAATCAGAAGCCGCGACGTCATTCGCAGGCCCTAAACGCGCTCATTTTAAACAAAGAAGCCTGCCGGTTACCAGCGTGATGTCCAGGGGCCGCCGGAGAGGTGAATATATCAATATTTTTTATTTTAATTCTTTATTTTACACATTAATATGGATCCCAGGGCCTGAAGGAGAGTTTCCTCTCCTTCAGACCCTGGGAACCATAGAGGATACCTTCCGATACTTGGTGTCCCATTGACTTGTATTGGTATCGGATATCGGTATCGGCGATATCCGATATTTTTCAAGTATCGGACGGTATCGCTCAACACTAGTTCTGACCTTTTATTGGCATTGACTTTGTGTTGCTTCCGTGCAGCTGCCGGAGAGTCACTGCTACTTCTGCTCTAGAGATCTCTGATTCTCGCAGAAGCAGCATGAATTGTTTAATACTCAAGTCTATCTCTACATGGCAGCCTACTGCTACAACTGGGAGGATGGCCAATCTGTAAACAGCTACAGTATATATGGCTCCTCTTCAGATCAGGTAATAGCAGAAAGTTTTATATAGGAGCATGTCCACAAGCATTAAAGGGAATCTATTGGTAAGTTTTTGCAATTGAATCTGAGAGCAGTATATATAATATAGGGGCAGAGAGCCTAATTACAGTGAGTTACCAGGCATTGCGTTTCTGATTCAATAAAATAAAGCTTTTATTAGCAGGAGATTAACACTACAGGATTAGATGTCTCATGCCCCCTAGTCAACTGCTTTGTGTAACCCCACCCCAATTAACAACTTCCTGTTACACAGAAAGCTGCCAATCAGGGGTGTGGGCTCAGCATTCTGAGCATTAATAGATCAGAGTCTTTCTTTATTTTTTTTTTTTTTTATTTTTTTTTTATATAGCGCTAACATATTCCGCAGCGCTTTACAGTTTTTGCACACATTATCATCACTGTCCCCAATGGGGCTCACAGTCTAGAATCCCTATCAGTATGTCTTTGGAATGTGGGAGGAAACCGGAGTGCCCGGAGGAAACCCACGCAAACACGGAGAGAACATACAAACTCTTTGAAGATGTTGTCCTGGGTGGGATTAGAACCCAGGACCCCAGCGCTGCAAGGCTACTGTGCTAACCACTGCGCCACCGTGCTGCCCCTACATCATGCTGCTCTCAGATTAAATAGCAAAAACCTGCTGACAGATTCCCTTTCAAGCCATTTATGGCATAAACAATGATCCTCTGACATTGAAAGCTACAATTGCAATCTTTATGTACTTGGCTGTACTGACAGTGTGTAGAGCATTGCTTTAGTCTGATAATTAATATTATATGGCTAAATTTTCATTAATTATAACAGTGTGTGAGATGCACTTGAGGATCCGGAGCTGTAATTGATCTGTCTCATTATCTCACCCGCCACAGCTCTTCTCATGGTTTGTGTAGATGCTATCTGATCATGCACTGATGTACTTGTGGTTAGTAAATGATGGGTCTTCAACTATCTGAGCTCAGTTCATCTCCCTGGAGCCTCTTTACCCTTTTGACATTCTTTTGCAAATCTGCCAGAAAAATTCACTTTCACACTGGGATCATTACACAAAGGTCCTGAGTAAGCAGCTATTAATTAGGGTGATTAAGCCCAGGGCTGCAATTATAAACCACAAGGCACACTTAGCATTTCTTCTCCATTCTTGTCTTTTTGCAGCACTAATGTTCCTGAAAGCTTCATTTACCACCATTTACTGATTACATAAACCAGCATATACTGTTACTGAAGGGCAATGCTGAAAACCAATACCAAAAATGACATTACTATAGAAACCACTGCAAAATGTGTGAATTATATGACTAATAACCTAGTTGTCATATATTTATCTATTTTATAGGTATTACTTTGATTTTATATATTCTGATGCATCCAAAAATCACAGACATACAGTGGGGCAAAAAAGTATTTAGTCAGTCAGCAATAGTGCAAGTTCCACCACTTAAAAAGATGAGAGGCGTCTGTAATTTACATCATAGGTAGACCTCAACTATGGGAGACAAACTGAGAAAAAAAAATCCAGAAAATCACATTGTCTGTTTTTTTAACAATTTATTTGCATATTATGGTGGAAAATAAGTATTTGGTCAGAAACAAACAATCAAGATTTCTGTCTCTCACAGACCTGTAACTTCTTCTTTAAGAGTCTCCTCTTTCCTCCACTCATTACCTGTAGTAATGGCACCTGTTTAAACTTGTTATCAGTATAAAAAGACACCTGTGCACACCCTCAAACAGTCTGACTCCAAACTCCACTATGGTGAAGACCTAAGAGCTGTCAAAGGACACCAGAAACAAAATTGTAGCCCTGCACCAGGCTGGGAACCCTGAATCTGCAATAGCCAACCAGCTTGGAGTGAAGAAATCAACAGTGGGAGCAATAATTAGAAAATGGAAGACATACAAGACCACTGATAATCTCCCTCGATCTGGGGCTCCACGCAAAATCCCACCCCATGGGGTCAGAATGATCACAAGAACGGTGAGCAAAAATCCCAGAACCACGCGGGGGGACCTAGTGAATGAACTCCAGAGAGCTGGGACCAATGTAACAAGGCCTACCCTAAGTAACACACTACGCCACCATGGACTCAGATCCTGCAGTGCCAGACGTGTCCCACTGCTTAAGCCAGTACATATCCGGGCCCGTCTGAAGTTTGCTAGAGAGCAATTGGATGATCCAAAGGAGTTTTGGGAGAATGTCCTATGGTCTGATGAAACCAAACTGGAACTGTTTGGTAGAAACACAACTTGTCGTGTTTGGAGGAAAAAGAATACTGAGTTGCATCCATCAAACACCATACCTACTGTAAAGCATGGTGGTGGAAACATCATGCTTTGGGCCTGTTTCTCTGCAAAGGGGCCAGGACGACTGATCCGGGTACATGAAAGAATGAATGGGGCCATGTATCGTGAGATTTTGAGTGCAAACCTCCTTCCATCAGCAAGGGCATTGAAGATGAAACGTGGCTGGGTCTTTCAACATGACAATGATCCAAAGCACACCGCCAGGGCAACGAAGGAGTGGCTTCGTAAGAAGCATTTCAAGGTCCTGGAGTGGCCTAGCCAGTCTCCAGATCTCAACCCTATAGAAAACCTTTGGAGGGAGTTGAAAGTCAGTGTTGCCAAGCGAAAAGCCAAAAACATCACTGCTCTAGAGGAGATCTGCATGGAGGAATGGGCCATCATACCAACAACAGTGTGTGGCAACCTTGTGAAGACTTACAGAAAACGTTTGACCTCTGTCATTGCCAACAAAGGATATATTACAAAGTATTGAGATGAAATTTTGTTTCTGACCAAATACTTATTTTCCACCATAATATGCAAATAAATTGTTAAAAAAACAGACAATGTGATTTTCTGGATTTTTTTTTTCTCAGTTTGTCTCCCATAGTTGAGGTCTACCTATGATGTAAATTACAGACGCCTCTCATCTTTTTAAGTGGTGGAGCTTGCACTATTGCTGACTGACTAAATACTTTTTTGCCCCACTGTATATATGTTAGCTCAGAAAATGGCAAGTATAAAGCGTTTATTCAAGTTACATAATTAAAGGGAATCTGTCATTTAATTCAAAATGCCTGAACACAGCCAACATGAATCAGGGACAGGCTCCATTTACTGCAGATATCTATATTTTGCATAGCCTAGAAAGGAGCTGGGAGCTGGAAAAACAGACATCAGAATGGGTCCTTGTCAGCTGTTCCCAATCCACCTTGACTTCATTGACAGATCTCTCGTTATTCACAATTGAGTCTCAAAAGATGTGGAGAAGTAAGCGAGTACCCTCCCAAATCACTGTTCAACCCGAACTGGCTCAGCGGTGCTTTTCCTGAATGATCAACCGCTGATGTCAATCTACTAGAAAGGAGTGATTCTCTATAAAGTATACCAGTAAGCATAATTCAACCAAGACTGACAGATTACTTCTTAAAAATTAGTCTATTTGAGCCTTGGGCACACAAATACAGCTCTGACAAAAATTAAGAGACCATTGCACAGTTTTATAAAAATCAGCTTCTCTACATGTCTGAACGCCATTCCATTCCAGTGTCAGTTGAATTCCAACCAGAGTAAATCTCATTCTACTTAATGTGCTTCTGATTACGTGATCACCTGAACCAAATCATATTTAATGAGGAAAAGTATAAAAAACACTGCTGTGGTGTTCGCAATCATCTTGCAATAGGACAAGCTGGATAGCAAATCAAGTGCTAGTAATATCCCAAAAGTAATACGAATTCAAAAATAACTTTTAACCATGCCAAAAGAGTTGAAAAGAAAAGTCTTGAATAAGGAAAAGAAGGGCTCAATTCTAGCTTTACTACCAGAGGGACATAGTGAGCGTCATGTTGCCTCCATCCTTAAAATGTCTAAGACGGTAGTCCATTACAACAAGGTCAAGCAGCAGACAACAAAGCTACAGACCGGCAGAGGACGAAAACGACTCTCTACTGACCGGGAAGACCATCATCTTATTCAAATGTCACGCAGAAACCGCAGGATGACATCAAGTGACCTACAAAAGGAATGGCAAATGGCAGCTGGGGTGAAGTGCAAGGCAAGAACAGTTCGTAACAGGCTCCCAGAGGCAGGGCTCAAGTCATGTAAATTTAGAAAAAAGCCTTTCATCAATGAGAAGCAAAGGTGAGCCAGGCTGAAGTTTGCCAAAGACCATAAGGATTGGACCACAGAGGACTGGAGTAAGGTAATCTTCTCTGATGAGTCTAATTTTCAGTTTTTCCAAACAATTCGTCATCTAATGGTTGGGCAGAGACCTGGAGAGGTGTACAAGCCACAGTGTCTTGCACCCACTGTGAAATTTGGTGGAGTATCGGTGATGATCTAGGGATGCTTCAGCAAGGCTGGAATTGGGCAGGTTAATCTTTGCGAAGGACGTATGAATCAAGCCGCATACAAGGTTATCCTGGAAAAAACAGCTGATTCCTTCTGCTCAGGCAATGTTCCCCAACTATGAGGTCTGGTTTTTCCAGCAGGACAATGCGCCATGCCACACAGCTAGGTCAATCAAGGTGTGGATTCAGGACAAATCCTTGTCAAGGCCAGCCCAATCTCCAGACCTGAACCCCATTGAAAACCTCTGGAATGTAATCAAGAGGAAGATGGATAGTCACAAGCTATCAAACAAAGAACTGCTCACATTTTTGTACCAGGAGTGGCATAAGGTCACCCAAAAGCAGAATGAAAGACTGGTGGAAAGCATGCCAAGACGCATGAAAGCTGTGATTAAAAATCATGGTTATTCCACAAAATATTGATTTCTGAACTCTTCCTGAGTGAAAACATTAGTATTGTTGTTTCTAAAAGATTATGAACTTGTTTTTTTTGCATTATTTGAGGTCTGCAAGCAATGCATTTTTTTTTTGTTATTTTGAACATTTCTCATTTTCAGAAAATAAATACAAAATGTATTGCTTGGAACTTCGGAGACATGTTGTTAGTAATTTATAGAATAAAAAAACAAAGAGAAAAATCAGACAAACTGAAAATTTAGCAGTGGTCTCTTAATTTTTGCCAGTGCTGTAGTCATTTTTTATTTTTGCTTTTTCTTAACTAAATTTTGTGACCCATAACTTTATGATTGCCTTATATATTACAGTTGTGAAATTCTGGAAATCACATGATGAATAAACATATTAATCACATGCAAATAACGAAAAAATGGAAAAAAAAAATCAGAGCATCTCTATTTATTCAGGAGCTGCTTTTAAACACAACAATGCCATGCCGCATCTTGCTCATGCTTCTGTGAGAAGCTTGGGTGTCCTAAATATACTATCATGGCCTGCAACATCTCTGGACTTGTCTCTAAATGACTACACATGGGATGACATTGGCAGACAATGGCATAAGGAGCTGCCAGCAGCAGATCTTGATGACTTGCAAGTCTAAGTACATTTAACATGGCAAAACGTTCCTCAGACAACCAATAATAACCTCATTGATAACATGTCAAGGCATGTAAGTGCATGTGTTTCTGCACGTGGCACTCATACTCGATATTGTTTGCATCTTTCTATTATTTGCATATCATTCATTTATCTATCGATCCTTTTATTCTATAATTCTATGACTTTTTCTTCTTGGTGTTGCAGTTTTATTGTTGAGGAGTGTATGACGCGCTGTACATTGTAACTTCAAATGCAGAACACTATAGAACTAGTTCTTTAAGAAAAGTAGCAATGTCGGGAAATATGTGCTTTATCTGTGTTCTTTCCTACTTGTGCCCTGAAATCTTATAACCTCTACATATAACCTATAGAGGATGGCTGATTTATGTTTACATTTATTTCTCGGTGGCATCCAGCAGTATATCAAGTGCTATTCATCCATCAGTGAGACGCATTTCTTAAGTACAGAGAGCATCTCGGCTGGTTTTATGAACTGGATTACAACCATAATCATTTCTAGATTATTTTTCTCGCCTTGCCGCTGGCTTTTTTATTGTTGTGTTTGAAGTTTATTTGCCTAATTGCCTCGAGTGGCAGTAGACTCTTCACGCACCATATTCCTTCAATACTAAAGCCTTGGCAAACGGCACCAGGATAATTGGCCGTTCTACATGTGGACCTTTTAATTTCATATTGGAGAAAGAACATGGAAAAAGTTATCCTAGCAATAAAATGTGAAAGTGAGCTCTCTGTGCTGGAAATTCTATATAATACCTGTTCACTCTTTGGACAATGCCCTCATAATGCCAGAGCAAGTGCAAGCGGCGGTTAAATTGTATTGGCGCACACTTGATGTTCTCCTTTAATAGCACCCAGTAAAAGGCTGAATGGATTCAACAACAGTAGCTGAAAAAAGTGCAATGAGTCATATTAAAGGAAAATGGAGTAAAGGATACACGACTTTCCAGTGAACACAATTTCATATTGTAGGCAATCTATGATAACACCATTTTCATTTCAATTCAGTCCCATAAAATTACCACTAACATTACAAGTCATGCAGAACGCAGATAAATGTAAAAATGTCACAGAACTCTTCCAGATGGGACTTTTAGTTCCACTAGATCACCATCCACTTTTTTACTTGTCTAATATTTCATTACAGGCTTCCATAAGTTAATTTTCCTTCCAGTGACCATGTAAAACACAAATCAATTTTCATTTAAAATGCCTGACTACGGATTGTTCTTGAAAGCTCAAACCATATGCTCGAGTGAGCTCCTAGGCATCCATAATGTACATTAAAAAATGTTTGGTTTCTCCAGTTTCAGTCTATTTTTTAGGGCATTTTCTGCTATGAATGTACGTAGATAGATAAATAGATAAAAAGATATATATACGGTACATAATATTTTTTTCAGATTTTATTTATATATTTAAGGGGAGTATCACAAATTACAAATCATCAGACCAGAAAAGAGATTCCGCACTCAGAATTTGTACCATGGTGATGTATGGACTGTAAAATCAGTGCATACTGTCAATCTGTAGGTCGCCATATGGTGCATCTGTTAGGCAATGTATTTCTCCACTAATTTCTGTGTATTGCAGTATGTAATATGTACGGTAATTGCCATTTTTTGCCAACAGCACATCCCTAAACAAAATTAAATAAAAAGGTATCTAAAAGTCATGAATACAAAAATATTGTACCATTGACAGAAACAATGGGTTGAACGAAGATACCAAGTCATTTTTTTACCACACAGTGAAGACCATAAAAAAAACAAGCAACAATGGCAGAAATGCATTTTTTTGCATCATTTCACCCTACATAGATTTTTTTCTTGTTTTTCAGAATATTAAGTAGTGAATTAAAGGGTGAGGTAGAAAAAAAACAAATAACAATAAGCGCTATACGGTTTAATCTGAGTGACAACGGGGAGGCAAAAATCAACGGTACTCACCTGGTACGGTTGTGTGACCACAACCATTGAAAAGCTCAAGGCTGCTGCAGAACCACGGCTCAGATAACAATTAAAATGGAATAATAGGGTTAATTCGATGCTACCGTTAGTCAAAGATGAACAGTATCCAGGAATACAATTTATTTGTCAACTCGTTTCGAAGTTCCAAACTTCTTCATCAGTACAAACCATAGTGTCAGTGTGGTTTGTCCTGATTAAGAAGTTTGTAACTTTGAAACGGGTTGACAAATAACCCTCATTTCTGGATACCATTCTTCTCTTCCATCTTTGACTACCGGCAGTGCAGAATTAATTATATCATTCCATTTCAGTTGTGAATTACTGCATATACTCGAACACTTGAGTATAAGCTGACCTGAGTATAAGCCGACCTGAGTATAAGACAAGGCACATAATTTTGCCACGAAAAACTGGGTAAGCTTATTGATTCGAGTATAAGCCGGGTATGCATTGTCCCCTCATCCCTATCCTGGTGTGCATGGCTCCCGCATCCCTGTCCTTGTTTGCATGGCTTCCCGTCCCTATCCTGGCATGCATGGCTCCTTATTCCCTGTCCTTGTATGCATGGCCCCCTGATCCCTGTCCTTCTATACATGGCTCCCCAGTCCCTGTCCTTGTATGCATGGCTCCCCCATCGTTGTCCTGGTATGCATGGCTCCCTCGTCCCTGTCCTTGTATGCATGGCTCCCTCGTCCCTGTCCTTGTATACATGGCTCCTTATCCCCTGTCCTTGTATGCATGGCCCCCCGATCCCTGTCCTTCTATGCATGGCTCCACCATCGCTCTTCTTGTATACGTGGCTCCTTATCCCCTATCCTTGTATGCATGGCTCCCTGGTCCGTGTCCTTGTATGCATGGCTCCACCTACGCTGTCCTTGTGTGTATGGCTCCTTATCCCCTGTCCTTGTATGCATGGCTCCACTATCGCTGTCTTGGTATGCATGGCTCCACCATCGCTGTCCTTGTATGCATGGCTCCTTATCCCCTATCCTTGTATGCATGTTTCCTATTAAAAAGCAAACATCCTACTCACCTTCCTGTGCACCCTGATGCATCTCACTCCCGTACCAGCAGCTCTTCCTGCCGAGCGATCACGTGTCCCCGCTCATTAAGGTAATGAATATTCACTCCACGCCTATGGGAGTGGAGAGGAGTGCATATTCATTACCTTAATGAGCGGGGCCACATGATCATTTGGCCGGAAATGCTACTGGCACCAGAAACAACAAGATGCATCGAGGGCGTGCAGGAAGGTGAGTAGGATGTCTTCTGCAAGCTGGCAACTGTGGGTGTTACTGTGTGCTCTATAAGAGAAATGAATATTAATTTCTCTTTAGCAGCGGGCACAGTTACAGCCGCAGCCACCGACTCCTGCCTCTGTGACCCGCTGCTCCGCCAATCCCCCTCCCTCACTGGCCATCTGGGCAATGACTCATGTATAAGTTGAGGGGAGTGTTTTCAGCACAAAAAATGTGCTGAAAAATTCGTCTTATACACGAGTATATATGGTAAATGGTAGAATTCAAAACTACAATTTGTATATCAAAAAGCAAGTTCTCATATGGCTATGTCATTAGAAATATTAACTAGTTAATGATATGATAACAAAAGGCCATGACTGTCTACGTGTTACCATCTGTCATCCTAGTTGCATCCATTTTATTCTTATACATTTTTTTCACTTTAGCAGATGGCCAGTCTGAACTTTTTTGTCCGTTGACTCTTAGCAGTGAATCAAAAACGGATGAAACTTGGATGAATCTCTGAAGTACAAAGTCTATCACCCATGTTTTATCCATTCTCTACTAATCCCCATAGATTTTAAAGGGGTTTTCCCACTAACAAAGTTGGTTTTAATCAATAGATCTTGGAATAATAATCATTACCTCAATTGATGTGTTTAAAAATGTTCCTGTGTGGATAAAATCTTATAAGTGTGCCCTTGCTATGTATTGTATTCCATACAGGGACATGGTCTGATCATACAACAGCTCCTGGGCAGGGGAGGAAGAAAAATGGTATACAGACATTACAGCATGGGATCACAAATAATTCTTTCTTTGAGATAAAACATTTTTTATAAACAGGCAGGGAAATGTTTTATCTCACAAAAAGAACCAGCTGCGATCCCGTGCTGTGCTATCTGTACTATATTCTCTTTTGTTTCCACCCCTGCCCAGGAGATGTGATATGATAAGACCATGTTCCTGTATGGTCAGACACAGCTAATACACAGTACACAGCAGGGCCACATTTATCTGATTACACTGGTCTACAAAAAAAAAATTCTGGCATGGACTTTAAGAACAGTTTTAGGCCTGTCCCACATGTTCAGATAATTCCGGTACCGGAAAAATCGGTACCGGAATTATCCGTGTCCGTGTGTCTGTGTGCTTACCGTGAACATCAGTGTCTCACACGTGCGGCAGCCGTGTGCTGCCCGTGTGCCGGGTGAGTATTTTAGTAACAGCGGGCGGGCGCACAGGGGTTGGGAGGGGGGAGGGGACAAAGATCTTTATTTTAAACACGAAAAATAAAAAAAAAGGATTTTTCATATCTTCTCTCCAGCGAACGCTGCTGGAAAGAAGATATGAATGGCGGCTTCAGCACCATGCTGGGGGGACAGCGCTTACTGTAGCGCTGTCTCCAGAACGGCACACGGACAGCGTCCGTGTGCGGTACGTGTTTTACACGGACCCATTGACTTTAATGGGTCCGTGTAATCCGTGCGCTCCCACGAACACTGACATGTCTCCGTGTTTTGCACATGGACACACGGTCCGTGAAAACATGCTGACATGTGCAGAGACACATTGATTTCAATGTGTCTACGTGAGTCAGGGTCTCCGGTACGTGAGGAAACTGTCACCTCACGTACCGGAGCCACTGACATGTGAAACCGGCCTTAGACTAATTTGAGTGTGCTGAATTCAAATCTAATCTTATAATTTCTCTATCACAACACGTTTTTGCGCAATAGGTATTTAGCACATTTTCATGAATTCCATGACAAATATAAGTAGTGTATGAAAAGTGCCGGTTTATACGGTTCACTAAGGTAAATTTAGTTTTCATTTAGTCTCCCAATAAATGTGAGAATATCTTTGTATTCTTTGAACATGCATAATTCCCATTTGTTATGATAACACCCTTGTTTTTTGTGCTACTGGACGGTAGAGCTACAGCAGAGCATTGGGTGTAAACTGAATGGCCTCAGTGACAGAGTTTGGCATCTGGCAATAAGAATGTCATCCATGATCCTCTAGTGGATAGGAAGAACATTGTCTTTCCTCCCTTACACATAAAACTTGGATTGATGAAGCAATTCATCAAAGCTCTCAATCACAGTGGAGAATGCTTTAACTATATATGTTCAACTTTTCCTAGTCTTAGTGAAGAGAAGAAAAAGGCTGGAATATTTGATGGACCTCAAATAAGAACACTTATGAGAGACCCAAATTTTATCACATCAATGAATGAGACATAAGAAAGAGCTTGGAATGCATTTTGTAATGTGGTGCAGAATTTTCTAGGGAATAAGAAAGCAGACAACTATGAAGAGATTGTGGAAGAGCTACTAATGAGTCTGCGAAATCTTGGATGTAGAATGAGTATCGAGATTCACTATTTACACAGCCATTTGGACTTTTTTTCCAGAGAATGTAGAATGAGTATCAAGATTCACTATTTACACAGCCATTTGGACTTTTTTCCAGAGAACCTTGGGGATGTGAACGAGGAACAAGTGGAGCGTTTTCATCAGGACATTAAAACAATGGAAGAACGGTATCAAGGCCGGTGGGACTCACATATGATGGCTGACTATTGCTGGAGCTTGATGAGAGACAACCCAGAAGCTGTACATCACAGATCAGCCAAGAAAAGAAAGTTCAAATAACTGCCATTTGTCATTCATCTGTGTGCCATATATATGTGTTTTTAAATTTTGTAGTTTAATTCTGTAAGTATATTTGATTTGCTGTACATAGACTTTGTAATCTTTGTTATTCCTTGATTAAAAATATACAATGTAGTATCGAAAATCATGTGTTTTTATCATAAAACATTAGATAGGAGTAATTTTCATCAAAAATTGAAAATCTCGAAATCCTGATGTGATAGCCAAAAACGGAGTTCATATTCGTAATCAGCAGCCAAAATTGACTTAAAATATGTTTTAAAATCTTTTGCCAGAAAAATTGCGTTGACCAGTGTTATCTCAGCACAGGAACATTTTATTTAAACACATCCAATTGTGGAAATTATTATTATTCCAAGATCTATTGATTAAAATCAATTTTACAATTAACTTTGTGGTAAAAACCCCTTTAATAGTCACATCTGATCTGCAAAACTGATGAGATGTGCTATTAGTATCACATACAGGAGACAGTGATCTTTTTTAAAAATGATGATTGTATGGATCAACAAAACTTGATTCTTCTTGAGAAAAACTAATGGACAGCACAAAAACCAGATCAACAAAACTTGATTCTTCTTGAGAAAAAAAATGGACAGCACAAAAACCTGTCACATACATGTGTGAATGTAGCCTCAGATAGGACCTTGACCCCTTAAGAGTACACCCACGTCGGAATTCCTCCCTTTGATGGGGATTCTGGCACTGAGCCCGCATCTTTCCTGGCACATGTCAGCTGTTTAGAATAGCTGACATGTGCATCTAACAGCCGAGGATGGAATCACGATCCAACCGTGGCTGTTCACTAGTTAAATATCGCAGTCAATCGCTGACAGCAGCATTTAACTTGTGCTTTCCAGAAGCATGCCAGAAATACCGCCCATTGGTGACCTCGTCACGTGATCGCAGGTCACCGATGGGCTGGAATGATTATCAAAGGTCTCCAGCAGACCTCTATGACGCTCATAGCAAGTGCTCAGATCTGCCACATATAAGTGATCTGTTCATCGTCTGCATGTAGCAGAGCCTATCAAAGTAGTGCAGCTTCTAGTCTCCCATGGAGACTATTGAAGCATGCAAAACCTACAAAAAAAGTCGTTAAAAGTATTCCAAAAATAAAAAATATATAAAATATATATATAAGTTCAAATCACCCCCTTTTTGCCCCATTCAAATTAAAACAATAGAAAGAAATCAAACATACACATATTTGATATTGCCGTGTTCAGAATCACTCGCTCTATAAATATAAAAAAAGGATTAACCTGATCTCTAAACAGTGTAACGAGAAAAAAATTCTAAATGTCAGAGTTACGTTATTTTGGTCGCCGCTACATTGCAATAAAATGCAATAATGAGTGATCAAAAGATCATATCTACACAAAATGGTATGAATAAAAATTTCAGCTCGACTTGCAAAAAATAAGCCCTCACCCAACCCGAGATCACGAAAAATAGAGATGCTACAGGTCTCAGAAAATGGCACAATTTTTTTTTAACAAGATTTTTTTTCCACTTTAATAAAAAATAACCTAGACATATTTGGTTTCTATGAACTCGGAAAAACCTGGAGAATCATGACGGCAGTTTAGTTTTAGCATGTAGTGATCATAGCGAAAAAAAAAACTGTGGAATTGCACTTTTTTTGCGATTTCACCACACTTGGAATTTTTTTCAAATTTTCCAGTACACAATATGTTAAAACTAAAGGTGTTGTTTAAAAATACATCTCGTCCCCCCCAAAAAACAAGCACTCACATGGCCATTTTGACCAAAAATAAAAAAGTTATCGCTCTGGATAAAAGGGGAGCAATAAAACAAAAACGCAAAAATAAAAAATACCTTTGGTCATTAAGGGGTTAAAGTTGCCAGCAACCACTTTTACTTATCTAACATGGTTGGAAAAATTATATTATGCAAAAGGTAATTTTACCAGTATAGAATAATCAGAGTTGCATTGCAGTTCAATTTTTATGCGATGTGTGTGTAACTTTTAGTGTAGTGTAAAGCTAGTCAGATGATATTTTGGGGGCATTTATTTTGTCCTTTGTTCCATTTGCTTTTCTTTTTCTTCTTCAAATTATTCAGATAATCCAAAAGCTATTTGATTGTGCATGCAAAAACTATGCTTGAACGCTTAATTCTAAGCCATTATACCTCAAGTCATTATGGTAACAATGTTACAGTGCATGTTATATGACTCGTAGATTTCTCAATTATGATATATACTTGAGAAAATGGAAAAAAAATGTTGAACATTTTGACTTTTTTATACCTTAGTATAAAGTCAATAGGTAACGCAAAATAATGGCAGCTAGTAACTTCACATGGATGTGTTACCTATGCCTCTTGTGCAATATCACATATATGAATGTTTGTAAGGGTAAAAAAAAATACAAGTCACAATGACGACTAAAAATGTAACATAGTTTGAGGAGGAATTACATTTTGGAGCATAATCCTTTGTACTTAGTGACCAATTACATTACCGTATTGAAATAACATGTTTGCCTGTAATTTATGGTTCTCATTTCCTTGCAACCAATGCAGTACCCATTCTTCTAATGTATAGCACTTACTTATTACCTCTTGTTATCTCCTCCTCATCACTTCTGTTCTTCGCCCAAGAATAGATTTTAGGCTCACAACAATAAACAATATGGTAGTGATAAAACAGTAGACATGCAATGTGATGGACACATAGATTGTATAAGCATCAGTCCCAACACCTCCTATCTAGACATATCTCCAAACACTTACAAACAGAACGTATCTAACACTGGAGGCCATGATTTCATGCTTCTTAGCCAAGTATTCCCTAATCAAAGAGATTTCAACCAGCAGCTATGACATTACTATTACAACAAGCTGTAGCGTTGCGATTTGCAGCTTCTCTTTGTACCTTATGTCATTGTCTTGATTAATAAATGAAGTCAGCCAGTAGAGTTAGGTGCAATCTTCCTTCACATGGCTTAGCAGCATCGCTAAGAGATAAGTTGACATGATAGTGAGCGTATATTTTCAACTTGGGTAAGAGTAACATAAATATGTGGATGCTGCAATTTCAACCATCAACATCCCTAGATTAAAATGGATCTGTCATGAGATCTCACAATACACGCTGATGCAATACTTTGAAAATCCAACTGAAGAGTGAAAGCTTTCATTACTCCAAGTATATTCAATCTACGCCCCCCAACCTGACAGATAGCTGCAGCTTGTACAGAGAAGAGTGATACGTCAGCAGCAGGAGGGACACTGAGGAGATGTCACTCAAGCTAGATAGGAGAAGATTGAGGCTAGGTGGGTAAAACTTTATAGGATTTTAAAGCCCTAAATTTTTAAAATAAGCAGATCAGCCTTAACAGGTTTAAGACACCTAATAGTTTATGCAGCTCGTATTGTGAATCTGGTGAACTATCCACTAAATATAGGAGCCTCAGGACCTAACAAATGAGTCCATCTGCAGCAATATCGAAACTGTAGATTTATTGTGAAACAATACTAGCATGACAGGACCCACCTGTGCAAAGGTTAAAGGGGGAAAAATGTGTCACATAACCGTGAATGCGGGTAACGCCTTATAATGCATATGGGCAAGAGAAATAGAGTAGGTAGGACTTCCGACTAGATGGAAGAATAATTTAGGTAGTCAGACTAGTGTATTTCTCTCTTTTGCTAGTCTCTTTCTTTCACATTTCTCTGCCTGTGTCTATCAAGATGCAGAGAAAGTCTTAGTCTATCTCTAATATGATGTATGACAAATGTTATAAAGGGGATATAACATCACCACTATAAAGTATGATTCTACATTATGAGAAATCTGTGATAAAGAAGCCACCTATTATAATTGTTAATTAAAGGCAACGTGTCAGCTGATACATGTTGCCTAAACTGCGGGCAGCATGAATCACGGCCTGGCTGCATGATTGCAAACAGGTATATTCTTCTCTAAAATGCTCCAGTGTTTAAGAGAAAATATCGTTAGTATATCCTCCCGGAGACCAAAGCCAAGGATGAGACCAAACCAGCACTGTTCCTGTCCAGATGCATCCAGTGCTGCTAAAAGTGATTGACAGGTCTTTCATTATGGCAAAGACCTGTCAATCACCTGCAGCAGCATGAGAAGAAGATGGCCAGGGGCGGAGCCGGACCGGTTCTTTAACCCCTTAACCCCCGTAGGTATTTTTGCTTTTGCGTTTTTGTTTTTTGCTCCCCTTCTTCCCAGAGCCATAACTTTTTTATTTATCGGACAATATGGCCATGTGAGGGCTTGTTTTTTGCGGGATGAGTTGTATTGTACTTTTGAATGACACCATTGGTTTTAACTTATCGTGTACTGGAAAATGGGAAAGAAATTCCAAGTGCTGTGAAATTGCAAAAAAAGTGCAATTCCACAATTGTTTTTTGTTTTGCTTTTTTACTATGTTCCCTAAATGCTAAAATTGACCTGCCATTATGATTTTCCAGGTCATTACGTGTTCATAGACAACAAACATGTCTAGGTTTTTTTATGTAATTAGTGAAAAAAAATTCAAAATTTTGTTATAAAAAAAATGCTGAGCCAAATGCTCAGCAAAATTTTGGAAACATAATTTTTTTGATAGGAAGTTATAAGAGTTAAAAGTTGACCAGCAATTTCTCATCTTTACAACAACATTTGCAAAACCATTTTTTTTAGGGATCACATCACATTTGAAGTGACTTTGAGGGGCCTATATGGCTATGTGCACACGATGCGGATTTAGTGCAGATCCGCAGCGGATTTTTCCCACCAGAAACGCTGCAGATCCACACTGTGATTTACAGTACAATGTAAATCAATGGGGAAAAAAAAAAGCTGTGCAGATGGTGCAGAAAAATCCGCGCGGAAACGCTGCAGATTTAAAAGAAGTGCATGTCACTTCTTTTGTGCGGATCTGCCGCATTTCTGCACCATTCCATTCTAGAAATCCGCAGTGGTAAAAACCACAGAAAATCGGCACAAAATCCGCAACAATTCCGCATAAAAACCACACCAAATCTGCATAAAATCCGCGGCAAATCTGCACCTGCGGTTTCTGCCAGTAGATGTGGATTTTGTGCAGAAAATTCTGCACCCCATTCTGCAACGTGTGCACATAGCCTATGACAGAAAATACCCAAAAATGACACCATTCTAAAAACTGCACCCCTCAAGGTGCTCAAAACCACATTCAAGAAGTTTATTAATTCTTCAGGTGCTTCACAATAATTTTTGGAATGTGAAAAGTAAAAATAAACATTTACTTTTCTTTCACAAAAATTTTCCTTTAGACCTAGTTTTTTTACTTTCACAAGGGTTACAGGAGAAAATGGACCATACATTTTCTTGTGCAATTTCTCCGCAGGTACCCAAACTGTAGGGGAAATCTACTGTTTGGGCGCACAGAAGTTCTTGGAAGGGAAGGAGCACCATTTGACTTTTTGACTGTAAAATATGCTGGCATAATTAGAGGACGCCATGTCGCGTTTGAAGAGCCCCTGATGTTCGTCAACAGTGGAAACCCCCCACAAGTAACACCATGTTGGAAACTAGACTCCTTAGGGAACTTATCTAGATGTGTATTAAGAACCTTAAACCCACAGGTGCTTCACAGACGTTTATAACGTTAAGCCATGGAAATAAAAAAAATCAAATTTTTCCAAAATAAATCTTTTTTAGCTCAATATTTTGCATTTTCATAAGGGTAACAGGTGAAATTGCTCCATAATATTTGTTGTGCAATTTTGATACCCAATATGTAGGGAAATACTACTATTTGAGCACACGGCAGAGCTTGGAAGGGAAGGAGCGCCATTTGACTTTTTGAATGTAAAATTTACTGGAATAATTAGCGGATGCCATGAGGCGTTTGGAGAGCCCCTGATATGCCTAATCAGTGGAAACCTCCCTCAAGTGAGCCCACTTTGGAAATTATAACCCTTTATTCCCCGGCCTCTCCCCTCTGTCAATCCCTTTACTGGCTCCCCATTGCCCAGAGACTCCAGTACAAAACCCTAACCATGACGTACAAAGCCATCCACAACCTGTCTCCTCCAAACAAATGTGACCTCGTCTCCCGGTACTTACCTACACGCAACCTCCGATCCTCACAAGATCTCCTTCTCTACTTCCCTCTTATCTCCTCTTCCCACAATCATATACAAGATTTCTCTCGCGTATCACCCCTACTCTGGAACCCTCTACCACAACACATCAGACTCTCGCCTACTATCGAAACCTTCAAAAAGAACCTGAAGACCCACCTCTTCCGACAAGCCTACAACCTGCAGTAACCACTGATTGACCAAACCGCTGCATGACCAGCTCCATCCTCGCCTACTGTATTCTCACCCATCCCTTGAAGATTGAGAGCCTTCAGGGGCAGGTTCCTCTCTCCTCTGTCACGCTAGTTCTCACGCAACAATGCCAAAAATCTATATTTCATACAAATCGGATTGATGCAGAACCAAATATTGATATCTAACCATTAGTGTTGAGCGATACCGTCCGATACTTGAAAGTATCGGTATCGGATAGTATCGGCCGATACCCGAAAAGTATCGGATATCGCCGATACCGATATCCGATACCAATACAAGTCAATGGGACACCAAGTATCGGAAGGTATTCTGATGGTTCCCTGAGTCTGAAGGAGAGGAAACTCTCCTTCAGGCCCTGGGATCCATATTAATGTGTAAAATAAAGAATTAAAATAAAAAATATTGATATATTCACCTCTCCGGCGGCCCCTGGACATCACGCGGGTAACCGGCAGGCTTCTTTGTTTAAAATGAGCGTGTTTAGGACCTGAGGAATGACGTCGTGGCTTCTGATTGGTCGCGTGCCGCCCATGTGAACACGACACGACCAATCAGAAGCCGCGACGTCATTCCTCAGGTCCTAAATTCCTAGAATGAGGAGTTTAGTGCCTGAGAATGACGTCGCGACTTCTGATTGGTCGCGTCGCGGTCACATGGGCGGCACGCGACCAATCAGAAGCCGCGACGTTATTCCTCAGGTCCTAAACGCGCTCATTCTAGGAATTTAGGGCCTGAGGAATGACGTTGCGGCTTCTGATTGGTCGCGTCGCGGTCACATGGGCGGCACGCGACCAATCAGAAGCCGGACGTCATTCCTCAGGTCCTAAACTCGCTCATTTTAAACAAAGAAGCCTGCCGGTTACCCGCGGTGATGTCCAGGGGCCGCCGGAGAGGTGAATATATCAATATTTTTTATTTTAATTCTTTATTTTACACCTCACTATGGATCCGATACCGATACCCGATACCACAAAAGTATCGGATCTCGGTATCGGAATTCCGATACCGCAAGTATCGGCCGATACCCGATACTTGCGGTATCGGAATGCTCAACACTACTAACCATCTGAGATGGCGAAACTGGAGAGATTCGTTCATCATAGCAGCTTCTGCCTCTTCAATCTACAAACCTTAGACTCTATGTCTGTTTCCCACAGTAGATATCCTGTTTCAATCACCGGGGCACTGCAGGGAGCCTCTGGCGTTAAAGAGTGTTTTAATTAGTTTTGTCATTTTTTAGCTATCACTAATTTCCTTTACCCCATATGGCCACTGTGTATTTCTACTTCTAGGAGTTTGAGTGTAAGCTCTTTTTCCCTGATGTTCTATGTGGATGGGTGGGGTGAGTAAATGTGCCTCTAATAGATTTTAATATCTCTCTATGATACTATGGTACACATCTCGCAGGTTGTGGATAATGTGGAGAGATACCTATTGTAGTCACCACCACACCTAATGCCTCTCAAGTCTCTACTCAAGCCTTTCTTGTTGCAAACTAGCCATAAAGCATTTACAGTAGGCGGCAGACTGACTTTGAATTACTCTTAGACTCACATTTGATTCTTATCTTATTTTTTCCCCAACTAATCAAAAGCTACCTGTGACTTTTAATGAAATGGTTCCTAGCACGAAACAGTGCAATTAAATAGTGAGCCCCAATGGGGAGAGGGACTGATGTAAATAGTAGCAATATCTGTACGGCACTATGAACATTCTTAGTTCACATCTAATTCTTTTGCTTACGTTTAGCATGTACACCAAGAAAGTTCACAACAAACATATGAAATGTGTCCAAAGAGTTTCATTAGTCAAACACAGAAGAAAAAAAAAATGTTTTTTTTTCATCTGTCTGATATCCATCAAAAGAGGCATGGAGTTAACTAACATAAAAAGGATATTCTATTTCTATCATTTTTAAGGCTGTGCTATTAATAATACAAAGAATATACCACTCCAAATTTTTTTTTTACATTGTAGCCTATAGATGTTGGACACCACAGTATGGCATCCGTCTAATAGATATATACTGCACATTATGAGCTTTTAATTTTATATTCGTTAAATAGGTACCATTTTAACCTGTAAGAACCTGACACTCATAGGCTATGGATGCTATTGTAGACTGTGGGTGTTGGATGGTACTGTTAGGCATCTGTCATAGCCTTTATGAAGTCCATACATTTCGACCAAACAATTAAAAAGGAAAAATAACATTATATACTAATAGAAAATGACTTTCAGAACTTGTTTGATAAGTGAATATTGTTATTTCCAAAACTGATGATTAAGAATATCTGTCCAAAATGTATGAACGCCATAACCTGCATATAAGCGGGCAGTACACAGTAGAGAAATGGGCACTTTTCTAGAACCTATCTAAGATTTGATTTCTCATTCTTTTCATGGGCAACTGGACTCCAAACATCACTGCATTCCTGTGCTTAAATTAGACATTACAGTTGACTTCCATTATGCCGCCAATGAGCTATGAGGTTTTCATGAACACTTCTACTTCATGTCGTCTAGAATCCTTTCCCCATTGTATATCAACTACTTCCCAGTTCATAAATTGCCTTCCTCCAATGATTTTCAAGATTTTCTGCTTGAAAAGTTACATAGCATTTTTGTAATTCAAGTGCTTAGGATGGAACAAATGAAATGTAGCAATCTAACATCAAAAGAAGCACTGCCTTCTACCATTATAACAAAAAGATAGGCATTTATGTAACCTGCATCCAACCCCCATTGACATGTTCAACATTTAGGACATTTTGCTATTTTTCATATATCACATTTGTATTTCTTGGAAACATGTGCCCCATACATAATGAATTCATGTATTAATTGACTGACAAGTTGTAAAATTTTAAAAATACACTATTTTTATGGATTTATTTTACGTTTATTTTTTATGTATTTTATAATGCATATAATTCATAGAATTGTTATGTAAATATATAAGTATTGAACAAAAACAGACTTGAACTTCCGGAGGAATTCTAAAATTCTTTTCTAAATTACCAATAAATGTGTACCTATGTATGCCTTCAATTTCATGAGGTATGTCCTATTGGAAAAATACAAAGTAAATAATTCTCAACAATCCTCACCATTATTTATTTATATATTTATCTATTATTTTATGGACCTTTTATCCCTTTTTTATCAATAACTTACATTTTAGCCAACTGCAGTCATTCTTTGTAGGTATTACTTTTGTTTTATAGCAAATCGATTTGCCACAAATCTGACTTCCTGGCAAAGCTGACAAGTTGGAAGATTCACTAATCTCTCACCAAGGCTCTTCTCCCATGATTGCTCAGTTTGGCTGGACAGCCAGGTTAGGAAGACTTCTGGTGGTCCCAATCTTCTTCCTTTTAAGGATTATGGAGGCCATTGTGCTCTTAAGAACCTTGGGTACTGCAGAAATTCTGTTGTAACCTTGGCCAGATCTGTGCCTTGCCACAATTCTGTCTCTGTGCTTCTTGGCCAGTTCCTTTGACCTCATAATTTTCATTTGGTCTGACATGCACTGTGAGCTGTGAGGTCTTAAATAGACATGTGTGTGCCTTTCCAAATCAAGGCCTATCATTTTAATTAAGCATAGCTGGACTCCAATGAAGAAGTAAAACCATCTCAAGGAGGATCACAAGGAGATGGACAGCATGTGACTTAAATTTGAGTGTCTGAGCAAAGGGTCTGAATATTTAGGACCATGTAATATTTCAATTTTTCTTTTTTGTTAAATTTGCAAACATGTCTATATTTCTGTTTATTTCAGTCAAGATAGGATGCAGAGTGTACGTTAATGTGTAAAAAAATGAATTAGTTCAAATTACTAATACTGACCTACAAAGCCATCCATAACCTGTCTCCTCCATATATCTCTGAACTAATCTCCCAATATCTTCCCTCACATAATCTTCGGTCCTCCCAAGACCTCTTTCTCTCCTCCACACTTATTCGCTCCTCACCCAACCACCTCCAAGGCTTCTTCCGAATATCCCCCATCCTCTGGAATTCTTTGCCCCAACACGTCCAACTATCAACCACATTTGGATCCTTCAGACGGAACCTGAAAACCCATCTCTTCAGGAAAGCCTACAGCCTGCACTGACCCCGCTGCCTCCTCACCACTACCGAAGCTACCGCCTCACCAACACCGGAGCTACCGCCTCACCAACACCGGAGCTCCTGCAACCCTCAACCTATTGTCTCCTGCCCCATAATCCTGTAGAATGTAAGCCTGCAAGGGCATGGTCCTCGCCCCTCTGTATCAGTCCGTCATTGTTAGTTTGCTTACTGTAATTGATATCTGTAATTTGTATGTAACCCCTTCTCATGTACAGCACCATGGAATCAATGGTGCTATATATATAAATATTAATAATAATTATGATAATAACTTTTTTGAATTTACCATATGGTTGCAATGAAACAAAGAGTGAAAAATGTAAAGGGGTCTGAATACTTTCCACACCCACTGTATCATTGCAAAAGTGTGTAGACAGAAGCAAGTGAGCATTGCCAGACATTAATGGGAATAGGCATGCAAGTTAAGCTTTAAAAGATTGTCCAGACATACAATATTCTTGAACTATTCTTACCATAGTTCATCAATATCAGATCACTGGGAATCCAACACTAAAACTTGTTATTAGTGTTGGTAGTGGCCAGGCATAAACATTGAACGTTGATGAACAGCACAGGTCTGTTCAGTATGTAGTGACTACTGCTAAGAATTAATGTCTTCAAAATGTGATGCTGCAGAAGAATGTTATTAATACCATAGATGGCAAGGAGAATAAAAAAATAAATTTTTGCAAAAATAAACTCAGACATATCACTTCAAGCTATCGTCACCAAGCTACAACTTGCCTACACTGGATACATCATAAAAAGACAGCAATCACTGGACAAGAACAACAAGGTTGGAAGAATAGAAGGAACAAGGCGAAGTAAGACCAGCCATCTGATGACCTGATACTATAAAGATAACAACAGAGAAGACACTGGTGGACCTATCAAAGCTTAAATAAGATCGATGCTGTTCGGCTCTGTTCAATGTTTATATAACTATTAGCAGCTAATAAGAGTGGTTGGACCAAATGTTCTGGTACTGATGACGCATCTTAAGGAAAGATCAGCAGCAAGCACATCAGTAAGCCAAAAAAAATCTCTTTTTTAAAATACCATGTGCATGTGAAAGAATGGTAGACTGTACTGTCATGTTCCTACCACTGAAGACACCAAGCTCGTTATGTAGATAATGTCATGTGTTTATACATATATTGTGTTATGTGAAATGTGAACTAGTTACTGTAGTTTTAGTGTATATTATAAATAGCCTGTGATATGGGAGTGTACAGCATAGGTAGAGATATAAATTAGAATCTAGGACATAAGATGAGGGCAATATCATAGTACAAACTGTTATTAGAAGAGTAACTGTAGTTAGCTAAGACATAGGGCATGATACACTTAATGTTTGGGACTTGACCACGGTGGGAGTGAATAGTGCTAGTGAAAAGCAGGTATTTCCTGACAGCTAGCAAGATAGGCAAAAAAGTAATTAAGGTCAAGTTCAAGTGCAGTGTGCTGCTAGCATCAGCAAGTATCTATCGGTCATGGCAGTGGAAGGCATCAGTCATGGCAGTGGAAGGCATTAGTAGAATTCCTACATTCTTCCAGTGTCCAGAGTTCAGGGATCAGTATTGGTACATTATAAAGTGCCATATGCTCTGGTGTGGGGATGATAGATGTGAAACCACGAGAAGAAAAGGTAAAGTATCCCAGGTGGACTGCAGAACTACATGGGAAATCCCAGGGGCTGAGAGAGCCAGTGAACGTGGTGATAGTCCAGGAGGAATGGATAGCGATACTGAAGGCATGCTGTACTAAGGAAACAAGGAATGGGAAGTGAATTTGAACTGTCTATTAAAGTTTTGGTTAATGAAAATAATCGGGTGTTACTTAATCTATGTGCAGTGGCCCCTGAAGATGGAGGCCTGGAGAAGGAAAAACAGCAAAATGAGGCAGAGATGCTTACCTGCCTAGGCCTCTAAACAAATGCACTATCAGGATGCAGTGGACCCATATGGTTAAGATGGAAACTACACAGGTGCAGCATAACCGATGAGGCAGTCACTCTCAACCTACCAAACTAATGGAGGGGGTGGCTACTTGGCACATTGCTGCACATAAAAGACTTGTTTGTGGAGCTGTTCACACAATGGAGATGCACAGCATCCAGGCAAGCCTAGTAGTGACACCCTTCTATTAGATCAGGCGGGCCTGCCCAGCGCTATCCAAATGCACCCCATGTGAACAGACACCACAGTTTACAAGACAAAAATGGGCCCAACTGCACCCCGAAAAAAGTGCAAAAAACACACAAAAAAAAAAAAAAAATTTTGTGAGATATTAGTTTATACTTTGGCCAAAATACGCTAGCTCGTAACCCGTGTCAAGGGTCCCCACGCTTACAAGTCCTAATTCTAAACAGCAAGAGAAGGCAAAGGTTTGTGGCCTACAAGTGAGTGTGAACCTTTCCACACATGATAGCACATTGAACTTGGACACAATTTTCCTGTAAAGTGCAGGGGCATTATGGAGCATTAGCTACTGCCTGCGGTCACTTAACACATGCACAAAAAATACTATCAGTGCATACTGTACGTAAGTTGCACAATGTTATGTCGGCAAAGAGGTAAAACATTTTTTTTTTAATGTGAGGTAAATGTATCACACTTTGCATTTCTCCTTCAAATACATTGCACTAAATCTCATTCCCTCAAGTCTAATCTCGGAATCTGCTGCAAGGAGACATTGCATGTTTACATACGTCCATGCACACTAATGCATGTATCCCCAAGGATGCCATATGTACATCCCATGGATATTCCCTGTAGATATTCCCTGCTTGGTTATTATTTTATCAAAGACAATATTGAGGTAGCCATTACCATATTTTGTACATATTCTGGATACATTATTTACTGTGATATGGAGTTATATTATATGCATATATCTATGTACACTCCTAAACATTGAAATTTCAACACCAAAAAGGAAAAATCATGGAATTATGAAACTCAGAGGGACATGTTAATGATATGCAAATGAGGAAAAATGGACACAAAGTTTTTTAAACATCTTGATTTTTTTCAGTATCAACTATGAGAGCTATGCACAGAAATGCACTCAATGACACACCTTGACATGCCATCAATAGAGTTATTAATGGTTGTCTGAGGAATGTTTTGCCTCACTATGTGTACTTGGGAACACAAATAATCCAAATCCACTGCTGGCAGCTCTCTTTGCATTTTCTAACTAATGATTTCCCAGAAATGCTTGATGTGAGACAAGCCCAGAGACGCTGCAGGACACATTAGCACATTTCGGCCATATAGACTGGTCACAATAGCACTAGCAACATATGGCATGGCATTTTCTTGTTGAAACATGACTCCTAGTACACTTTGGAAAAATGGCAGTAACACTGGTTCTGAAATGAAATTAATGTAACATTGAGATGTTATTGTACCTGGAATGAAGACTAGAGGGGTCAGGCTAAAATTCATTATGCCAATCAACACAATAATCTCAGTAGTATGACTGGTAACCTGGTATGAAGAATGGCGCATAGTGATCCATTCTGTACAGCAAATGAAATTAGATGTTGCATACCAAGCATGAAATGTCAAACAAAGTCTACACAAACTATCAGAAAGCATTTGAATGAGATTGGGCTACAAGTCAGACGTGCACTTTCAGGTGCTCCACTGACCTTACACCACCGCTCTCAAAGGAAATAAAGGTGCAGAGCAATGTAGCAATGGAGACTGGAATGGAGGTCTATGCTCTTCAGTGATGAGTTCCACTTTTGTCTTGGACGCAATGCTAGCCGGAGCTTGGTCTGGTGACCACATGAGCAATAACATGAAAAGGCTTTCACCAGGAACTGTGAAAGAGTCACAGGAATTGTTTCTCACCATCAAAATGCCAAGCTGCAGGTTGCTTGAGCTACTAAGAGAAACCTAAGTTATGTGGCTTATACATATCACCATGTCCTGCAGGATCTGCATACTTGCCTCCCATCAATCACATCTGGACATCATTGATTGGTATTTCTAAAGGGAGCTGCCAGCAGTGGATGTTGATGATTGGCATGTTCAAGTGCATTCAGTGTGGCAGAACATTCTCCAGACAACCACTAATAACCTCATTGATAGCATGATAGGGTAGGTAGTTCTGCATGTGCTTCTCATACTTGATACTAAGAGAGATAACTTGAAATTGTTGTTTCCATTTTTTATCGTTTGCATATCATTAACAGTGATTTCCATAAGTCCATGACTTTCCCTCTTGGTGTTGCAATTACAGTATTAAGACATGTATGCTGTACAAAAGACTGAAGACAGATTGCTGTGCAGTACACAGATATACATACATATACATACATGCCTTTGTATATAAATATATACAGGCTCGGACTGGCCCATAGGGTAACAGGGGAATCCCACATTGGGCCCCTGTGCAGATCTGGGCCCCCAACCCCACTGTATGGGCAGTACTTGGCATAAGTCAGTTGATTCACATTGTACAGCAAAAAGCAGCATCTCATCATTCATTAACCAAACTACCTGGTTTATTATTATATAGAGATACAGATAAATTTGTGAATGAGGTTAGTGTAATATCAATATGCAGGTGAAAAGTGGGCCCCCCCAAAGTCAATGTTACTGGTGGACCCTTTGCTTCCCAGTCCGACACTATCTACTATATAATTGTCTAAGGGTCACTTCCGTCTTTCTGTCTGTCCTTCTGTCTGTCCTTCTTTCTGTCACGGATATTCATTGGTCACGGCCTCTGCCTGTCATAGAATCCAAGCCGCTGATTGGTCTCGCCAGCTGCCTGTCATGGCTGCTGCGACCAATCAGCGATGGCCACAGTCCGATTAGTCCCTCCCTACTCCCCTGCAGTCAGTGCCCGGCGCCCGATCCATACTCCCTGCAGTCACCGCTCACACAGGGTTAATGCCAGCGGTAACGGACCGCGTTATGCCGTGGGTAACTCACTCCGTTACCGCAGCTATTAACCCCGTGTGACCAAGTTTTTACTATTGATGCTGCCTATGCAACATCAATAGTAAAAGGATCTAATGTTAAAAATAATTAAAAAAATAAAAAATCATTATATACTCACCTTCCGCCGCCTTTCCCGCTCCTCGCGACGCTCCGGTAACCGCTCCATGCAAGCATCAGGTTCCGGTGGCAAAGATGGTATGTGACAAGGACCTGCCATGATGTCATGGCCATGTGACCGTGACATCATCACGGGTCCTGCGCTACCAACTTTGGGACCGGAAGCTGCCGAGTACACCGCACACAGGCAACATGACTACAAGGGCTCCCTCGGAAGGTGAGTACATGTTTATTTTTTATTTTTTAACCTGAGACATACGTGGCTGGGCAATATACTACATAGCTGGGCAATATACTACCTGACTGGCAAATATACTACGTGGCTGGGCAATATACTACGCGGCTCTGTGCTGTATACTATGTCACTGGGCAATATACTACATAACTGGGCATTATACTACGTGGCTGGGCAATATACTACATCACTGGGCAATATACTATGTCACTGGGCAATATACTATGTGGCTTGGCAATATACTACGTGGCTGGGCAATATACTAAGTGGCTGGGCAATATACTATGTGGTTGGGCAATATACTACATGACTGGGCAATATACTATGTGGCTGGGCAATTTACTACGTGGCTGGGCAATATACTATGTGGCTGGGCAATATACTACGTTGCTGGGCAATATACTACGTGGTTGGGCAATATACTATGTGGCTGGGCAATATACTACGTTGCTGGGCAATATACTACGTGGCTGGGCAATATACTATGTGGCTGGGCAATATACTATGTGGCTGGGCAATATACTACGTGGTTGGGCAATATACTATGTGGCTGGGCAATATACTACGTGGTTGGGCAATATACTATGTGGCTGGGCAATATACTACGTTGCTGGGCAATATACTACGTGACTGGGCAATATACTACGTGACTGGGCAATATACTACGTGGCTGGGCAATATACTACGTGACTAGGCAATATACTACGTGACAGGGCAATATACTACATGACTGGGTAATATGCTACGTGGCTGGGCAATATACTACGTGGTTGGGCAATATACTACGTGGCTGGGCAATATACTACGTGGGCTGTGCAATATACTACGTGGACATGCATATTCTACAATACCCAATGCGTTAGAATCGGGCCACCATCTAGTGTATATATATATATATATATATATATATATATATATATATTATATATTTATGTAATTGCAACATCAAGAGGGAAAGGTCATGAGATTAAGGATATGTTATATATATATATATATATAATCTGTGTGTTTATATGTATAAAAACATAATCTGTGTTATGCACAGCAAGGTCTGTCTCTAGCCTTCTCTGCAGAATGGAATATGTTGATTTTATTACTAACAATTATTTCAGTTTCAGTTTGCCATTTTCATGCCAGTTGTCCTTTGTCTGCCTAGTAATTCTTTTGCTTGTCCAGAACGGATCCATTTGTCAGGATGCATTGTCCTAATTTGCAGCTTACGTGCATTTCATCCTCTCCTCGGCAACGCCTCCCTGATCTGTTAAACTGAATACCTTTCATGGTTTTGTAATAAACTGGAAGTGAGTAACAGTGGGATATCAAAGGAAATAATACTCTTGTTGCCGTTGCTTCTGGGGTAGCCTCCTGAATGTGGCTTATACGATATATCATCTTTCCTGACACCTTTCACTCTCAATTATTTGGCTGCTGTCAAAACAAATCCATCAAATTACAGTGCTGTGTCTTCATGCTACCATTCTATTGTAAGCTGGCTGCATTAGCTTTGAAATAGAAGGAAGTATACATTTTTATCTGTATTATTTATTTAAGACTGCATTCTCCCCAGCGAGTTATCTCACAAGCATGGCAAATTCAAATTATCTTATGTCAAATGCTGAATAAGTTCTGCTACAAAATGTGCTTTTTCAATCATAGCACACCAGGGAATATGCACACATAAAAGGCCCAGTGTATGATGGAAAAATATATATTTTATTACATTATTACCACTATAGTCCAATGTTGTATGCTTTATTATGTACATACGTGGATGATCACAATCAAATTTAATGCAGCCGCCAAGGTATGACCGATCAAGGCAAAATGTAAAACTCAGCTTGTCTGATTTCATACTGCTCTCTTACCCCTCCTAGCGTTAAACACATTCCATTAATGATCATATATTATTCATTGTCTGTACCATTGTTGTGTGACTTCAGGTTTATTAAGTTAAGTGCAAATGGCAAATGTAAAACAATATATATCATATAGTGGGATATATCAATTTCATATAGAGGTGTGGGGACTGATATGTCTGATGTTAAAGATTTCATTTCAGTTATATCAATGTGTTGTAGAACTGAAGTGGTGAACAATCTGCCAGATCATGGGAGATCATTTGCTTATGTCTAAGTTACCTTTGAAAACTGTAAAGAGGTTTTTCAAGAGAGAAAAAAGGGAGAAAAAAATGTTAAGTGGTCTTTCATTAGCTTAAAAATAAATTAGAGAAGTAATATGGCCATCTATGCCATGAAGCTCCCATTATGGTGTTTAACCGGTCCCTGATTGTATCCAATTTTTGGTCCGGTCTCTTTGCAAAAGCCCAAAACTACACACACGTCCAATCAATTGCTAAGCCAAAAACTTGGTAAGCATTAAAACCAGAGCTAAGACAGGTTTTTTATGCCTTTTTATTATAATGCATGGAAGGACATAAAAAAAATCAACTCAGAGCAGCTCAAACAACTCTAATAGCCTAGTGCTACCCTATCTGCACTATGTATTCTATTACCTAAAGGAACATACTGTAGAACTGGAAAATACCATGAAATTGTATATATCGGCACTGTAAGATTAGGTAAAATGTTTCCTATGTCATTAAAATACCATAATACCTTGATTAAAATAATTTAGAACCTTAAATCACAGAAGGAAAAAAGTTTCTCTCTATATATTTTATATTATATACAGTTGAAACCATAAGTTTACATACACTATACTGTAAGACACACATGCATGTTTTTCTCAATATCTGACATGAAATCAGAATAAACCTTTCCCATTTTAGGTCAATTGGGATTACCATAATTAGTAATATTTGCAAAATGCCAGAATAATGAGAGACAGAGAATGTTCTATGGAATTTTAAGTTTACATACATTTCACTAGTATTTGGTACCATTTCCTTAATCTGAATGACTTGGGTCAAACGTTTGGGATATCCTTCCACAAGCTTCTCACAATAGTTGGTCAGAATTTGGGCCCTGTGCCGGATTGCTATGATATATATACAGTGCCTTGCGAAAGTATTCGGCCCCCTGGAACTTTTCAACCTTTTCCCACATATCATGCTTCAAACATAAAGACACCAAATGTAAATTTTTGGTTAAGAATCAACAACAAGTGGAACACAATTGTGAAGTTGAATGAAATTTATTGGTTATTTTAAATTTTTGTGGAAATTCAAAAACTGAAAAGTGGGGCGTGCAATATTATTCGGCCCCTTTAACTTAATACTTTGTTGCACTACCTTTTGCTGCGATTACAGCTGCAAGTCCCTTGGGGTATGTCTCTATCAGTTTTGTACATCGAGAGACTGAAACTCTTGCCCATTTTCCCTTGGCAAACAGTTCGATCTCAGTGAGGTTTGATGGAGATCGTTTGTGAACAGCAGTTTTCAGCTCTTTCCACAGATTTTCTATTAGATGGAGGTCTGGAGTTTGACTTGGCCATTCTAACACCTGGATACGTTTATTTGTGAACCATTCCATTGTAGATTTTGCTTTATGTTTTGGATCATTGTCTTGTTGGAAGACAAATCTCCATCCCAGTCTCAAGTCTTTTGCAGACTCCAACAGGTTTTCTTCAAAAATGGTCCTGTATTTGGCTCCATCCATCTTCATCAATTTTAACCATCTTCCCTGTTCATGCTGAAGAAAAGCATGCCCAAACCATGATACTGCCACCACCATGTATGTCAGTGGGGATGGTGTGTTCAGGGTGATGAGCTGTGTTGCCTTTACGCTAAACATATCGCTTGGCACTGTTATCAAAAAGTTCGATTTTGGTTTCATCTGACCAGAGCACCTTCTTCCACATGTTTGGTGTGTCTCCCAGGAGGCTTGTAGCAAACTTTAAACAACACTTTTTATTGATATCTTTGATAAATGGCTTTCTTCTTGCCACTCTTCCATAAAGGCCAGATTTGTGCAGTGTATGGCTGATTGTTGTCCTATGGACAGACTGTCCTACCTCAGCTGTAGATCTCTGCAGTTCATCCAGAGTGATCATGGGCCTCTTGGCTGCATCTCTGATCAGTCTTCTCCTTGTTTGAGATGAAAGCTTAGAGGGACGGCCGGGTCTTGGTAGATTTGCAGTGGTATGATACTCCTTCCATTTCATTATGATCACTTGCTCAGTGCTCCTTGGGATGTTTAAAGTTTTGGAAATCATTTTGTATCCAAATCTGGCTTTAAACTTCTCCACAACAGTTTCACGGACCTGCCTGTTGTGTTCCTTTGTCTTCATGATGCTCTGTGTGCTTCAAACAGAACCCTGAGACCATCACAGAGCAGGTGCATTTATTCGGAGACTTGATTACACACAAGTGGATTATATTTATCATCATTAGGTATTTAGGACAACATTGGATCATTCAGAGATCCACAATGAACTTCTGGAATAAATTTGCTGCACTGAAAATAAAGGAGCCGAATAATATTGCTCGCCCCACTTTTCAGTTTTTGAATTTCCACAAAAATTTAAAATAACCAATAAATTATGTTCAACTTCCCAATTGTGTTCCACTTGTTGTTAACTCTTCTTGACCAAAAATTTACATTTGGTATTTTTATGTTTGAAGCATGATATGTGGGAAAAGGTTGAAAAGTTCCAGGGGGACGAATGCTTTCGCAAGGCACTGTATATATATATATATATATATATATATATATATATATATATATATATATATATACTGTATATATATATATATATATATACTGTATATATATATATATATATATACTATATAATTGTCTAAGGGTCACTTCCGTCTGTCCTTCTTTCTGTCGCGGTTATTCATTGGTCGTGGCCTCTGTCTGTCAAGGAAATCCAAGTCGCTGATTGGTCGTGGCAAAACGCCCACGACCATTGCCACGACCAATCAGCGACAGGTGCAGTCCGGTTGCAACATGGCCGCTCCTTCCTCCCCGCAGTCAGTGCCCGCTCCATACTCCCCTCCAGTCAGCGCTCACACAGGGTTAATCGCAGCACTAATGGACCTCGTTATGCCGCTGTGTAACACACTCCATTAACACTGCTCTTAACCCTGTGTGACCAACTTTTTTACTATTGATGCAGCCTATGCAGCATCAATAGTAAAAGATCTAATGTTAAAAATAATTCAAAAAATAAAAAATCATCATATATGCACCCTCCGGCGCCTTTCCCGCTCCTCACGATGCTTCAGTGACCGGTCCATGCGTTGCGGTCTCACGAGATGATGACGTATCGGTCTCGCGAGACCGCAATGCACTCTTGGGACCGGAGCGCGCGAGAAGCATCGGTAAATGCTTCCTGGATCCAGGGGCCAACGGAAGGTGAGTATATAACTATTTTTATTTTAATTCTTTTTTTTAACAGGGATATGATGCCCACATTGCTATATACTACGTGGGCTGTGCAATATACTACGCGGGCTGGGCAATATACTACGGGGGCTGGGCAATGTACTATGCGGGCTGTGCAATATACTACGCGTGCTGGGCAATATACTACATGGGCTGGGCAATATACTACGTGGGCTGTGAATATACTACGCAGGCTGGGCAATATTCTACGCAGGCTGGGCAATATACTACGTGGGCTGGGCAATATACTACGCGCGCTGTGCAATATACTATGCGTGCTGTGCAATATGCTACGTGGGCTGTGCAATATACTATGTGGGCTGTGCAATATACTACGTGACTGGGCAATATACTACATGACTGGGAAATATACTACGCGACTGGGAAATATACTATGTGGCTGGGCAATATACTATGTGGCTGGGCAATATACTATGTGGCTGGGCAATATAGTACGTGACTGGGCAATATAGTACATGACTGGGCAATATAGTATGTGACTGGGCAATATACTACGTGGCAAGGCAATATACTACGTGGCTGGGCAATATACTATGTGGCTGGGCAATATACTATGTGGCTGGGCAATATACTACGTGAACTGTGCAATATACTACGTGGACATGCATATTCCAGAATACCCGATGCGTTAGAATCGGGCCACCATCTAGTATATATATATATAATCGTCTAAGGGGTACTTCCGTCTGTTTGTCTGTCTGTCTGCCTGTCTGTTTGCCTGTAACGGAAATCCCACGCCAGCAGGCTGCGACCAATCAGCAACAGGCTTAGTCTGGCCAAAAATTGGCCCCTCCCTACTCTTCTCCAGTCAGTGCCCCCTCCCTACTCCCCTCCAGTCAGCGCCATTGTGTCTCCCCATCCCGGACCAACTTTTTACTATTGATGACCGCTAAATCATCTGGGTTATTTCGCAATGTACCACTGGGAACGGAAGCTGGAGGCAGCATCGCGCGCATCGGGACAGCTATGGTGGACAACGGAGGGTGAGTATATAACTATTTTTTATTTTAATTTTTTTTAACAGGGATATGGTGCCCACACTGCTATATACTATGTGGGCAGTGCTATATACTACGTGGGCAGTGTTATATACTACCTGGCCTGTGTTATATACTGTGTGGGCTGTGCTATATATTACATGGGCTGTGCTATATATTACGTGGGCTGTGCTATATATTACATGGACTGTTATATACAACGTGGCTGCTAAATACTATGTGGCTGCTATATACTACGTGGCTGCCATATACTACTTGGCTGTGCTATATACTACGTGGCTGTCTGTGTTACGTGGGCTGTGCTATATACTATGTGGCTGCTATATACTATGTGGCTGCTATATACTACGTGGCTGCTATATACTAAGTAGCTGTGCTATATACTACGCGGCTGTCTGTGTTAAGTGGGCTGTGCTATATACTATGTGTCTGCTATATACTATGTGGCTGCTATATAGTACGTGGCTGCTATAAACTACGTGGCTGTTTTGTATACTACGTGGCTGTGCTATATACTACGCGACTGTGCTATATACTTTGTGAGCTGTGTTATATACTACGTGGCTGTGCATTCTAGAATACCCGATGCGTTAGAATCGGGCCAACGTCTAGTATATATATATACTGTATATATATGTACACACTGCTCAAAAAAATAAAGGGAACACTTAAACAACAGAATATAACTCCAAGTAAATCAATCTTCTGTGAAATCCAACTGTCCTCTTAGGAAGCAACACTGTTTGACAATCAATTTCACATGCCGTTGTGCAAATGTAATAGACAACAGATGGAAGTTATTGGCAATTATCAAGAAACACTCAATAAATGAGTGGTTTTGCAGGTGGGGACCACAGACCACATCTCAGAACCAATACTTTCTGGCTGATGTTTTGGTCACTTTTGGATGTTGGTTATGCTTCACACTCATGGTAGCATGAGACGGACTCTACAGGTAGTGCAGCTCATCCAGGATGTCTCATCAATGCGAGCTGTGGCAAGAAGGTTTGCTGTGTCTGTCAGCGTAGTGTCTAGAGGCTGGTGGTGCTACCAGGAGACAGGCCAGTACACCAGGAGATGTGGATGGGGCCATAGGAGGGCAACAACCCAGCAGAAGGACTGCTATCTTAGCCTTTGTGCAAGGAGGAACAGGAGGAGCACTGCAAGAGCCCTGAAAAATGACCTCCAGCAGGCCACAAATGTGCATGTGTCTGCACAAATGGTTAGAAACCGACTCCATGAGGATGGTCTTAGTGCCCAACGTCCACAGATGGGGGTAGCGCTTACAGCTCAACACCGTGCAGGACGTTTGGCATTTGCCACAGAACACCAGGATTGACAAATTCGCCACTTGCGCCCTGCTGTGCTCTTCACAGATGAAAACAGGTTCACACTGAGCACATGTGACAGATGTGACAGAGTGGAGAGCGATCTGCTGCCTGCAACATCCTTCAGCATGACCATTTTGGCAGTGGGTCAGTAATGGTGTGGGGTGGCATGTCTTTGGAGGGCCACACAGCCCTCCATGTGCTCACCAGAAGTAGCCTGACTGCCATTAGGTACCAAGAGGAGATCCTCAGACCCCTTGTGAGACCATATGCTGGTGCCGTTGGCCATGGGTTCCTCCTAATGCAGGACAATTCCAGACCTCATGTGACTGGAGTATGTCAGCAGTTCCTGAAAGATAAAGGCTTGAAAGTATGGACTTGCGCACCCGTCCCCCAGACCTGAATCCGATTGAACACATCTGGGACATCATGTCTCTCACCATCCACCAATGTCATGTTGCACCACAGACTGTCAACAGGAGCATGCCCAGGCATTGTAGGGAGGTCATACAGGCACGTGGAGGCCACATACACACTTAGCATCATTTCCTTGTCTTGAGGCATTTCCACTGAAGTTGGATCAGCCTGTAACTTCATTTTCCACTTTGATTTTGAGCATCATTCCAACTCCAGACCTCCGTGGGATATTATTTGTGATTTACGTTGATCATTTTTAGGTTTTCTCGTTCTCAACACATACCATTATGTAAAATGAATAAAGATTTACAACTGGAATATTTCATTCAGTGTTATCTAGGATGTGGGATTTTAGTGTTCCCATTATTTTTTTGAGCAGTGTATATATATATATATATATATATATATATATATATATAGCAAGTTAGCATTTCCACTACAAACAGGCGCTCTAAAATATTTCATGTGTGTGGCAGAGATAATCGTATTATTGCGGCTTCTAGTCTCCCATGTAGACTATTGAAGCAAGTGAAAAGTAAAAAAAATGTTTTGAAAAACATTAAAAAATAAAAAAATATGAAAGTACAAATCACCCCCCATTCAAAATAAAACAATTAAAAAAAAAAAAGAATACACATATTTGGTATCACAGCATTCAGAATCGCCTGATCTATCAAGATATAAAAATAATCCGATCGGTAAACAGTGTAGTGAAAAAAAAGTCAACCCACCAGGATTACATTTTTTTTGGTTACCCCAACAAAGAATTAAAAATGCAATAATGGGTTGTGATGGGCACACACCTGGATGTTCGGGTCCAGGTGAACAGTTGCAAAAAGTTCGAATTCGGGTAATAATAATAATAATTTGTATTTATATAGCGCCAGCATATTCCGCAGCACTTTACAATTAAGTGGGGACATGTACAGACAATGAATTCAATACAAGTTAAGACCATTTAAACAGTGACAGAACAGGAGTGAGGTCAGAACGGTACCCAGACCCGAACCCGGACTCCATTGTGGGGGCCCGAACATCCAGTATTTATGACGCTGTCAGGTCCATGACAAGGCGGCAAACACTGCTTTTGATCGGCAGTGAAATCATCCACACTGGTCAGAGAGCCGTGGCTCCCATAAAGTCAAAAGACAGCATGAGTCCGCAGCTGTGATCGGAGGTATAAAACTCACCTTCTGTCACTGGTGTCAGCTAATGGGACTACAGCTTCCATCAATCGACACCTGCTGCCGCTAAGCGACTGATGGGAGTATTCATCAGCCGGCTCCTGCGCTGTAAATAAATAATTAAAAAAAACCTGGCATGGGTTCCCTCATATTTTTGATAACCAGCCAGGCAAAACTCAAAGTTGGGAGCTGCAACCCTCCTCTGTCAGTTTCAGCAAGGCTGGTTATCAAGAATGGATGGGTCCCCATGCCAAATGTTTTAAATTTTTAAATAAATAATAAAAAAAAACGACGTGGGGACTTCCCATTTTTGACAACCACTTTTGCTAAAGCAGACAGCTGGGGCTGGTATTCTCAGGCTGGTAAGGGGCCATGGAAATTGGCCCCCCAGCCTAAAAATAGCAGCCCGCAGCTGCCCAGAAAAGGCGCATCCATTATATGCACTATTTCTGGAACTTTGAATGGCTCTTCCCACATATTCCTTACTAATCCTATAGTTAAGTTGTAAATAAAGACACAGCCAGACCGCTACAGGGCAAGTGGGAAGAGCCAGACAAAGCGCCAGAATTGGCGCATCTAATAGATGCACCTTTTCTGGGAAACTGCAGGCTACTGTTTTTAGGCTGGGAGGAGGCAATATCCTCTGGACATTTCTCTGGACAGGCATCCTGGAGGAGTGTCAAGAATTCGTTGAGATGCTCAACAACAACCCCTGGAATATACGCCTCACGTCGCAGTACTCACAGACAGAAATCGAATTTTTGGATTTGAAACTCAGTGTGAAGGACTCAAGGATTATGACCACTCTGTATCGCAAACCCACGGTAGCTAACAGTTTATTGCATTTTTCAAGTTTCCACAATCAGCATTGAAAGAAAGGAATCCCGAAAGGCCAATTTTACAGAGAGAGGAGAAATTGCAGTCAACAGGAAGACTTTGTGAGACAGTCCCATGAACTTACCACATGATTTCGAGAGAGAGGTTACCCTAAAAAGGTAATCTCACAGGCCTTTACCGCTGCAAGGGACAGTAACAGGGAGGGTCTACTGCAACCTCGGGCTAGGCCGCCAGGGAAACCATTGGGGATAGTCACGGCTTTTAAGAATCAGTGGCACGATGTACAGGGAATTCTATCTAAATATTGGGGCATTTTGCGTAGTGAGTCCAAACTTCATCCCCATATTGCTACTCAACCGAGTCTAATAGCGAGGAGGACTTGGAACTTCAGGGACTGCTTGAGCCACAGCCACTTCCAGCGACCAGCTAGGAGACTCAATAGGGGGGTCAGACTCACCGGTACATTCCCTTGTGGGAATTGTAACATTTGTCCTTTTACTGTTGTTGATGAAATAATTACCGTGCACTCTTTACCCTCACAGATTCCCATCAAGACGTAGTGCAACTGTAAATCACGTAATCTGGTGTATGCCCATGTCCCAAAGTGTACGTTGGACAAACAACACAAGAACTGAGAAGACGAATCCAGCAACATTTTTCTAACATCACAACGGCTAAAAAAGACAGGGCAAACGGGAAGACTCTTACATCCGTAGCCTCACACTTCTTGGCTGAATATAATTCACAGTGGAGAGAAACAAAGATTTTGGGACTTGAGGGGGTCCAAACTGACATCAGAGGTGGTGACATTACCTTGAAACTATTGAGACGGGAATCCAAATGGATTTTTTAATTGATCTGCGTGACTCCGTTTGGCCTCAATGAGGACTTACTGTTTACTGGTTTTTATAAACAGATTTGATGTCCATTCTGTCCATATAGACAGCATTCCCACCTTTAGATCTAACTTTGGTACAGGTAGTGAAGCGACCTTTGAATGCTTTATTCAGTATCTTTTTGTTTGTCTAATGTCCTTCTTGCCTATATAGACAGCATGCCTCAAATTACACATATTCAGTTTGGGTAGGGGTTCGATATTTGGGCTCCTACCATTTTGTAATTGCTGTGTTCGTATGGCGGTGGTCAAAATTGTCTTACTTGTCGTAGGCTACCAGTATGGCCAATGGTCTATCATAACAAGATTTTGTCTCCAAGCCACCTGAATGAGTGACATTGGATGTACTAGTTGACAGTATTCTTGATGGTCTAAAAAATTCTTTCCCCATACCCTTGTGATGTCTCTTTCTCCCACCCACATTTATGTGCTGGTATATTGGTGATTTTGCTTTATTCAAGGCATTGATCTGAGCAGGGATCAACATATCTTGCATGTGTTTTTTTCTCCCATCACCAGTGATAGACTTGATATGTTTACCTTAAGGTACCTTCACACTCTGCAACTTTACAACGAGAACGACAACGACCCGTGACGTTGCAGCATCCTGGATAGCGATCTCATTGTGTTTGACACGCTTCAGCGATCAGGATCCCGCTGTGCCATCGCTGGTCGGAGCTAGAAGTCCAGAACTTTATTTGGTCATCAGGTCGGCGTGTATCGTCATGTTTGACAGTAAAAGCAACGATGCCAGCAATGTTTTTACATGGAGCTAACAACCAGCGAGAACGATAAGTGAGTCGCCGTTACGTCACTGGATCGCTCCTGCATCGTTCTGGTGTTGCCGTGTTTGACGCCTCTACAGCGACCTAAACAGTGACGCTGCAGCGATCGGCTCATTGTCTATATCGCTGCAGCGTCACTGAGTGTGACGGTACCTTTAGATGGGCACTCAGCATGGGTCCAATGTTTGTACCTTTGTGTGCTGGCTTGAGCACTGGATTGTCACTGTTACAATCTATTGAGATTAAGTAATAGAGCATGAAGTAAACATCAAATGTATGACTCTTCTCTTTACATGCTAATAGGAGTTATTGCTATGCACTGGCTTGTTAGTCATATACTCTGGATATGTCTATGCATATGGGTGCGTTTGAAAACACTAAATTACCCAGGTGACTACCTGGACTCTACGTATTGCAGTGTTTTTGTACTAATTATTTAGGTTTCGTCGTATTAGTGTAACAGAGTAAGGCCAATCGTATGGCCTGATTCGCACTTATACCTATGTGCCTTAACTAACAGCGATATCCCTGTGATCAAATGCTGGACCATGTGCTAGTGTCTGGGTATTTGTACACATTTACATAAGCGGGCCTGTACCTTCATTCTTGTTTAGGGATAACCTGAACATATATGCGCCTGAACCAACAATAACATCCATTTGATGATAATCTGGACAAAGAGTCTGGGCTTGGGTATCGGTCTTTACTTATATGAGTGTGCCTGCACCTATGTGCCTTCTGAATAAAGATTGCCTTGTATCGCACACCAGACGTGCGCCTGCGCTGCAGCACACTTGTTTATCTGTAACTAGGCTACCCAATTGGGGAAGTGCGCAAGCGCTGCAAGCTAGGCTTGAATGTTGTCTTGGCAATTTTGGGAGAGTGATGCACTTCCGTTCTAGAGACGCCGACGCCTGCGCTCTGTGTCGAATGCTGGGTTCAGGGGAGTGCTGTCACGCTCACGCCCTGACTGGTGGGCGTGAGTTTGGGGGGTTTGTGGCCCCACTGAGCCACAAACCAGACTACCCTGGAAGGGGCGTGACTATGACAGCTTCCTGGGTTTTCACTGGAGTCTCTGATGGTGAGGTCAGGCTTGTGCAGCAGGCAGCTGCCAGGTGCTACTCTAGGGTGGTGTCTGGCTGTGGCTGCTGATCCCACTTGGAAAACAGGAACACTAGGACAGGTGCGGACATCAGGCAGGACTTGCAGAAGAGCATGGCCGAAACTCAGATGAATAGGCTGGCACAGCTGAGACACAGGGCTGGCAGAGACATGGCAGAGAACACAGGGCTGGCAGGCATGGCAGAGAACACAGGGCTGTCAGGCATGGAAGAGAACACAGGGCTGGCAGGAACAGCAGAGAACACAGGGCTTGCAAGCATGGCAGAGAACATAGGGCTGGCAGGAGCGGCAGAGAACACAGGGTTGGCAGGAACGGTGTATGAAGGTGTGGTGTATGAAGGAACAGGTAGGGATTAGGGTTGAGCGAAATGGATCAGACAAAATAAAAAATCGCCGACTTTCGACAAAGTCAGGTTTCATGAAACCCGACCCGATCCTAGTGTGGGATCAGCCATGAGGTCGGTGAGCTGCGTGCAAAAGTCGCGTTTCGTATGACGCTTTTAGTGCCATTTTTCAGCCAATGAAGGAGGTTGTAGAGTGTGGGCAGCGTGATGACATAGGTCTCGGTCCCCACCATCTTAGAGAAGGGCATGACAGTGCTTTCTGCGGCATCACAGGGGCTGTAAGGGGGCATGCACTCCGGCCGCCATCTTACTTCTGACGATCTTAGCATAGGGAGAGGTTGCTGCAGCTTCATCAGAAGAAGGGATATAGTTAGGGAGGGAAGATCAACCCCCAAGCCGGTTGTGCTGTAGCGATTTTCACTGTCCAACACCACCATTTTTTGCAGGGACAGTGGAGGCTATATTTTTGTGCATCAGCTCTGTAGCTTATCAGGCTGCCTTATAAGGCTCCCTGATGGCTGCATTGCTGTTTGCACGCTGCTGTGCAAACCAACTTCTTTTTTAAAAGTAAAAATGCTGTTGCTCCTTTCTGCACAGTTATCTTGTTTATTTGTCCACACTTTTGTGTGCAGCAGTCCTTTTTATTGCTGTCATACTTTTCCTGAGATCATTGTAAGGATATTGAAATTGTACTACAGTCCTTGTATCTATTTTTTCATATATCTTCCAGCCACTTTCTGCCACTTACATTGTGTTGTTTTATGCACTGGGCCTGAGTTTTGGTTCAGTCTCCCCTCAAAAAAGTGAGATTCAAATTCTCACAAAGTGGATATACTGCAGTCCTATTAGTTTGTCGTATGTCAGCCAGCCACTTTCTGCCACTTACATTGCGTTGTTTTATGCACTGGGCCTGAGTTTTGGTTCAGTCTCCCCCCAAAAAAGTGAGATTCAAATTCTCATAAAGTGGATATACTGCAGTCCTGTTAGTTTGTCGTATGTCAGCCAGCCACTTTCTGCCACTTACATTGCATTGTTTTATGCACTGGGCCTGAGTTTTGGTTCAGTCTCCCCCCAAAAAAGTGAGATTCAAATTCTCACAAAGTGGATATACTGCAGTCCTGTCAGTTTGCCGTATGTCAGCCAGCCACTTTCTGCCACTTACATTGCGTTGCATTACAGGAGCTCCCTTGCCCTGCTGCTAGTGTGGTATCAGAAAGAGTCTTCAGTGCTGCTGGTTCAATACTGACCGAAAAAAGGACACGTCTGGCTTCCCAGAATGTTGATGATCTAACCTTCATTAAAATGAACCAATCATGGATTTCAAATTATTTTGCCCCACCTTCCCCTGCTGACACGTAGCTTGCCGGAAAAATGTCTTGCTTTTAGCCTCCTCTTACTGACTTCTCCAATTCCTCCATTTGCAGCTGCAGAATGTCCACCATAGGCCATTTTTATACCTCCCTAAATGGGCTGACTCCCCCCACAGGGCCATGGTCACCACCTGGCGCAAGCACCCGTGCGAGTGCTGTTTGCCTGGATAGGTGGGTGTGCCCACTCTTGGGTGACGGCACTGGCACAGGGTCCCTCATAGTACAATGAAGTGTCTCTGACGGTGGTGGTGCACAACCAACGTCAGACACACCGTCGTAATATGAGGGGCCCTGTGCCAGTACCGCCGCCCATGAGAGAGTGTTCCCCCCAAGCTCGAACAGTGCTCTACCACTTGCAATACTTACCTCTCTCTGCTCCACCACTGTGTAGTTAAAATATACAGGGGCCTTGGCCTCCATTTAGACCAGTTAATACTTTGCGCCTACTACCACTGTCTGCTACTCAGCAGAGGAGCCCACCCCTGTACCTAGCTATGCCACCTGTTTAGTCCTGTTACCAATTTTGAACTGCATTTAGCCTACTTTATTATTTGGGCCTATATCTGTGCTTCCTACTCCTCCTGCCCATTGCCCAGCCACTGCTAGATGAGTCTGCTGGTACATTGATCCAGACCACTACATTCCCCTTGCACTCTACACAGCCAGAATCTGACCCTGCTGAAAGTCAGGTTTCCCCTTCCTGCATACTATACCACCTTACACGGGGACAAAGAGGAAGGTGCAGATGAAAGTGCAGGTTCCTTCATCAGGTGGGGGGGCATACTAGTTGGTGACGTCACTGGCACAGGGCCCCTCATAGTACGCAAAAGTGTCTCTGCCAGTGGGAGGCGCCACCCGCCGTCAAACACACCGTACTATGAGGGGCCCTGTGCCAGTGCCAACGAGTGGGCCCCCCCTGCTTGCTCAGGATCACAGCACTTGCAAAGTTGAAATACTTACCTCTCCCTGCTCCATGACGTATTCCGCGTTTCCTGGGCCCACGAAAATCTTAAGCCAGCCCTGCTCCCCCACAACTTTAGCCAAATGACCCCCCGTTTTCAATGCCTAACTATTATTATAAAGTAAATTAAGATTGACAAGCTTAAGTAATAAGAATTGATGTTTTTGGCATTAAAATGGGCACTGTAGGTGTTTTCCTGTCCTCCACTCACTGCCGACTTTGATTCCCCATTGACTTGCATTGGGTTTCGTGTTTCAGTCGGCCTCCGACTTTTCGCAATAATCGGCCAATTTCACCTGACCTGACTTTTGACAAAGTCGGGTTTCGCAAAACCCGACTCGATCCGAAAAAAGTAAAAGTCACTCAACTCTAGTAGGGACCTGTTCGCACTGGAGGTGCAGGTAAGGAAACAAGCAGAAAGGAAAGAAGTATGAAGGAACAGGTTGGGACCTGTTCACACAGGAGATGCAGGTACGGAAACAAGCCAGGAGGAAAGGAGAATGAAGGAACAGGTTGGGGCCTGTTCACACAGGAAGAGAAGTGCAAGGCTGCAGATAGGAGCGGAAGAGCAGCAAGAGATAGTGTAGCAACAAAAGTTAAGCAGATCAGAACCGCAAGGAATGCGGAGAGGAGCTGCAGCAAGAGATTTCTGCAGAAGCTAAGCAGAGCGGAGCCACAAGGAATGTGGAGAGGAGCTGCATCAAGAGATTACTGCAGCAGCAGAAGGTAAGCAGAGTAGAAGGGAGCAGAACCGCAGGAGTGCAGAGCAGAGGCAAAGCTACAAAGGTACAGAGCAGGCAGAGCCGCAAGAGTGTGGCGCATAAGCATACTGAGAACACAAGGAAAGACACAGCAGGGAAGGAAGCCACAGACAAGGAGACAGAGATAGGACTAAGTTCAGACAAGGTAATGGAACAAGACAAGGGACAAGAACAAAGACACAGGACCAGGATATTCTGCCTCCTGGAGGACGGACAGCAAGATCAAGGCAAGAACACAGAGAAAAGCCTCTAGAGAGGGAGTAATGCAGAGCAAGGCCTGGCAAACTCAGAAGCTAAACACAAAATGAGCTAACACATTGCACAAGCCCAGTCCATTGGGTGGAGCTGCACTAAATACTGGACGCCTCTTGGTAATTGGTCAGGAACAGATTAGACAGGTGCACCTGATTCCTATAAGAACCATAGAGTTCAGGCACCTCCCCCCTATACAAACAGTCAGGAAGCATGCAGAGAGCAGAGGAACAGAATATGGAGCTGGCAAGAAACAGAACCACATCATAGCCTGGAGCAGTGGGTAAGAGTGTGAGAGATGGGAGGCCATGCCATGATGCCATCAGAGTTGTTACAAGTGCATTGAACTTCCTGTCTACTCCACGCGGCGGATCAGAAGTAACACAGCTGCATGTGGTATTGTAAATTAATTAGGGTGTATTTAAACAGAGGGCACACAATACGGTCATTACCCCTGACGAAGCCACCAGATGGTGGCGACACGCGTTGGGCATCTGCGCTGCCTGCACTAGATTCTGCTAGGTCCTAGGTTGCTTCACGGTATTGCATGTGGTTGGTCATATGGAAGGGACCATTTTTGGGGGCATGTATGCCTTGATATCCCTTTCTTTAGTCCTCAGACCTATTGGGGTGTGTTGTTGACTATTCATTATGTGTTATTTTTAGTATAATAAGCAACCTGCCTTTTCATGACTAGCTGTACCCTGGACTATCATTTTTTAGTCTACCCTAATACTTGATGGTTTGTTATTGTACTATGTGCAATTACTGGCATGTTTATCTAGTCAGAGGAGTATTGAACTTCTAAATGTACGAAAATGTCATTGGCTTTACACTTATATGGGTTTTTTATATGTACTATGGTGTGACAATCACATTACGGCAATGCTGTCTATATAGGCACCCTATTGCAGGTTATCTTTCCATTGTACCTAGGAGTCATGTGCAGGTTGTAGCCTTATTGGGGGCTTATTTACAGGGCAAAAGTGTGTCCCTTTTTAAATGTTTTTAACCCCTTCATGACCCAGCCTATTTTGACCTTAAAGACCTTGCCGTTTTTTGCAATTCTGACCAGTGCCCCTTTATGAGGTAATAACTCAGGAACGCTTCAACGGATCCTAGCGGTTCTGAGATTGTTTTTTCGTGACATATTGGGCTTCATGTTAGTGGTAAATTTAGGTCAATAAATTCTGCGTTTATTTGTGATAAACACGGAAATTTGGCAAAAATTTTGAAAATTTCGCAATTTTCACATTTTGAATATTTATTCTGTTAAACCAGAGAGATATGTGACACAAAATAGTCAATAAATAACATTTCCCACATGTTTACTTTACATCAGCACAATTTTGGAAACAAAATTTTTTTTTGTTAGGAAGTTATAAGGGTTAAAATTTGACCAGCGATTTGTCATTTTTACAACGAAATTTACAAAACCATTTTTTTTAGGGACCACCTCACATTTGAAGTCAGTTTGAGGGGTCTATATGGCTGAAAATACCCAAAAGTGACACCATTCTAAAAACTGCACCCATCAAGGTACTCAAAACCACATTCAAGAAGTTTATTAACCCTTCAGGTGCTTCACAGCAGCAGAAGCAACATGGAAGGAAAAAATGAACATTTAACTTTTTAGTAACAAAAATTATCTTTTAGCAACAATTTTTTTATTTTCCCAATGGTAAAAGGAGAAACTGAACCACGAACGTTGTTGTCCAATTTGTCCTGAGTACGCTGATACCTCATATGTGGGGGTAAACCACTGTTTGGGCGCACGGCAGGGCTTGGAAGGGAAGGAGCGCCATTTGACTTTTTGAATCAAAAATTGGCTCCACTCTTTAGCGGACACCATGTCACGTTTGGAGAGCCCCCGTGTGCCTAAAAATTGGAGCTCCCCCACAAGTGACCCCATTTTGGAAACTAGACGCCCCAAGGAACTTATCTAGATGCATAGTGAGCACTTTGAATCCCCAGATGCTTCACAAATTGATCCGTAAAAATGAAAAAGTACTTTTTTTTCACAAAAAAATTTTTTAGCCTCAATTTTTTCATTTTCACATGGGCAACAGGATAAAATGGATCCTAAAATGTGTTGGGCAATTTCTCCTGAGTACACCAATACCTCACATGTGGGGGTAAACCACTGTTTGGGCACATGGTAAGGCTCGGAAGGGAAGGAGCGCCATTTGACTTTTTGAATGGAAAATTATTTCCATCGTTAGCGGACACCATGTCGCGTTTGGAGAGCTCCTGTGTGCCTAAACATTGGCGCTCCCCCACAAGTGACCCCATTTTGGAAACTAGACCCCCAAGGAACTTATTTAGATGCCTAGTGAGCACTTTAAACTCTCAGGTGCTTCACAAATTGATCTGTAAAAATGAAAAAGTACTTTTTTTTCACAAAAAAATTCTTTTCGCCTCAATTTTTTCATTATCACATGGGCAGTAGGATAAAATGGATAATATTTTTTCTTTCCTCAAAAATGATTTTTAGCCTGGAATTTCCTATTTTGCCAAGGATAATAGGAGAAATTGGACCCCAAATATTGTTGTCCAGTTTGTCCTGAGTACGCTGATACCCCATATGTGGGGGTAAACCACTGTTTGGGCGCACGGCAGGGCTCGGAAGGGATGGCACGCCATTTGGCTTTTTAAATGGAAAATTAGCTCCAATCATTAGCGGACACCATGTCACGTTTGGAGAGCCCCTGTGTGCCTAAACATTGGAGATCCCCCAGAAATGACACCATTTTGGAAACTAGACCCCCAAAGGAACTAATCTAGATGTGTGGTGAGGACTTTGAACCCCCAAGTGCTTCACAGAAGTTTATAACGCAGAGCCATGAAAATAAAAAAAAAAAATTATTTTCTCAAAAATGATCTTTTAGCCTGCAATTTTTTATTTTCCCAAGGGTAATAGGAGAAATTTGACCTCAAAAGTTGTTGTCCAGTTTCTCCTGAGTACGCTGATACCCCATATGTGGGGGTAAATCACTGTTTGGGCACATGCCGGGGCTCGGAAGTGAAGTAGTGACGTTTTGAAATGCAGACTTTGATGGAATGCTCTGTGGGCGTCACGTTGCGTTTGCAGAGCCCCTGATGTGGCTTAACAGTAGAAACCCCCCACAAGTGACCCCATTTTGGAAACTAGACCCCGAAAGGAACTTATCTAGATATGTGGTGAGCACTTTGAACCCCCAAATGCTTCATAGAAGTTTATAATGCAGAGCCGTGAAAATAATAAATACGTTTTCTTTCCTCAAAAATAATTATTTAGCCCAGAATTTTTTATTTTCCCAAGGGTTACAGAAGAAATTGGACCCCAAAAGTTGTTGTCCAGTTTCTCCTGAGTACGCTGATACCCCATATGTGGGGGTAAACCACTGTTTGGGCACATGCCGAGGCTCGGAAGTGAAGTAGTGACGTTTTGAAATGCAGACTTTGATGGAATGCTCTGTGGGCGTCACGTTGCGTTTGCAGAGCCCCTGATGTGGCTTAACAGTAGAAACCCCCCACAAGTGACCCCATTTTGGAAACTAGACCCCGAAAGGAACTTATCTAAATGTGTGGTGAGCACTTTGAACCCCCAAGCGCTTCATAGAAGTTTATAATGCAGAGCCGTGAAAATAATAAATACGTTTTCTTTCCTCAAAAATAATTATTTAGCCCAGAATTTTTTAATTTTCCCAAGGGTAACAGGAGAAATTTGACCCCAATATTTGTTGTCCAGTTTCTCCTGAGTACGGTGATACCCCATATGTGGGGGTAAACTACTGTTTGGGCACATGCCGGGGCTTGGAATTGAAGTAGTGACGTTTTGAAATGCAGACTTTGATGGAATGCTCTGCGGGCGTCACGTTGCGTTTGCAGAGCCCCTGATGTGCCTAAACAGTAGAAACCCCCCACAAGTGACCCCATTTTGGAAACTAGACCCTGAAAGGAACTTATCTAGATGTGTGGTGAGCACTTTGAACCCCCAAGTGCTTCATAGAAGTTTATAATGCAGAGCCATGAAAATAATAAATACGTTTTCTTTCCTCAAAAATAAATATTTAGCCCAGAATTTTTTTATTTTCCCAAGGGTTACAGGAGAAATTGGACCCCAAAAGTTGTTGGCCAGTTTCTCCTGAGTACGCTGATACCCCATGAGTGGGGGTAAACCACTGTTTGGGCACACGTCGGGGCTCAGAAGGGAAGTAGTGACTTTTGAAATGCAGACTTTGATGGAATGGTCTGCGGGTGTCACGTTGCGTTTGCAGAGCCCCTGGTGTGCCTAAACAGTAGAAACCCCCACAAGTGACCCCATTTTAGAAACTAGACCCCCCAAGGAACTTATCTAGATATGTGGTGAGCACTTTGAACCCCCAAGTGCTTCACAGACGTTTACAACGCAGAGCCGTGAAAATAAAAAATCATTTTTCTTTCCTCAAAAATTATGTTTTAGCAAGCATTTTTTTAGATTCACAAGGGTAACAGGAGAAATTAGACCCCAGTAATTGTTGCGCAGTTTATCCTGAGTATGCTGGTACCCCATATGTGGGGGTAAACCACTGTTTGGGCACACGTCAGGGCTCGGAAGTGAGGGAGCACCATTTGACTTTTTGAATACGAGATTGGCTGGAATCAATGGTGGCGCCATGTTGCGTTTGGAGACCCCTGATGTGCCTAAACAGTGGAAACCCCTCAATTCTAACTCCAACACTAACCCCCCCACACCCCTAACCCTAATCCCAACTGTAGCCATAACCCTAATCACAACCCTAACCACAACCCTAATTCCAACCCTAACCCTAAGGCTATGTGCCCACGTTGCGGATTCGTGTGAGATATTTCCGCACCATTTTTGAAAAAATCCGCGGGTAAGAGGCACTGCGTTTTACCTGCGGATTTTCCGCAGATTTCCAGTGTTTTTTGTGCGGATTTCACCTGCGGATTCCTATTGAGGAACAGGTGTAAAACGCTGCGGAATCCGCTCAAAGAATTGACATGCTGCGGAAAATACAACGCAGCGTTTCCGCGCGGTATTTTCCGCACCATGGGCACAGCGGATTTGGTTTTTCATATGTTTACATGGTACTGTAAACCTGATGGAACACTGCTGCGAATCCGCAGCGGCCAATCCGCAGCCAAATCCGCACAGTGTGCACATAGCCTAATTCTAAAGGTATGTGCACACGCTGCGGAAAACGCTGCGGATCCGCAGCAGTTTCCCATGAGTTTACAGTTCAATGTAAACCTACGGGAAACAAAAATCGCTGTACACATGCTGCGGAAAAACTGCACGGAAACGCAGCGGTTTACATTCCGCAGCATGTCACTTCTTTGTGCGGATTCCGCAGCGGTTTTACAACTGCTCCAATAGAAAATCGCAGTTGTAAAACCGCAGTGAAATGCGCAGAAAAAAACGCGGTAGATTCGCCATAAATCCGCACCGGTTTAGCACTGCGGATTTATCAAATCCGCAGCGGAAAAATCCGCAGAGGACCAGAATACGTGTGCACATACCGAAACCCTAACCCTAGCCCTAACCCTAACCCTACCCCTAACCCTAGCCCTAACCCTAGCCCTAACCCTAACCCTACCCCTAACCCTAACCCTACCCCTAACCCTACCCCTAACCCTACCCCTAACCCTACCCCTAACCCTACCCCTAACCCTAACCCTAACCCTATTCTAACATTAGTGGGAAAAAAAAAAATTCTTTATTTTTTTATTGTCCCTACCTATGGGGGTGACAAAGGGGGGGGGTCATTTATTATTTTTTTTATTTTGATCACTGAGATATAATCTATCTCAGTGATCAAAATGCACTGTGGAACGAATCTGCCGGCCGGCAGATTCGGCGGGCGCACTGCGCATGCGCCCGCCATTTTGGAAGATGGCGGCGCCCAGGGAGAAGACGGACGGGACTCCGGCTGGATCGGTAAGTATGATGGGGTGGGGGGGGACAACAGGGGGGGGATCGGAGCACGGGGGGGGGATCGGAGCGCGGGAGGCGTGGAATGGAGCACGGGGGGCGTGGAACGGAGCACGGGGGGGCTGGAATGGAGCATGGGGGGGTGGAACGGAGCACCGGGGGGGGTGGATCGGAGTGCAGGGGGGGGTGATTGGAGCACGGGGGGGTGATTGGAGCACGGGGGGAGCGGACAAGAGCACGGGGGGGAGCGGAGCACTGGACGGAGGGGAGCCGGAGCAGTGTACCGGCCAGATCGGGGGGCTGGGGGGGCGATCGGTGGGGTGGGGTGGGAGCACATTAGTATTTCCAGCCATGGCCGATGATATTTCAGCATCGGCCATGGCTGGATTGTAATATTTCACCAGTTATAATAGGTGAAATATTACAAATCGCTCTGATTGGCAGTTTCACTTTCAACAGCCAATCAGAGCGATCGTAGCCACGAGGGGGTGAAGCCACCCCCCCTGGGCTAAACTACCACTCCCCCTGTCCCTGCAGATCGGGTGAAATTGGAGTTAACCCTTTCACCCGGCCTGCAGGGACGCGATCTTTCCATGACGCCACATAGGCGTCATGGGTCGGATTGGCACCGACTTTCATGACGCCTACGTGGCGTCATGGGTCGGGAAGGGGTTAAATGTTAGTGTCTTGTTATTGTTTGTATATTTACATGAATAAAGCTGTGTTCAATTTTTCGCTATATCCAAACGTGTGGTGATCCCCGTTTATATGACCTATCTTGCTTCTTTGTGCTTCATTATTGGTCATTTTATGGGTCTTGGTGTGTAACCCACTGACCGTGGTGCCCCCTCAATTCTTATATACAATATCCATGGTCCCTTACCAGCCTGGAAATACCAGCCCCCAGCTGTCTGCTTTAGAAAGGCTGGTTGTCAAAAATAAGGGGGACTCCATGCAGTCTTTTTAATTATTTATTTAAACAATTAAAACATACAGTGTGGGGACCCTCTATTTTTGATAACTAGCCTTGACATAACAGCACGACATACACCTGGTGTTCGGGCAGCCGAACCCGAACAGTATCACAGACTTCATGTTGAAGTCCGTGTAAGGTGTCCTTGCCTGAACAGTAGGTGTTCAGTATGGACGCCGAACTTTACTGTTCAGGTTCGCCCATCTCTAATAATGGGCGATCAAAAGATTGTATCCACACCAAAATAGTATCAATAAAAATGTCAGCTTGGCATACAAAATATAAGCCTTCACTCAGCCTCAGATGATGAAAAATGGAGACGCTACGGATCTCAGAAAATTACACATTTATTTTTTTTAACAATTTTTTTTTTCACCACTATAATAAAAAAACCTATACATATTTGGTATCTACAAGCTCATAGTGACCTGGGGGATCATAATGGTAGGTCCGTTTCAGCATTTGGTGAATATGTTAAAAAAAAATCTAAAAAAAAGTTGTGGAATTGCACTTTTTTGCAATTTCACCGCACTTGGAAGAAGGGGAGCGAAAAACAGAAATGCAAAATGAAAAAGGGCAGCGCCGTGAAGGGGTTAAAAAGTTCAAAAATATTTTAGAAGAACTCAAGTGACCTAGAATATGTTTTTGTTTAAAGGATTGTTTTTTCCGTGCAGCCGAAGTAAAAACAAAATAACAAATAAGTTCCAGGCATGTGTTATCATCACCAAAAACAGACTCATGACTCTAATAACTAATGTAGCTTTATAGAAAACTGACAGGGCATAATGATCACAGTGGCAGAGTGTGTCATTGTGATTGGGCTTTTGCGAGAGGAGGGTCAGCTGACCCAATTTCATCTGGCTGTGCGTCCTCAAATGTATGAGAAGATTATACCAGAATGGGGATATTGAATGAGGATAGAGGGTATTATACCAGTATGGGGAAATTATACCAGAATAGGGGCATGATATGATCATGGGGACATTATTCCAGAATAGGGGTCAGTATACTAGGATGAGGGACAGTATACCAGAATGGGTGCATAATACCAGGATGCTGGCATTATACCAGGATTGGGGGCATCATACCTGAAGGAACTTATGCCAGACTGGGGGACATTATACCAAAATGGGGACATTATGCTAGAATGGGGGCATTATACCAGGATGGCTACATTATATCAGAATTAGTGCAGTGATACAAAGATCTAATTAAAAAGTATAATTCTTGGAAGACATTCTATGTTGAGATATGGTCCCAGAATACGAACGATGAAGATAAAGGTAGTATCACTTTACATTAACAAACTGCTATATAGCACTGTTAGGGGTCGAGTTCCTGCCTCTGCACAGGGGGAATCATGAGCCATCTCTACTGCAGTCTCCCATTCTTCTCTCTGCCGCAGTGGAGCCTGCTCAGCGGAGGCATCGGTCCCAGCATCATGCTCAGTCTGACACTGTGTAAAGGGTTACTGCTGTCCTTCCAGCTTCTGCCATTGTAGCCAGTACTGGTCAGCAGCGAGCAGACATCTTTGGGACGAAGTCCTACATTTCCCCTTCTGAGCATGCCCAGGGTAAGATCTCTCATTGGAGATCAAGGGTCACATGCTCAGGTACTGCAGCAAATCCTATTGGTCCTCTAGGAAGGCCATGAAGGTGTTCAACATCTGTGGAAGCCTCTCATTGGTCCTTCTAGGAAGGTCCTGTACTTGCTGCAGCTATAAAAGGTGCACATGACTGCACGGCCATGCGCTAGTATCAATTTATTTATGAGCTTAGCACCAGTGTGGTCACGTTTGCATGCAGTCAGGGACCCAGCTGAAATAAGCCCCTAGAATGCTGGCACCTCCGGCGAGGAGTTTTGTGTGTGTGTGTATTCAGGGACCCGGCTGAAATAAGACCCTAGAATGCTTTCACCTCCAGCGAGGAGTTTCATGTTTGCATTTGACTGCATGACCACCATCTGCTCTACCAAGTAGCTGTGTTCCTCTGTGAGCCAAACAGGGCACAGCGTTATCTTTGCTAACAGACTCTGTGAAGTAACAGAGTCTGCTTATACTACTACTAGATGGTGGCCCGATTCTAACGCATCGGGTATTCTAGAATATGCATGTCCACGTAGTATATTGCACAGCCCACGTAGTATATTGCCCAGCCACGTAGAATATTGCCCACACACGTAGTATATTGCCCAGACACGTAGTATATTGCCAAGACACGTAGTATATTGTCCAGCCACGTAGTATACAGCACAGAGCCACGTAATATATTGCCCAGCAATGTAGTATATTGCCCAGCCACGTAGTATATTGCCCAGCAACGTAGTATATTGTCCAGCCACCCAGTATATTGCCCAGTGACGTAGTATATTGCCCAGTTACCTAGAATACAGCACAGAGCCACGTAGTATATTTAGTATATTGCACAGCGATGTAGTATACAGCACAGAGCCACGTAGTATATTGCACAGCGATGTAGTATACAGCACAAAGCCACATAGTATATTGCACTGCGATGTACTATATTGCCCAGCCACGTAGTATATTGCCCAGCCACGTAGTATATTGCCCAGTGACGTAGTATATTGCCCAGTTACGTAGTATACAGCACAAAGCCACGTAGTATATTGCACAGCGATGTAGTATACAGCACAGAGCCACATAGTATATTGCACTGCGATGTACTATATTGCCCAGCCACGTAGTATATTGCCCAGCCACGTAGTATATTGCCCAGCGACGTGGTATATTGCCCAGCCACATAGTATATAGTCCAGCCATGTAGTATATTGCCCAGCAACGTAGTATATTGCCCAGCAACGTAGTATATTGTCCAGCCAGGTAGTATATTGCCCAGTGACATAGTATATTGCCCAGTTACGTAGTATACAGCACAGAGCCACGTAGTATATTGCACATCGACGTAGTATACAGCACAGAGCCACGTAGTATATTGCACAGCAACGTAGTATATTGCCCAGTGACGTAGTATATTGCCCAGTTACGTAGTATACAGCACAGAGGCACGTAGTATATTGCCCAGTGACGTAGTATACAGCACAGAGCCACGCAGTATATTGCCCAGCCACGTAGTATACAGCACAGAGCCACGAAGTATATTGCCCAGCTACGCAGTATATTATGCAGCCACGTATGTCACAGGTTAAAAAATAAAAAATAAACATACTCACCGAACGATCCGAGGGCCCTTTGTAGTTCTAACAGACTCACCATTCTGGTTGCTGCTCCTCAGCGTCCTGTCTCTGCACCTCCTGGGATCCAACGGCGCTGTGCCGATGGGCGTGCGGCTGCTGCCATCTTGCGTTCCCAGGATGCCTTGCGAAATTACCCAGATGACTTAGCGGTCTCGTGAAACTGCTAGGTCTTCTGGGTAACTTCACCAAGCATCGCTGGGAAAGGAAGATGGCGGCAGGCGCGAGCACCTCAGCGGACAACGGAGGGTGAGTATAGCAGGTTTTTTGTTTTTTTTACTATTTTTAAAATTACTTTTTTTACTATTGATGCCGCATAAGCAGCATTAATAGTAAAAGGTTGGGGACACACAGGGTTAATAGCGGCGGTAACGGAGTGCGTTTCCTGCGGCATAACGCGGTTCGTTACCGCTGGCATTAACCCTTTGTTAGCGGTGATCGGAGGGGAGTATGGAGCGGGCACCGGGAACACTGACTGCAGGGAGTATGGAGCGGAGCGCCGGGGACACTGCGGGGAGTATATAGCGGAGGGCCGGGGACACTGTGGGGAGCGGGGAGTATGGAGCGGGCGCGGGCCACTGACTGCGGGGAGTAAGGAGTGGCCATTTTCTTCCGGACTGTGCCCGTCGCTGATTGGTCGTGGTTGTTTTGCGGCGACCAATCAGCGACTTGGATTTCCATGATAGACAGAGGCCACGACCAATGAATACCCGTGACAGACAGACAGACAGAAGGACAGACGAAAGTACCCCTTAGACAATTATATAGTAGATATTGTACCACCATATCTAGCAGCAGGTGCTTTCCTGCATGGTGGATCCTGGGTTGCGAACGCACCAACTTCTCCTAATAAATATATATTCGGTGCGTTCCGTCAACCCCAACAGGCACTGCTGTAAAGTAACTTGTCAACTACATAATTTTAATCTACATGCACCTCAAGCTATGCAGGGTAAATGAACACTTACAATTTTACAATTGCTCTACAAAATATACTTGCTATTAAATATTGCATCGCAGATTATCTATCTACAAATGTGTCATTCCTCACCTTTTATATTGGCTCAAAGTACCCTGAGAAATGTGTAGTACAAGTATATTAGGTTTTCAGAAAATGACCGATTTTCTGATCCTCTGCCACAAGGTGCCTATGCTATATAGTTTTATGTGTTGCCACATAACAGTTGTGATGTGAATTGTAACCTGTCAAGAGCTTTGCTAGCATATCATAAAATTTTATCATATTCATTTGATGAGAAATTGGAGTCCTCAACTATATTTAAGAAAATATAAGGTTGAACACAAGAGATGAGCAAATGAGGTGAATCTCCCAAACCATTTTTTGTATTGGCTTTATGCGTATTCAGCAAAATGATGGCCAGTCATCTGACTTTTCACACATGCGTTCATGTTAAACCCACAAACTTAAATGTGTTTAATTGGGATTTTATATGATACTAGATGTAGATGGAGGCCCAATGCTATCGCATCGGGAGGGCGGTAATGTCACAATGGGGGCAGGCTTTGCAGCATTGAGAATCTCTCCCCCCATGTGCTCACCCACCTATCCACTCACTCTTTCCCTTTTGTGAGTTAAAATATTGTTTAAAAACAGTCAGTGAAATATTTTACCTGACAAGATGAATCCTCTGTAATCCCCTGCTGTAATGTCAGTATTGTCTTTTGATTCCTCCCCTGCTAAGAAGATGTGGTATGCTCCATACATGGTCAGACACAGAGAATTTTTAAAATGAACTTTCGTTCGTGGGAAAACCCCTTTAATGTGACTTTAGACACGTCGTGCATCTGCCGCCGGAATCAGCCGAATTATCCACTGCGCCTGTGCGGAATTCGCGCAGGCACAGTAAATCAGACCACTGCCATCTTTGTGCAGACAGATAACGGTGGTCACTTAAAACTGCGCATGTGCTCCTGTACAAAGATGGCGGGGGTCAGTAAATAATTCGGCTGATCCCGGCAGCGGTGTGTTCACGACAGTGTTCTGCTGGTGATACCATGCAAGAGGCTGCATATGGCGTATATAGTGTGTGTGTGTTGCGTATGGCATATACAGTTTCTGTGTGTGGGTCGTATGGCATATACAGTGCGTGCTTGTGTGTGCCTGTGTGGTGCGTATCAAGTATAGAAATATACCGCACACTCAATTTTGGTATGATGCAAAAAGGTTTTGTGCCAAATTTATTCAAATACAAGATACAAAAGGTTGCCACATTGAAAAAATGGAGGAGAGAACCCAACGTTTTGACCCTCCCGGGTCTTATTCATGGGGTTGCTAGGAGAGTAGAAGAACAACAGTGTAAACATCTGTCTATAATACAGCAACATGATATACATTAGAAATGAGATCGAAAATAAAAATAACAAAATAAAAAAATAACAAATAACACAAGCTAACAAAACAAAACAACAAAATATCACCAATAGGATAAAGATAGAAAATAAAAACAGGCAACCAGAAATCGTGAAGGACTGGCAATCGGAAGCGACAGGAATCAGTTTCTCTAGACATGTTGGGTCAGGTGAGAAATATACATTTAAATTACCTCTGGTTCTTGTTATAATTATATACAATAGTGGCAATGATGGAGGAAAATAAGCGATCCCTTCCAGGTATGTCCTGTCATTATGATAAGATCTATATTAGACCACGAAAGTATACAAAATATAGGCATAGAAAACCGTGTAGGTATCTGACAAAAGTAAATCTATAGGTGTGTAATGTATGCTGTAGGTGTTCCCATATAGGTGATCCCGTCAGGTATGAGCTAGGAACCAAAAGGAAGGGTCCCCTATGGTATGTCATAAAGTGTGAGGGAAAAGGTCGTAGTAGCAGTGGGAGGTCTGCTATCTATGTGCCAGACCCATATAGTGTGTCCATAATCCAGGGAGAAGGGATGGTAAAGGAGAGGGAGGGAGGAGAAATAAATACCTTTGTATAGGGTCAGATAAATTCTCTGTGTCCCGAGTATATGGAGCCTGATAGGGGAGGCTGTCTCACTGTGAAAAAGGCCTATCCGTTAGGAGGTATAGTAAATATACAGACTTATATAGACTGCAGGGCAGATGGCTTATGAGGTGCTGGCTGTAGGAGATCTCCGTACCTGTTAGAGCTCGTTTCTTAGTATGCTGTCAGCGGCGCTCCTGCGCCCTGCTGTGGGAGTGTGGTAGAAGCGAGTAGCGGTACTGCTTAAGAATACCGCCGAACCGGAAGTCCCGGACCGGAAGTGGCGCGGTGTGCATCGCGCCTGCGCAATCAGTGCTGAGCATTAGTGAGGGCAAACTTGCCCAGAGGAGGGAGTATTTTGCATGACGTGTCATGAACTGCTCTAAGGAAGGGGTGGGAACTAGCCAAGAGGTGGGGACGGGCAGGGGCACAGAGACCGGAAGTAGCGCGGTGCGAACCGCGCATGCGCAGGTCGCGCTAGAACATAGTAAGGGCAAGCCTGCCCAAACGTGGGAGTGTCCAAGCGCTATGATTGGTACGCTGAGGAACGCGTACCAATTGGTACGCGCTACTTCCGGTCTCTGTGCCCCTGCCCGTCCCCACCTCTTGGCTAGTTCCCACCCCTTCCTTAGAGCAGTTCATGACACGTCATGCAAAATACTCCCTCCTCTGGGCAAGTTTGCCCTCACTAATGCTCAGCACTGATTGCGCAGGCGCGATGCACACCGCGCCACTTCCGGTCCGGGACTTCCGGTTCGGCGGTATTCTTAAGCAGTACCGCTACTTGCTTCTACCACACTCCCACAGCAGGGCGCGGGAGCGCCGCTGACAGCATACTAAGAAACGAGCTCTAACAGGTACGGAGATCTCCTACAGCCAGCACCTCATAAGCCATCTGCCCTGCAGTCTATATAAGTCTGTATATTTATTGTACCTCCTAACGGATAGGCCTTTTTCACAGTGAGACAGCCTCCCCTATCAGGCTCCATATACTCGGGACACAGAGAATTTATCTGACCCTATACAAAGGTATTTATTTCTCCTCCCTCCCTCTCCTTTACCATCCCTTCTCCCTGGATTATGGACACACTATATGGGTCTGGCACATAGATAGCAGACCTCCCACTGCTACTACGACCTTTTCCCTCACACTTTATGACATACCATAGGGGACCCTTCCTTTTGGTTCCTAGCTCATACCTGACGGGATCACCTATATGGGAACACCTACAGCATACATTACACACCTATAGATTTACTTTTGTCAGATACCTACACGGTTTTCTATGCCTATATTTTGTATACTTTCGTGGTCTAATATAGATCTTATCATAATGACAGGACATACCTGGAAGGGATCGCTTATTTTCCTCCATCATTGCCACTGTTGTATATAATTATAACAAGAACCAGAGGTAATTTAAATGTATATATCTCACCTGACCCAACATGTCTAGAGAAACTGATTCCTGTCGCTTCCGATTGCCAGTCCTTCACGATTTCTGGTTGCCTGTTTTTATTTTCTATCTTTATCCTATTGGTGATATTTTGTTGTTTTGTTTTGTTAGCTTGTGTTCTTTGTTATTTTTTTATTTTGTTATTTTTATTTTCGATCTCATTTCTAATGTATATCATGTTGCTGTATTATAGACAGATGTTTACACTGTTGTTCTTCTACTCTCCTAGCAACCCCATGAATAAGACCCGGGAGGGTCGAAACGTTGGGTTCTCTCCTCCATTTTTTCAATGTGGCAACCTTTTGTATCTTGTATTTGAATAAATTTGGCACAAAACCTTTTTGCATCATACCAAAATTGAGTGTGCGGTATATTTCTATACTTGATTGACTTGGATCACACGGTCCGTTATACCAGCACCTCCGTGTCCCAGACTCGAGTGCACACCATCACCCATATATTTGTGTGGTGCGTATGGCGTATACAGTGTGTGTGTGGTGCGATGGTGTGGCGCAAGAAGCTAGTACCACCAGCAGTTTCTATATTGAGACACCCATCACTTGGGTGTCCCAATATGGCGGTCAGTGAACTTCCGCCGCTTGGAATTCTGGGATCCGGACATATCTGGACGGAACAGGATGTGAAGACATTACAACGTAAGTATATATTAAGATACCAACACAAAGTATTATTTGTGAAGTATAAAAGAAATGATACACTGTTTTTTTAATAATTTAAAAAATATCAATCTAATAAATCAATACTGTGAAGGACCACCTTTCGCAGCAAGTACTGTTGCAAGTTTTTTTGAGTATGTATCCACTACCTTCATACATCCAGAGGCTGAAATGATTCTTTTTTGCAAATTAGCTCTAGTTCAGTGAAATTAGATGGAGAGCATCTGTGAACAATAATTTCAAGTTTTGTCACAAATTCTCAGTGGATTTAGGTAGGGACTTTGACTTGGCCATTCATGGGTATGTTGTGATCTAAACCATTCCATTGGAGCTCTGGCAATATGTTTAGGGTCACTCCCCTACTGGAAGGTGAACCTATGCCTCAGTATCAAGTTGTTTGCAGCCTCTAAGGTTTTTTCCAGAATTGCCCTGTAATTAACTCCTTACATCTTCCCATCAACGCTGACCAGCTTCCCTGTCTCTGATGAAGAAAAGTCTCAACACAGCATGATGCTGCCACCACTATGTTTGACTATGGGGATGGTGTTTTCAGGGTGATATGCAGTGTTTGTTTTCTACCACATAAAGTGTTTTGCATTCAGATCAAAAGTTTATATTTTCATCTGAACAAACCACCTTCTTCCACATACAAGACTAATTGAGGCTTGCTTTAAAAAAAATCGCTTTTTTCTTGCTACCGCTCCATAAAGGCCAAAATTGTCGAGTGTATGGCTAATAGTTGTCCTGTGGACAGGGTGGCCATTGCGTCTTACCTGCTTCTATATTTAGTACTCTTCTTGCTTGGAATGTCAGTTTAGTTCAGTGCTCTGTGAAATGTTCAGAGCTTGAAACACTTTTCTCTGCAACTTTATCTCTGATTTGTCTGGTGAGTTTTCATGATGCTGTTTAATCCCTAATGTTCTAAAACAAAAACTCTGAGGCCTTCACAGAACAGCTACAGTTTTACTGAGAAAAAATTACACACAGGTGGACTCAATTACTAATTATGTTACCTCGGGAGGCGATTGGTCACTCAGGATTTTATTTAGGGGTATATTTTTTAGTCTTCCTCCTCTCCGAGCTAGAACTTCCTGTGCCGGTAAGGGTTTGAATGATGCCCATTTTTACATTGTGACACCACCCTCGGCTTTGCCAGCACATAAAAGCATTGCTTTCCAGTTGAGGAAAATCAGAAAAGACCGGAGCTGGAAGAAGCGAGTAGAGTCAGATGGGGAGATACGGCTGGGGACAGGTAAGCGGAGTGGTGAGCATTAGTGTTGAGCGATACCGTCCGATATTTGAAAGTATCGGTATCGGATGGTATCGGCCGATATCCAAAAAATATCGGATATCGCTGATACCGATATCCGATACCAATACAAGTCAATGGGACTCAAATATCGGAAGGTAACCTGTAATGGATCCCAGGGTCTGAAGGAGAGGAAACTCTCCTTCAGGCCCTGGGATCCATATTCATGTGTAAAATAAAGAATAAAAATAAAAAATATTGATTTACTTACCCTCTGACGCGCCCTGGTAGTCACCGCTGCAACCGCCTTGCTTTCGTTCCGAAGAATGAGCACGTAAAGGGCTTTCGATGACGTTGCGGCTTGTGATTGGTCGTGTGAGCGGTCACATGACCGCTCAGCGACCAATCACAAGCCACGACGTCATCGAAGGCCCTTTACGCGCTCATTCTTCGGAACGAAAGCAAAGCGGTTGCAGCGGTGACGACCAGGGCGCGTCAGAGGGTAAGTATATCAATATTTTTTATTTGTATTCTTTATTTTACACATTAATCTTAATCCCGATACCGATTCCCGATATCACAAAAATATCAGAACTCGGTATCGGAATTCCGATACCGCAAATATTGGCCGATACCCGATACTTGCGGTATCGGAATGCTTAACACTAGTGAGCATACTTTCTTTTTATAATTTTAAACTCCTGAGCTTATTATGGTTTGCGGTCTGGAGAATTTGCTTGCCAAATTAGACCAATTGACAAATGTGAATTTTGGCAGATTCTCTCATCACTAATGAACACAATTGGATCAACAGATATACGGTACTGATTTTTTAAAATCTTTTTATACTGTATTTAGCTATCTTTCTAATTTTCTATTTTTCTTGCTTTTCACATGTTGATGTATAGTATGACACACCTGTGACCATAAAATAAAAAGTCTACAAAAAACAACACTGAAGAAATATTTTCAAATAGCATTAAACCATATTGGTTACATCACTGTGTGGACATTGTAAAATAAGTGATCTAATTTATGGAGTGATAAAATAAGCATAGGAAGAGTGTTACAAAATTACTGTCCAATATCCTTATTTACAACTGTTGTTAGTTAACCAACATTATGTATCGGAATGAAAGCACAACCATTTCTCATGAATTATAGCCGCAATGCAAGGCATTCCTTCATATCGACCCATCATTTGTCCTCACTCACACAGAAATATAACCATTCAATTACTGGCATCGTCCCTCTATTCTATGATTTTGTCCAGAATTCTTAAGATAGCAGAAAAGTTTTTTTTTTTTCAAATTGCCATTTTTATGTGTATAGTGCCTTAACCACACATTTTATATTCGAGTCACACAGGCATAAAATTATTCTTTATGTCTTCTAAGAAGAGGCCAACTAAGACCTGGAAATGTCCTTTTTAAGTTATTAAATGGAGAAACATACAGCTAGATTTGTATTGTTACGTTTCATAATTGTTTGGTGCATTTAGATTAGATTTTGGAATACATAAAATCTCACAATTGGATGTTAAATAAAATGTTCCTGTGCTGAGATAATCTTATAAATGTGCTCCTGCTGTGTCCTGTGTAATGACTGTGTCTGACTAGAAAAATATTTAGAATTGAGAGTCCTCAGTGGTTGATACCTTTTAATGGCTAACTGAAAAGATGGTAACAAATCGCAAACTTTCGAGACTACACAGGTCTCTTCATCAGGCAAAGACTAAAACAAATGTGTGTCTGACTAATCATTCCAAAGTCCCTGGCAGGGGAAGAAGCAAACGAGTACAGTCATTACATGGAACATGATCTGATCATAACTCCTGGGCACTATTTTCATGCCAAGATTATTTTTATTCCAAGATCTATTCGTTAAAATGTACTTTGATTGTTTGACACCCTCTTTTAACATCTAGTCCGACTCCACCCCATCAGCTCTTCACAGCATTACTGTAGGTGATAGATAGATCTCTTCTATAGCGAAGAGCTAGAACAGTGCAGGGAAACGCTGGTCATGAGCGATACTGGACAAGTCTTGTCCTTGGCTAAGGTTCCTGGCCAGATTTTCAAACTATATTTTCTCTGAAACGCAGAAGCTCTTCATAGAAACCTATATCTATCATGTAGCCAAATTTCAATTCTGGCCATTAACAGGTTGCCTAGCACAAAGCAGGTGACAGCTTCCTTTAATCATGAGATACAGATGCAGCAAAGTTTAACTTGACAAATAATACATCTTGATAACTTGTCACAGAAGGTTATATCATTTAAGAAGATTAAAATAACATTGCACAAGCCATTAACCAATGTCAAGTGTCAAATTACACTTTTTTTTGTGCTGTGATATCTCAGTGCTCATGTTATCTGCTTTAAGTTAACTTTAAACCAAAAGAACGGGGCAAATAATATGAGCTCCACCATATAAAAACTACAAAAACCCAAAAGAAAATGGATACTAGAGCGAATAAAATGTAAGGAAAATTTATTGAAATATTCAAAATTATTCAGACAACAATAACAAATAAATTATTAATCTCCTGGCTCTTACTGAAACCTGGATCCAGCAGTCAGACACCACCGCTGCTGCTGCTCTCTCATATGGTGGACTACATTTTTCTCATACCCCAAGATCGGACAACAGAGCAGGTGGAGGCGTTGGTCTGCTCCTTTCACCCAAATGTACTTTCCAAGTTATCCCCCAAGTACCCTCACTTGTCTTCCCTTCCTTTGAGGTCCATGTGGTCAGACTCTACGTCCCCTTCTCCATGCGAGTGGCGGTGGTGTATCGTCCACCCGGCCCCTCTCATCAGTTCCTGGATCACTTTGCCACCTGGCTTCCACACTTTCTCTCCTGTGACACCCCCACCCTTATCATGGGTGATTTCAACATCCCCATTGCCTCTCCCCTCTCCCCACCTGCTTCTCACCTTTTATCTCTATCCTCCTCTTTCGGCCTCTCGCAGCATACTAACTCTCCAACACATGAAGATGGAAACTCCCTTGACTTGGTCTTCTCCCGGCTTTGCTCAGTGGATGATTTCACAAACTCCCCTCTCCCACTCTCTGACCACAACCTTCTTTCATTCTCTATCAAGAACTGCCATCCCGCTCAGGTCACCCCCACTTTCCACACTTATAGAAACATACAGGCCATTAGCACCCAGAAACTTATGAAGAACTTGCAGTCCTCATTGGCCCCAATCTTCTCCATCTCATGTCCTGATTCTGCTCTGAAGTATTACAATGAAACCCTGCAAAGTGCTCTGGATGAAGCTGCTCCTCCTATACATAAAACAACTTGGCACAGACGGCAACAACCGTGGCACACACTGCAAACACGTTTCCTGCAGCGGTGCTCCAGGTGCGCAGAACGTCTGTGGAGAAAATCTAATCTACCCGAAGATTTCATCCATCCAAGTTCATGCTAAAGACATACAATTCTGCCCTTCACCTCTCCAAACAAACCTACTTCAACACCCTCATCACCTCCCTGTCCAATAACCCTAAACGTCTCTTTGACACGTTCCAGTCCCTACTCAACCCAAGAGAGCAGGCCCCAACCACGGATCTCCGTGCTGACGATCTGGCCAATTACTTCAAAGAAAAAATTGACCACATTCGACAGGAAATCATCTCCCAAACTCTTCATACCATGCACTGTCCTCCCTCCCCCACTGCATCTAGTTCACTCTCTGACTTTGAAGCAGTTACAGAAGAAGAAGTAAGCAGGCACCTTGCATCTTCTCGCCCGACCACTTGCACCAGTGACCCCATTCCTTCACATCTCCTCCAGTCCCTTTCCCCGGCTGTCACCTCTCACCTAACAAAAATATTCAACCTTTACCTCACTTCTGGTATTTTTCCCTCCTCATTTAAGCATGCCATCATACATCCATTACTTAAAAAACCATCCCTCGATCAAAATTGTGCTGCTAATTATAGACCTGTCTCTAATCTTCCCTTCATCTCTAAACTCCTCGAACGCCTGGTCCACTCCCGTCTTACCCGCTATCTCTCAGATAACTCTCTTCTCGACCCTCTTCAATCTGGCTTCCGCTCTTTACACTCTACTGAAACTGCCCTCACTAAAGTCTCTGATGACCTACTAACAGCTAAATCTAATGGTCACTACTCCATGCTAATTCTCTTGGATCTCTCTGCAGCATTCGATATTGTGGATCATCAGCTCCTCCTCACTATGCTCCGCTCCATCGGCCTCAAGGACACCGTTCTCTCCTGGTTCTCCTCCTATCTCTCTGACCGATCCTTCACTGTATGTTTTGCTGGTTCCTCCTCCTCTCACCTTCCCCTTACTGTTGTGGTTCCTCAAGGATCAGTCCTAGGCCCCCTCCTCTTCTCGTTGTATACTGCCCCTATTGGACAAACAATCAGTAGATTTGGTTTCCAGTACCATCTCTATGCTGACGACACCCAATTATACACTTCTTCTCCTGATATCACGCCTGCCTTATTAGAAAACACCAGTGATTGTCTTACCGCTGTCTCTAACATCTTGTCCTCCCTCTATCTGAAACTAAACCTGTCAAAAACTGAACTCCTCGTGTTCTCTCCCTCTACTAACCTACCTTTGCCTGACATTGCCATCTCCGTGTGCGGTTCCACCATTACTCCAAAGCAACATGCCCGCTGCCTTGGGGTCATCCTTGATTCTGACCTTTCATTCACCCCCCCACATCCGATCACTGGCTCGCTTTTCTTACCTGCATCTTAAAAACATTTCTAGAATTCGCCCTTTTCTTACTTTCGACTCTGCAAAAACTCTTACTGTTTCACTTATTCATTCTCGTCTGGACTATTGTAACTCTCTACTAAAGGCCTCCCTCTTACCAAACTTTCCCCGCTCCAATCTGTCCTGAATGCTGCTGCCAGGATCATATTCCTCACCAACCGTTACACCGATGCCTCTACCTTGTGCCAGTCATTACACTGGCTACCCATCCACTCCAGAATCCAGTACAAAACTACTACCCTCATCCACAAAGCACTCCATGGCTCAGCACCACCCTACATCTCCTCTCTGGTCTCAGTCTACCACACTACCCGTGCCCTCCGCTCCACTAATGACCTCAGGTTAGCATCCTCAATAATCAGAACCTCCCACTCCCATCTCCAAGACTTTACACGTGCTGCGCCGATTCTTTGGAATGCACTACCTAGGTTAATACGATTAATCCCCAATCCCCACAGTTTTAAGCGTACCCTAAAAACTCATTTGTTCAGATTGGCCTACCGCCTCAATGCATTAACCTAATGATCCCTGTGTGGCCTATTTAAAAAAAAATAAAAAATCAGGTTCCTCGCATTATGTTCTCATTCACTTTATGCAGTTAATAGCCCTCTGTGTCTGTACTGCTACATACTTAGGCAGTTAACTGGTTCATGCAGCTTTACATGAACACCCGAGCCTTACACTATGGCTGGTCCGAATAACTATAGCAATTGTTACCATCCACCTCTCGTGTCTCCCCTTTTCCTCATAGTTTGTAAGCTTGCGAGCAGGGCCCTCATTCCTCCTGGTATCTGTTTTGAACTGTATTTCTGTTATGCTGTAATGTCTATTGTCTGTACAAGTCCCCTCTATAATTTGTAAAGCGCTGCGGAATATGTTGGCGTTATATAAATAAAAATTATTATTATATTATTATTATTAACCCCTTAATCCCATATGACGTACTATCCCGTCCAGGTGACCTGGGACTTAATTCCCAGTGACGGGATAGTACGTCATATGCGATCGGCCGCACTCACGGGGGGAGCGCGGCCGATCGCGGCCGGGTGTCAGCTGCCTATCGCAGCTGACATCCGGCACTATGTGACAGGAGCGGTCACGGACCGCTCCCGGCACATTAACCCCCGGCACACCGCGATCAAAGATGATCGCGGTGTGCCGGTGGTGCAGGGAAGCATCGTGCAGGGAGGGGGCTCCCTGCTGGCTTCCCTGAGACGATCGGTACACGGTGATGTACTCACCGTATACCGAGCGTCTTCTCCCTGCAGTCCCCGGATCCAAAATGGCCGCCGGGCTGCATCCGGGTCCTGCAGGGAGCACTTCCGGGTCAGGATCTGGCTGCAGCTGCAGCTCTAATCCTGCCCGGCTGTATGTCAGATCACCGATCTGACAGAGTGCTGTGCACACTGTCAGATCGGTGATCTGTGATGTCTCCCCCTGGGACAAAGTGAAAAAGTAAAAAAAAAAATTTCCACACGTGTAAAAAAAAAAAAAAAAAAATTCCTAAATAAAGAAGAAAAAAAAAAATATTATTCCCATAAATACATTTTTTTATCTAAAAAAAAACCAAAAAAACAATAAAAGTGCACATATTTAGCATTGCCGCGTCCGTAACGACCCAACCTATAAAACTGGCCCACTAGTTAACCCCTTCAGTGAACACCGTAAGAAAAAAAAAAAAAACGAGCCAAAAAACAACGCTTTATTGTCATAACGCTGAACACAAAGTGGAATAACACGCGATCAAAAATACGGATATAAATAACCATGGTACCTCTGAAAACATCATCTTGTCCCGCAAAAAAAGAGCCGCCATATAGCATCACAACCAAAAAAGTAAAAAAGTTATAGTCCTCAGAATAAAGCGATGCCAAAATAATTATTTTTTTCTATAAAATAGCTTTTATCGTATAAAAGCGCCAAAACTTAAAAAAAATGATATAAATGACGTATCGCTGTAATCGTACTGACCCAAAGAATAAAACTGCTTCATCAATTTTACCAAACACGGAACGGTAAAAACGCCTCCCCCAAAAGAAATTCATGAATAGCTGGTTTTTGGTCATTCTGCCTCACAAAAAATCGGAATAAAAAGCGATCAAAAACTGTCACGTGTCCGAAAATGTAACCGATAAAAACATCAACTCGTCCCGCAAAAAAGAAGACCTCACATGACTCTGTGGACCAAAATATGGAAAAATTATAGATCTCAAAATGTGGAGACGCAAAAACTTTTTTGCTATAAAAAGCGTCTTTTAGTGTGTGATGGCTGCCAATCATAAAAATCCGATATAAAAAACGCTATAAAAGTAAATCAAACCCCCCTTCATCACCCCCATAGTTAGGCTAGGTTCACATTGCGTTAATGGGTTAACGCTAACGGACAGCGTTGCACGGCGAAAATGTCACAATTAACGCTGTGCAACGGGTCCGTTAGCACAACCATTGACAGCAATGTGATTTTCGGGTGTAGCGCATCGCTAGAGCGTGCCATTTTCGGCTCGCGCTAGCAAGGTGCCGTTCTTTTGTGGCGCGCCTCGGACGCTGCTTGTAGCGTCCGTGGCGTGCCCGAGGTCCGATCCCTGATCTTCCAGAGCGGGGATGTTAACGCGACCACTAAACACGACACCTAAAAAGACATTGCGTTAGCGCAATCCGCTAGCGCTAAACGGATTTCCCTAACGCAATGTGAACCTAGCGTTAGGGAAAAATTATAAAATTAAAAAAAATGTATTTATTTCCATTTTCCCATTAGGGTTAGGGCTAGGGTTAGGGCTAGGGTTAGGGTTAGGGCTAGGGTTAGGGCTAGGGTTAGGGCTAGGGTTAGGGTTTGGATTACATTTACGGTTGGGATTAGGGTTGGGATTATAATTTGGGGTGTGTCAGGGTTAGGTGTGTGGTTAGGGTTACAGTTGGGATTAGGGTTAGGGGTGCGTTTGGATTAGGGTTTCATTTATAATTGGGGGGTTTCCACTGTTTAGGCACATCAGGGGCTCGCCAAACGCGACATGGCGTCCGATCTCAATTCCAGCCAATTCTGCATTGAAAAAGTAAAACAGTGCTCCTTCACTTCCGAGCTCTCCCGTGCGCCCAAACAGGGGTTTATCCCAACATATGGGGTATCATCGTACTCGAGACAAATTGGACAACAACTTTTTGGGTCCAAGTTCTCTTGTTATCCTTGGGAAAATAAAAATTTGGGGGGCTAAAAATCATTTTTGTGGGAAAAAAAGGATTTTTTATTTTCACGGCTCTGCGTTGTAAACTGTAGTGAAACACTTGGGGGTTCAAAGTTTTCACAACACATCTAGATAAGTTCCGTGGGAGGTCTAGTTTCCAATATGAGGTCACTTTTGGGGGGTTTGTACTGTTTGGGTACATCAGGGGCTCTGCAAATGCAACGTGACGCCTGCAGACCAATCCATCTAAGTCTGCATTCCAAATGGCGCTCCTTCCCTTCCAAGCTCTGCCATGCGCCCAAACAGTGGTTCCCCCCACATATGGGGTATCAGCGTACTCAGGACAAATTGGACAACAACTTTTGGGGTCCAATTTATTCTGTTACCCTTGTAAAAATACAAAGCTGGGGGCTAAAAAAATCATTTTTGTGAAAAACAAAAGAATTTTTATTTTCACAGCTCTGCGTTATAAACTGTAGTGAAACACTTAGGGGTTCAAAGTTCTCACAACACATCTAGATAAGTTCCTTGGGAGGTCTAGTTTCTAATATGGGGTCACTTGTGTGGGGTTTGTACTGTTTGGGTACATCAGGGGCTCTGCAAATGCAACGTGACTCCTGCAGACCAATCCATCTAAGTCTGCATTCCAAATGGCGCTCCTTCCCTTCCGAGCTCTGCCATGCGCCCAAACAGTGGTTCCCCCCCACATTTTGGGTATCAGCGTACTCAGGACAAATTGGACAACAACTTTTGGGGTCCAATTTATTCTGTTACCCTTGTGAAAATACAAAACTGGGGGCTAAAAAATAATTTTTGCGAAAAAAAAAAAAAATTATTTTAACGGCTCTGCGTTATAAACTGTAGTGAAACACTTGGGGGTTCAAAGCTCTCAAAACACATCTAGATAAGTTCCTTAGGGGGTCTAGTTTCCAAAATGGTGTCACTTGTGGGGGGTTTTAATGTTTAGGCACATCAGGGGCTCTCCAAACCAACATGGCGTCCCATCTTAATTCCAGTCAATTTTGCATTGAAAAGTCAAATGGCGCTCCTTCCCTTCCGAGCTCTGCTATGCGCCCAAAAAGTGGGTTACCCCCACATATGGGGTATCGTCGCACTCAGGACAAATTGCACAACAACTTTTGTTGTCTAATTTCTTCTCTTACCCTTGGGAAAATAAAAATTTGGGTGTGAAAAAATCATTTTTGTCAAAAAATAAGATTTTTTATTTTTACGGCTCTGCATTATAAACTTCTGTGAAGCACTTGCTGGGTCAAAGTGCTCACCACACATCTAGATAAGTTCCTTAAGGGGTCTACTTTTCAAAATGGTGTCACTTGTGAGGGGTTCCAATGTTTAGGCACATCAGGGGCTCTCCAAACGCAACATGGCGTCCCATCTCAATTCCAGTCAATTTTGCATTGAAAAGTCAAATGGCGCTCCTTTCCTTCCGAGCTCTGCCATGCGCCCAAACAGTGGTTTACCCCCACATATGGGGTATCGTCGCACTCAGGACAAATTGCACAATAACTTTTGTGGTCTAATTTCTTCTCTTACCCTTGGGAAAATAAAAAATTGGTGGCAAAAAGATCATTTTTGTGAAAAAATATGATTTTTTATTTTTACGGCTCTGCATTATAAACTTCTGTGAAGCAATTGGTGAGTCAAAGTGGTCACCACACATCTAGATAAGTTCCTTAGGGTGTCTACTTTCCAAAATGGTGTCACTTGTGGGGGGTTTCAATGTTTAGGCACATGAGGGGCTCTCCAAACGCAACATGGCGTCCCATCTCAATTCCTGTCAATTTTGCATTGAAAAGTCAAATGGCACTCCTTTCCTTCCGAGCTCTACCATGCGCCCAAACAGTGGTTTACCCCCACATATGGGGTATCAGCGTACTCAGTACAGATTGTACAACAACGTTTGGCATCCATTTTATCCAGTTACCCTTGGTAAAATAAAACAAGTTGGAGCTGAAATAAATTTTGTGTGAAAAAAAGGTAAATATTCATTTTTATTTAAACATTCCAAAAATTCCTGTGAAACCCCTGAAGGGTTAATAAACTTCTTGAATGTGGTTTTGAGCACTTTGAGGGGTGCAGTTTTTATAATGGTGTCACACTTGGGTATTTTCTATCATATAGACCCCTCAAAATGACATCAAATGAGATGTGGTCCCTAAAAAAAAATGGTGTTGTAAAAATGAGAAATTGCTGGTCAACTTTTAACCCTTATAACTCCCTAACAAAAAAAAATTTTGGTTCCAAAATTGTGCTGATGTAAAGTAGACATGTGGGAAATGTTACTTATTAAGTATTTTGTGTGACATATCTCTGTGATTTAAGGGCATAAAAATTTAAAGTTGGAAAATTGCGAAATTTTCTAAATTTTCGCCAAATTTCCGTTTTTTTCACAAATAAACGCAAGTTATATCGAATAAATGTTACCACTAAAATGAAGTACAATATGTCACGAGAAAACAATGTCAGAATCGCCAAGATCCGTTGAAGCGTTCCAGAGTTATAACCTCATAAAGGGACAGTGGTCAGAATTGTAAAAATTGGCCCGGTCATTAACGTGCAAACCACCCTCGGGGCTTAAGGGGTTAATTTCATTGGGACGCATATAGAAAAGGAATGGACGACAACATAGTGTCACATACAGGCCAAAAGAAGGTAGCAGGATTTCATAAATAAATTACTACAAATATCATGTAGGCTGCACACATAAATCAATTGATAATCTCAAAATGATATCACTCAATGGTGTGAACATGGATAACAGTAATCACATAAAGTCAAATAGTTCAGGATAGAATAATGGATCTATATTCAGCATCAAATAAGTAGATATAGCAATAAAGTGCCAATAGTGCAATATACAAAGTAAGAGTCACACTAGCAGCTGTGCATATTAAAGTGCCAATAGTGCACTACATAAACCCATCGTGGGTGCCACATAGGCAGCTGCAGTAATTGATAATCTTAAAGTGCTAGCACTTTGTAAATGAAAATGATGGAGTCCCACAAAGCAGGAGAAGATATAAAAAGGAAAATTGTGTACAAGTTGCCCTTTCCTCAGTTCAAAATGTAATTAAGAAATGGCAGTTAACAGGAATAGTGGAGTCCAATATAAGGTCTGAAAAAGCAAGTAAAATTTCAGTGAGAGCTGCTCATAGGATTAGTAGAGAGGCAAATCAGAACCTCTGCTTGACTGCAAAAGACCTTCAGAAAGATTTAGCAGACTCTGGAGTTATGGTACATTGTTCTACTGTTCAGAGACACCTGAGCAAATCAGAAGAAAACCTCTCTCTTGCATCCTCACCATAAAATTCAGCATCAGAAGTTTGCAAAATAACATCTAAACAAGCCTAATGGATTTTGGAAGCAACTCCTGTTGACTGATGAGGTTAAAACAAAACTCTTTGGCCACAATGATCAAAGGTATATGCGGAGAAAAAAAAGGCACAGAATTTAAGGAAAAAGAACATCTTGCCAACCATTAAGCATGGGAGTGGATCAATCATGCTTTGGGGTTGTGTTGCAGCCAATGGCATGGGAAAACATTTCACTGGTAGAGGGAAGAATGGATTCCATGAAATGCCAACAAATTCTTTATGCAAATATAACACAATCTGTAAAAAAAGCTGAAGTTGAAAAGTGGTTGGCTTCTACAAACGGAAAATGATCCTAAGCACACATTAAAATCCACAATATACTACTTCAAAGGGCACAATCTGAAGATTTTACAATGGCCCTCACAATCCCATGATCTGAACATTATTGAAAATCTGTGGCTAGACCTCAAAATATCAGGGCATGCAAGATGACCTAGGAATCTCACAGAACTGGGAGAAATTTCCAAGCAACAATGGGAGAAAATCCCTCAAACAAGAATTAACCCCTTACCGGCATCGGACGTACTATACCGTCCGATGCCGGCTCCCCTGCTTTGATGCAGGGCTCCGCGGTGAGCCCGCACCAAAGCCGGGACATGTCAGCTGTTTTGAACAGCTGACATGTGCCCGTAATAGGTGCGGGCAGAATCGCGATCTGCCCGCACCTATTAACTAGTTAAATGCCGCTGTCAAACGCAGACAGCGGCATTTAACTACCGCTTCCGGCCGGGCGGCCGGAAATGACGTCATCGCCGACCCCCGTCACATGATCGGGGGTCGGCGATGCGTCTGGATGGTAACCATAGAGGTCCTAGAGACCTCTATGGTTACTGATCGCCCGTCGCTGTGAGCGCCACCCTGTGGTCGGCGCTCACAGCACACGTGCAATTCTGCTACATAGCAGCGATCAGCAGATCGCTGCTATGTAGCAGAGGCGATCGTGCTGTGCCTGCTTCTAGCCTCCCATGGAGGCTATTGAAGCATGGCAAAAGTTAAAAAAAAAAGTTTAAAAAAATGTGAAAAAAATAAAAAAAAAGGAAAAGTTTAAATCACCCCCCTTTCGCCCCAATCAAAATAAATCAATAAAAAAAATATCAAATCTACGCATATTTGGTATCGCCGCGCTCAGAATCGCCCGATCTATCAATTAAAAAAAAGTATTAACCTGATCGCTAAACAGCGTAGCGGGAAAAAAATTCGAAACGCCAGAATTACGTTTTTTTGGTCGCCGCGACATTGCATTAAAATGCAATAACGGGCGATCAAAAGAACGTATCTGCACCGAAATGCTATCATTAAAAACGTCATCTCGGCACGCAAAAAATAAGCCCTCAACCGACCCCAGATCATGAAAAATGGAGACGCTACGAGTATCGGAAAATGGCGCAATTTTTTTTTTTTTTTTTTAGCAAAGTTTGGAATTTTTTTTCACCACTTAGATAAAAAATAACCTAGTCATGTTTGGTGTCTATGAACTCGTACTGACCTGGAGAATCATAATGGCAGGTCATTTTTAGCATTTAGTGAACCTAGCAAAAAAGCCAAACAAAAAACAAGTGTGTGATTGCACTTTTTTTGCAATTTCACCGCACTTGGAATTTTTTTCCCGTTTTCTAGTACACGACATGCTAAAACCAATGATGTCGTTCAAAAGTACAACTCGTCCCGCAAAAAATAAGCCCTCACATGGCCAAATTGACAGAAAAATAAAAAAGTTATGGCTCTGGGAAGGAGGGGAGCGAAAAATGAACACGGAAAAACGAAAAATCCCCCGGTCATGAAGGGGTTAAAAGACTCTTGTCTGACTACAAAAAGCGTTTACAAGCTGTGATACTTTCAAAAGGGGTACTACTAGGTACTAATCATGCGTAGTGCCAAAACTTTTGCATCATCTTATTTTCGTTTTTGTAAGTTTTAAAATGTAAAAGATGAAAATATATATTTTTTTGTCTAAAGTAGAAAGTAAAAGTGTCATCTTTAATTTTAAGCTTTTTAGAGATAATTTCATCTTCAACTTGCTTATCTGTTCACAATAACAGTAATTTTGACCAGGGGTGCACTGCTATGTATAGCATAAGCGATCAGCTTCAAGTACCCAAATGGGACTACTGAATATAGGAAAAAGTAAAAATAAAATGTTTTTAAAAATAAGAAAAAAAATCCACACAAAGTTCAAATCAACACCCTTTTGCCCCAATAAAAATAAAACAATTTAAAAAATACACATATTTGGTACCCATGCATTCATAAAATTCCGATCTATCAAAATCTAAAATAAATTAATCCGGTTGGAAAACGGCATAATATGTACACTTGTATAGAATTAATATTCCATTATTGAACAAATTATTAAATGATCTTACAATTGTCTTGTGTCTAGCAGTATCACTCGCTTGCATGTGGGTTTTTTCAATTGTTCGCCTTTTCTGTATTTTACTTACACCTGATTATTACATTGTTTTTATGTTGATCATGTGATATGTTTGTTTCTATTGGTGGATGGTCATTTAAATGTTTATGTGATCAGTTAGATTGCAGCTCTGACAAAAAATGCTATGTGCGTTTGAAACGCGTTGCTGCTATGCTTTCTTTTTATTAGCACTTTTTTCATGTTTGTACATGTTCTTCAATAAATTTTGCAAAATCTCTGGAAGCTAGATCAATCATTTTTTGCCTGCAAGCTTTTACTAAGCAGTCCAAGTACATCAGATGGGCACATGAAGGATAGGGCATAGCAATTCCCACTTCCTTCCTCCTTAGCAAAACTCATCTTTTTTTGCCACCTGTTTGTTCTCAACTACCCCCAAGCCCACTGTCTCCATCAGCCTCAGGAATTCGTTGTCTACCCCGGCAGTGCACCTGTGACCAGCTACCTGCCCCCCCATGTAATTCCATATCCACCGACCTCATGATGTCAGAAGACCAGTCCCATTACTTGGAAACTGGCCTGAGCCCTAGGCTCTGGACACTGTTAGAATGTCCATCAAGGAACTCTATTTGGCCTCCCACTGCCTTGAATGGTTGACCCATGCTGCCCTTAGCAACCCACCCCATCTGAACTTGGTCTTCGCTATCCACTTCACTAATTGACATTGAACTCCCAATAACCAGGAAGTGCCCCCTTTTTATCAGCAGTAGGGCCCACCCACTAGACTTAAGGTACCGTCACACTAAACGACGCTGCAGCGATACCGACAACGATATCGATCGCTGCAGTGGCGCTGTTTGGTCGCTGGAGAGCTGTCACAAAGACAGCTCTCCAGCGACCAACGATCCCGAAGTCCCCGGGTAACCAGGGTAAACATCGGGTTACTAAGAGCAGGGCCGCGCTTAGTAACCCGATGTTTACCCTGGTTACCGTTGTAAATGTAAAAAAACAAACACTACATACTTACATTCCGGTGTCTGGTCATGTCCCTCGCCTTCAGCTTCCAGCACTGACTTAGCGCCGGCCGTAAAGTACAGCGGTGACATCACCGCTATGCTGTGGTTTATGGCTGGCCGGCGCTCACCAGTCAGTGCGGGAAGCTGACGGCGGGGGACCTGACCAGACACCGGAATGTAAGTATGTAGTGTTTGTTTTTTTACATTTACAACGGTAACCAGGGTAAACATTGGGTTACTAAGCGCAGCCCTGCGCTTAGTAACCCGATGTTTACCCTGGTTACCAGTGAAGACATCGCTGAAACGGCGTCACACACGCCGATTCAGCGATGTCAGCGGGAGATCCAGCGACAAAATAAAGTGCTGGACTTTCCCCAGCGACCAACGATCTCCCAGCAGGGGCCTGATCGTTGGTCGCTGTCACACATAACGATTTTGTTAACGATATCGTTGCTACGTCACAAAAAGCAACGATATCGTTATGTGCGACGGTACCTTTATCCTATTCTTAACTATTTCTTGTCTTTCATGCTAAACCTAGTTATCCTTATTCTATACACTATGCTATCCTAAGCTTGTCTTATGCTATACTCACATTATGCATTAACACCTTATATACGTTACATAATTTATAATAGATTCAATTACATTAGACACATGTTACTTTAACATATAAAGCCGCACAATGGACTACACATAGCATATCTGTTGTCTTCAGGGGCAGGAACAGGATAAGACAGTCCACATCCCTATAGCTACATTCCAGGAGATGAGTTAACTCCTTACATCCCAGCCCATTGATTTCTACTATAAATAGCAGTTAGCTGCTTACCTTCTTCTCAATACCTCTCTGCTTTTGACAGGCTCTTATCAGTCCTGTAGAATCACAATCTCCAGTGTCAACAGTTTACAGGGCATTTCTCCTCAGCTCTCTTGTGGAGCCATGTGTTTTTTTCAAAGTCCCTGTTATCTCTATATGTAAATATAGTGATAACAGTTTAAGGTACCTTCACACTAAACGATATCGCTAGCGATCCGTGACGTTGCAGCGTCCTGGCTAGCGATATCGTTCAGTGTGACACGCAGCAGCGATCAGAATCCTGCTGTGATGTCGTTGGTTGGGGCTAGAGGGCCAGCACTTTCTTTGGTCGCTGGCTCTCCCTCTGACATCGCTGAATCGGCGTGTGTGACACCGATTCAGCGATGTCTTTGCTGGTAACCAGGGTAAACATCGGGTTACTAAGCGCAGGGCCGCGCTTAGTAACCCGATGTTTACCCTGGATACCATCCTAAAAGTAAAAAAAAACAAACGCTTCATACTTACCTTCGGCTGTCTGTCCCCGGCGCTGTGCTTCTCTGCACTCACTGTGAGCACAGCGGCCGGAAAGCAGAGCGGTGACGTCACCGCTCTGCTTTCCGGCCGCTGTGCTCACAGCCAGTACAGAGAAGCACAGCGCCGAGGACAGACAGCAGAAGGTAAGTATGAAGCGTTTGTTTTTTTTACTTTTAGGATGGTAACCAGGGTAAACATCGGGTTACTAAGCGTGGCCCTGCGCTTAGTAACCCGATGTTTACCCTGGTTACCGTCATCGTTGGTCGCTGGAGAGCGGTCTGTGTGACAGCTCTCCAGCGACCAAACAGCGACGCTGCAGCGATCCGGATCGTTGTCTGGATTGCTGCAGCGTCGTTTAGTGTGAAGGTACCTTTAGACTCAGAGCAATGATAGACATTTAGGGTATGTGTACATGTTCAGTTTTTTCGCGTTTTTTTGCGATAACGCATTACAAACTGCAGACATATGCATCCTATCATTTAGAATGCATTCTGCAATTTTTGTGCACATGATGCGTTTTTTTCCCCTAAAAAAACGTATTGCGGTAATAAAAGCAGCATGTTCATTAATTTTGCGGTTTTTTTGCATTTTTCCCGCTATTCTATGCATTTGGGAAAAAACGCACAAAAATGCACCAAAAACGCAAAAAAAATGCATGCGGATTTCTGGCAGAAATGTCCGGTTTTTGTCAGGAAATTTCTGCTACAAAATCCTGACGTGTGCACATACCCTCAATATGTTGTAGCAGGACAAGAAGCTCATGACCAAAACTTTCAAGGAGGAGTGCTTAACCCCCCAAGCACCTGAAAAGTAATGAGACCTGTTCAAGAGACATCTTGAGAATATTCCTTTAAGATTCAAAGTGATCGCAAACAGCAGAAGCAAATGCACAGTGTGTGACTGCAAAAATCAAAAATAATTTGACAACTTCTTTTTGCTGCTTGATTTTCAGAATTGCTGCATCTCTTACACATTTTTTTTATTAAATTCTAGTGAATTTGATCCCATGGGTGCATCTAAAATATAGGTGGCAATGTGCAAGTAAATATTCTGTCAATTGATGACTCTGTGTAGCCCAAGCATGAATGATTTTCCACCCCAGGACAACCCCTTTTGTGAATAAAGACTTTCTGTGAGTCCTTCAGCTTGTTTTGCTGGGGAAAGCCAAGACTCTTCTTCTACTTTTGTGCTTGGCAATGGAAGAAAACTTTAGATTTGGTAATCTATGACAAAACTGCATAGAATATAAAGATTTCCAAAAACAGTGCTGTTCCTGGGCTGTGCATGGTAAAACTGTTTAACGCCGTTCATTTGAATAAAGCTGACCTAGAAAACTAACCAAAATCCACAGAAAATATTGGTGTGATTTCTCAAAACAAAATTATGTTTCCAATGCTTTAAACTAGGGATTGTGTATTGCAGTAAAGGGGTTGTCTTCTCTGAACAATCATCTCTCTAAAGGCAAGATCCTTTGGCGATCACCAAACAGTAAAAAGAAAATGCATTAGGATCCATTCATTTGGGGAAAAAATGTTATCAGTGTTTTGGATCAGATATTCAACAGTTTGATCAGTGTCAGGATAGTCATCAGTGTTTCATCTTTTTTTCTCATATGCAAAATGAACTGGTGGAGGCTTCTCAAGCTTCAGATAGAGAAAAACGGACAGCACTAGCATGCAGCGAAGATCCAATCAGTGTGTTATTTGAATTTTTCATGGACCCATAGACTTGAATGTGCGATTTTGATCAGTGAAATCTGAGTCACATGACCAACAACTCACGGCACACGCAAAGGAGAATCCTCACAGTGTGCGCAATGCGAGGATTCACAAGTCTGCAGTCACAAAGCGTGACTGCAGACCTGTAGCTTAAGACCTGAAAACCCCTTTAATTGTTTGTGAGACGTCCTACTGCCATGTAAAAGAAAAAGACTTTCCAGTCTCGCTCCACTACTGCAACAAGTCTCACCTTGTGAATATTCTAGCACTGGCTCAGATGGAAACGTTGGAAGCGCTATTATCATAGGCCTAGGATACTTCAGTCCACACTAATCCATATAGGACATGCTCATTAGAAGAATCCTTTTATCAGACTACTGGCTGCTTAAGTTTTCCTGACAGCCAAAAAGCAAACTCTAAGTTCGGATGCTAAATAAATGATTTCAATACACAAGAGCCGAAAGCATTAAAGTAAACAAAATCAGATGAGGTGTGCTTTCTGAAAAGAGAAACCATTGGAGATGTTTTCTTATTGTTGCCTTGCCAGTGTTTGCTTCTATTAACCATCACACAATGCTTTTAAACTAGCGAGGTGCCCTACATAAGATATAGGATTGGATGCGCCTCTCCTGCATATCCAATAACCTTATTTGGCATTTTGCATTCATTTTATAAATAATAAATGCAATCCCTTCAACCTCCCATCACTTTAAATAGTTTACTTCATGTAGAAAGGTAGTTTAAACAACTCTTTTGCTCCAAGGGATAGTAATCCAATGGGGAAAATGCTTGTTATAGATTATATGTCATATTCTCCTGCACTGTGCAGGGCCATTGGGGTTTTTTTTCTCACTAAAAATAAGGAGCCATGTGAAGCTTTCGTTATTTTGTTTGTTTTTTTCTTTATATTTTCTTCGACATAATGATGCAACCATTTGTTAAGAAGTCACCACATAACAATGACAAAATTCCCTTGCCTAAAGCTTCATTTTCAATCTTTCTGCCACAAACCGTCAAAGTTGTTGAAGCATACAGATCTCCCTACACTCCGGCATCTGTCTTCAATGCGCTCAGTTCACTTTTCTCTGCTCAGGAACAACGCATCCTCCAATTCCTGTCTTATGCCAAAACGAACAAATTAGCAGCATAGAGGACATGTATTGGCATGTTGTGTCCTGAATCTACACTACAAAGGTGGCTTTTCTTCTTGAGGCACACTTTTGTATTTCTGTGTAAGTCTGTTGTGGCCAGGGGCACGTGAGGGTATCCATCCAACTTGCCACCCTTATGACATATAGTATAGCGGTTTTATTCACTTGTCCAGGCTATTAGTTTAGCTGAAAAATACCTTAAATCTTATTCAGACAGAATTGGCACATGAGTAAAATAATGCTTTCATTGTTTTTCAATTGAAGCCAATTCAAGGAAAACCAAAAAACACAAGGGACCGCATTCTCCTTTAAATGGGAATACATTACCTCCATCATCAGACTGGTGCTGTACTACAAGTGCCATGTGTTAAGCCATGTAAGTGCTTACATGGTGTGTCTACTCCGGAATATATACTACTTATGGTAAGCTATCATAGGAATATGACCTACTGATTAAATGATTAAATCAGGTTCTTGCATGTATTGTATTTTATTGGCAAGATTTTCTTTTTCATGTTACAATCTTTATTTCATTTTTTTCAGTAATCTGGTATTTTCTCAGTGGCCACTAAAGACTCATACTTTCTACTCTTAGAGGAATAGCTTTCAGCAGACTCCTTATCATCAGAGGCAGGATTACAATGGCAGGTAACACATCTATACACAGTTCATAAAATAGGATCCACCAATCACAATAGGTGATGTCACAGCTGACCCACTTATCCCTTCACATGGACCTTTGTACAGGCCCATTAGACACTTCAATAGAAAGATAGTGTGAGATCTGAGAATAGTGGCTATGTACATGTGTTGTTTCCTGTAACAACAGGAAGTAAGAGTTTAAAAAAGCCCCAGTGGCCAGTATGAAAACTGCAATACTTGTACTATTATTTTTAACATAGATGTGGTGTATAAAAAAAATAACATCGCCAAAAAATTGCACTTAACACAAAATCCTGATTTAACATCAGGCCAATTTCTGATGATATCTTTCCTTCAAAGAAGTATATTGCCTGCATTGTTTAGTGTTTGAAAGGCAATATTAACAGTACAGGTCCAAATGCTAAGGACAGAGGATCCAGATAGGCGAATGCATGATGGAAGCTTTGGGGTAGGCTTACCATAATTTTTCTGCAAATGTGCATTTTTTTTACAGGTATATCTGAATTATTACACGGTTAGTAATAATTACAGCCATGTGCATTGTTTTGTGCCTACTACCATGCTATCTCAGTACATTCCATATTTTATGCAGGCACTGAAACACCTAAGAGTCCTCTAAATATTCTGAATAAGGAGTCCTCCATATGTGAATGACCAGGGACAACTCCCAATCTTTTTTCTTTACAAAGAACTCAATCGTGGAATAGTGTTGAGCAAGAGGAACAAAACACCATTGCCTAGGACTGATTTAAATTAGAAGTAAATCTTATCTGCCCTTCAAATTTTTAGACTTTTAGCCCAGCAGAGGCATGTCTGATAAATATTAGGTTTAGGGTACTACCAAACAAAGGTCGCCTTGTTGTGGCTGCTGAGCTCACAAGACTTAGTCAATTTGTTGGCTAGAAACCTTCAGTTTAAAAGAATATTCTATATAGAAATCTAAATTTCATATATTCAATGTTTGCAAATATCTTTGTTTATATGGAGTGTTGCAGCAGTCTTTGGGTTTTATACTATGCAGTCATAGAAGCTTGTACCTGTTTTCACTTGCTTTATCCTCTTAGAAGGAGCTGGTCACATTCTGTTTTTTTTATTTTTTGTAATATACTATTGGAGATGAATATTAGGTTATGTTATTTGCAACCGCTTCCACACCCTTCAATTATTGTGCATTGGAGACCACAGTGTACAATAAATATCCTTTCAGGGCACTTTTGATTTGGTCAAAATCAATTTTTTTACCTTTTCAGATATATGGGATCTTAATTATATTTTTTTTTAAATTGCCTCTTCACTACAGGGTGGGCCACTTATTTGGATACACCTAAATAAAATGGGAATGGTTGGTGATATCAACTTCCTATTTGTGGCACATTAGTATATGAGAGGGGGAAAACTTTTCAAGATGGGTGATGACCATGGTGGCCATTTTGAAGTTGGTCATTTTGGATGCAACTTTACTTCTTTCAGTGGGAAGAGGGTCATGTGACATATCATACTTATTGGGAATTTCACAAGAAAAATGATGGTGTGCTTGGTTTTAACATAACTATATTCTTTTATTAGTTATTTACAAGTTTATCTTTGTTTACAGCCATTGACATGTCGCAGAGGTTAACACATGAGGAGAAGATAGAAAATGTGTTGATGTCTGGTGAACGCAGTACCAGGGTCATTGCAGCAGATTTCAATGCAAGACACTCTTCGAGACCACCCATCTCCCATGCTACAGTTAGCAAACTGCTTGCCAAATTTCATGAAACAGGTTCAGTGTTGGATTTGCCAAAATGTGGACGCAAGAAAACTGTCACTAATGAAGAAACATCAGTGGCTGTCTTAGCTTCATTCAGCAAGAGCCCACAGTGCAGAACTCGCCGCATGTCACTGGAGAGTGGCATCAGTCAAACATCCCTTTGGCGGATATTAGCTACTCACAAATGGCACCCTTACAAAATCCAGCTGCTGCAGCATCTCAACGAGGATGACACAGATTTGGGCACTGAATCTGCAGAATGGGCAAAACAAAAATTGGAACAGGACCCTCAGTTTACACAGAACATTATGTTCAGTGATGAGGCTAACTTTTTGTGAATGGTGAAGTTAACAAACAAAACCACCGCTATTGGTCTGACACTAATCCACAGAAATAGATCCCTCCAAGACTGTTGGAACACAAAAATTGATGGTATGGGTGGTATATGGAGTACAAAGATAGTGGGGCCATTCTTCATCAATGGAAAACTCAATGCCACTGGATATCTGAAATTGCTACATGACGGTGTGATGCCCTCTTTATGCACTGAAGATGGTACGTTCCCTGAGTTTTTCCAGCAAGATGGTGCACCACGACATTATGGTTGTCAAATCCGAGCATTCCTAAATGAACAGTTTCCTGGAAAGTGGATTGGTCATCATGGGCCAGTTGAATGGCCACCAAGGTCTCCCAATCTGACCCCCTTAGACTTTTCTCTTTGGGGTCATCTGAAGGCAATTGTCTATGCTGTGAAAATGCAAAATGTGCACCATCTGAAACAAATGGATACTGGAAGCCTTTGGTAGCATGTCTTCAGCGGTGTCGCTATCAGTGTGTCAAGAGTGGGAGAAGAGAGTTGCACTGACAATCCAACACAATGGGCAGCACTTTGAACACATTTTATAAGTGGTCATAAACTTGTAAATTACTCATGAAAGAAAAACGTTACGTTAAAACCAAGCACACAATTGTATTTATTGGTTTGATGTGTCACATGACCCTCTTTCCATTGGAAAAAATAAAGTTGGATCCAAATTGCCCAACTTCAAAATAGCCTCCATGGTCACCACCCATCTTAAAAAGTTTTCCCTTCACATATACTAATGTGCCACAAACAGGAAGTTGATATCACCAACCATTCCCATTTTATTTAGGTGGATGCATATAAATGGCCCACCCTGTACTGTCAGACAGTTTTCTCCTTAAAGTGATTGTGCCACAAGCAAAGGTATATTTTAATCCACAGATTTCAGAATAAAAATAAACTCCACAATTGGATGTGTTAAAAAAATGTTCCTGTGCTGAGATAATCTTATAAATGTGCCCCTGCTGTGTACTATATAATGGCCATGTCTGACTGTACAGGGACATGGTCTGATCATACCACAGCTCCCAGGCCAGTGGAGGAAGCAAAAGAGAGGATACAGAGAGGATAGCGGGGGGGTCACAGCTGATCCATTATTTAAGGTAAAATATTGATTAAAAACAGGCAGTGAAAAGTTTTACCTCACAAAAAGAATTAGCTAAAATCCGCAGTTGTCCTTGTCTCTGTACTCTCTTTTGCTTCCTCCCCTGCCCAGGAGATGTGGGATGATCAGACAATGTTCCTGTGCGATCAGACAATGTTCCTGTACGGTCAGACGCAGCCATTACACAGTACATAGTGGACGCAGCCATTATACAGTACATAGCATTGAAACATCCAATTGTGGAAATTATTAGTATTCCATGATCTATTGAATAAAATATATTTTTGTTCATGCAACAATCCCTTTAAATAGGATGAGTAAGAAGAGTAAGGTAGAGGTTTGTGAACTGTGAAGGCCATGCAGTTAAATACATATATATATATATATGTATATATATATATATATATGTATATATATATATATATATATATATATATATATATATATATATATATATAGTATATATACAGAATGTTTGCTTTCTAGGCCTTTTTTCAGAGAATATGAGTGATAACACCAAAACTTTTTCTCTACTCATGGTTAGTGGTTGGGTGAAGCCATTTATTGTCAAACTACTGTGTTTTCTCTTTTTAAATAACAATAACAACCCAAACATCTAAATGACCCTAATCAAAAGTTCACCTATTAAAGGTAACATACAGGTGTTTGTTTGTAATCAGTGTGTGTGCATAAAAGCTAGTATCCAGAAAGACTCTTGCATCTTTCATCCAGCCACTGACATTTCTGGATTGTGAGTCACGAGGAAAGCAAAAGAATTGTCAACTGATCTATGGAAAAAGGTAGTTTAACTGTATAAAACAGGAAAGGACACAAAAAGATATCCAAGGAATTGATAATGCCAATCAGCAGCGTTCAAACTGTGATTAACAAATGGAAAATCAGGGGCTCTGTAAAAACAAAACCACGGTCAGGTAGACCAACAAAAATGTCGTCCACAACTGCCAGGAAAATTGTTTAGGATGCAAAGAAAAACCCACATATCACATCATCTGAAATACAGGACTGACTGAAAAGTAGTGATGTGGCTATTTCAAGATGCACAATAAGGATTCACTTGAAGAAAAGTGGGCTGCATGGTCAAGTCACCAGAATAAAGCCATTACTGCACAAATGCCACAAAGTATCTCACCTACAATACACAAAACAGCACAGAGACAAGCCTCAAATGTTCTGGAACAAGGTAATTTGGAGTGATGAGACCAAAATTGAACTTTTTGGCCACAGCTAATGATGAGCTGTGTCTCATTGCTCGGGTGGTCTCTGAGTATCTATGACTGCTCGGAGATTAAGTTTTCATCGCCTCAGCAGCATGATTTACAGCTATTAGCTAGCTTGATTACATATGTGGATTACCTAGCAACCAGGCAACCCCCACATGTACATAGCCTGGCTAATAGCTGTAAACCATTCAGCTGCCGTGATGAAAACTAAATCTCCGAACACTAACAAATACTTGGAGACCACCCGAGCAATGAGTACACTTACTCATTACTAGCCCCAACCGTAAAAGTTACATTTGGAGAGAGGTCAACAAGGCCTATGATGAAAGGAACACCATTCCTACTGTAAGGCAAGGAGGTGGATTGCTGATGTTTTGGGGATGAGTGAGCTACAAAGGCACAGGGAACTTGGTCAAAGTTGAAGGAAAGATGAATGCAGCATATTATCAGCAAATACTGGAGGCAAATGCACTCATCAGCCCTGAAGCTGCGCAGGGGACGTACTTGGACATTCCAACATGACAAGGATGCAAAACACAAAGCCAAGTCGACCTATCATTGGCTACAGCAGAACAAAGTGAAGGTTCTGTAGTGGCCATCTCAGTCTCCTGGGCGACTCTGGGGAGATCTCAAGAGCGCAGTTCATGCTAGACAGCCCAGGAATTTACAGGAACTGGAAGCTTTTTTGCCAAGAAGATTGGGCAGCTTTCCCATCTGAGAAACTAAAGAACCTCATCCACAACTACCACAAAGTACTTCAAGCTGCAATGATGTTAGAGGGGGCAATACACGGTATTAATAAATGGGGTATGTGAACTTTTGATCAGGGTCAGTTGGATGTTTTGGGTTGTCATTATGATTTAAAAAAAGAAACACAGTAGTTTGACAATAAATGGCGTCACCCAACCACTAACCTTGAGTGGAGAAAAGGTTTTGGTGTTATCATTCATATTCTCTGAAAAAAAGCCAAGAATGCAAAAATTCTGCCGGGGTATGTAAACTTTTGAGCACAACTATACACATATACATATACATATATATATATATATATATATATATATATATACATATATATATATATATATATATATATATATATATATATATATATATATATATATATATATATATATATACATGTATATATAAACTATCTTCCTAAATGAAAATGATAATGGAATATGTTGTGCATCGGTGCTACACTTAAAATTCAGCAAATACAAGTAAATATGACTGACTAGTCTACTCCGGTATAGGGAAGGTGTGACAAGATCCTTATTACAGTGAGAAGAGTAGGGATTACAGGAGACAAATTGCTGCTGTTTTATTCATGGAACATTAGCATATTACAAGGCACAATCCACGTTAGGCGCCGTGGTACAGTAATTACATTAGCTGCTGTGAGCTGGAGACTGTCTTCATAACTTATAATAGAAGACCTAGAACTGCTCTCGGCTTCTCAGAAGCTGGTCTACATGTTGTATAACTTCAGCTAAACTGACACACATGAATATAAAAGCTTCACTCCAGATACATACAGCGCTGGCGGTACTTGCAGTATGCATGTGATGACTATTATTGGTCCTTGTCATTCATGTTCTGCTTGTGGTAGCATACAGAAGTACCTGGCCTAAGCTATTCCTCTAAGTGAAACATCATTGTTATCATTACTGACATTGGTGCTCATTAAAATACATAAGTTAGACACTGGATTTGTGTAGTCCCTGAAAGCTATTTCATGTTCCTTGCAGGGATATACAAATGAATAACGACGGCATCCATTTACTTAAAGGAAAAGTGAAATTTGGACTCGTGATTCATAAAGAAGGGTCACAATTACAGTTTTGAAGACCTATGTATATATTTTTACTGAACTATATCTACAAATATGCATAAGAACTTGTCAATACTTAAGACTTACGTGTTTTATTTCACATTATTACCGTCCAAAAATGAAGAATTATATTTTTCAATTAAACATTTGTTACAGCATAAAAAAAATTTGCATTTTATAAATGGAATCAATATTAAAGTGGTTACATACTGATGACTTATTCCAGTTCCCTTACTGGGTCATGGAAGCCAGGGCATTTTGTTATGACCTGGTGGTTAAGAGGCCACACTGAAATGACCTGGTGGCTAAAACGCAACATGGAACGAGCTCTGAGAAGGTGGTATCTCTACTGACCGCAGTCCCTAATCCTAACAACACAACTAGAAATAGCCGTGGGATGTTCCTGACACTCCCTAGACACCTCGTCACAACCTCAGATATAACTACCCCTAAAGAAGGAAATAGAAAGCTATCTTGCCTCAGAGAAACCCCCAAAAGGAAAGACAGCCCCCCACAAATATTGACTGTGAAAGGAGAGGGAAATGACGAACACAGAAATGAAATTAGATTTAGCAAAGGAAGGCCAAACTAAACTAGATAGACAGAGAGCAAAGGATACTGTGCGGTCAGTATTAAAAACTACAAAATCCACACAGAGTTTAAAAAAATGAACTCCACACCGACTCACGGTGTGGAGGGGCAAATCTGCTTTCCCAGAGCTTCCAGCTAGCCTGAATAAGACATAGTGACAAGCTGGACAAAAGAGACAAAACGCAAAGCAATAGAGTCCAAGCAAATGGACAAACAAAACTAGCAAAACTTATCTTTTGCAGACAAGGACTGGCCATATGAGAAATCCAAGGGAAGAATCAAATCCAACCAAGAGCATTGACAGCAGGCATGGACTAGAGCCCAGAGCAGGTTTAAATAACAAACCCAGGAAAGGCGATTAGTGAAGGCAGCTGCCACAGCTACCTAACGGAGCAGCAGTTCCACTTGAAACCACCAGAGGGAGCCCAAGGGCAGAACTCGCAAAAATACCATTAGCAACCACAGGAGGGAGCTCCAGAACGGAACTCACAACAGCATTTATCCCAGGGACAGCAAGCAAGGGGCGCTTGTCAGCTGTTCTCCAATCAGGTTTTCAAATTGACAGCAACCTCAGAGAACACGCTAGCCCCCTGCATTCAATTGTTCTCATGCTTCCAATTGAAGCTCTGATCACCATCACTTCTAGGTCAGGGAGATGTGAACAACATGATCCAAGAGTTTTAAGAGTTTTATTGAGGGTGTAGATATAATTTGAGGAGACAATATGGGTTGAGTAAAGTGTGCAGGAGAGTATAGGGGAAAAAGTATGATCGGACAGAAAGGGGGGAATAGTATGAGGAAACAGAATGGGGGGGCAATGTGAGGAGATAGTGAGGGGAAAAGGGTGAAGTGACATTAGGGGGAAGTATGAAGGGACAGTATGAGGGAGAAATATATCAGGGAGCAGTGTGAGGAGACAGTATGGGAAAGAATAGTGTGAGAGGACAGAATGGGAAAGAAGTGTGAGGGGACAGTATAGGGAAATTAAAGTGTGAGGGGACAGTATGAGGTGAATAGAGTAAGGGGACAGTATGGTGAGGGAACAGTATTAGGGGAAGTGTGAGGAGACAGTATGGTGGGAAGTGTGAGGGCACAGTATGGGGGATAGTGTGAGAAAACAATATGGGAGGGAAAGTATGAGGGGCACAGTATACAGACTAGTGTGTAGGGGGACAGGATAGAGGGGGGCAGCATGGAGGGACAGTAGGAGAGCCCTGTAAGGATGGGGCAGCATTCAGGAGTGTGTGAATAGGGGGAATTGTATAGAAAATTGGGCAGAATTAGAGGGACACAGTGTGTGGAGACAGCATGAAGAGGGGACCCAGTATAGAAAGAGGGCAGCATTGTGGGGGACACTTAATATAATTAGTGAGTTATAGCTAATCAGGAAGGACAGTGTGGCTGTTACAGCTAATAAGGAAGGGCAGTGTGGTAGTAAAAGTTAATAAGGGTGGACAGTGGTTATGGATTATAAGGGTGGACAGTGTGGAGGAAATATTTTATAGCAAGAAACAGTGTGGATGTTGTGTACCATAAGAAGGAGTATGTGTGTTGGTCATATTTTGAGCATAGAGCACAGTGAGCTGCAATTATTGGGCTCAACATAGACATTTTAGAGTGGAGCATTATAATGACACTAATTTTTAAATGCACTGTGTTGGAATGTGCTGCAGAAGTCTAGAGAAGATAGAAGATATATTGTGGATGGAAAAAGTGATCAAGGTGTCTGGACAAAATTAAAAAAAGAGAAAGACTCCAATTAGAGATGTTATCTATAAGGTACCTGGGTGTAAATGTTTATTTGCGACACTGACCATGTCTCATCAGTAATGTTGTTCCTTTATAATAATCTTTATTTTTATAATAATCTTTATTTTTATATAGCGCTAACATATTCCGCATCACTTTACATTTTTGCACACATTATCATCACTGTCCCCGATGGGGCTCACAATCTAAATTCCCTATCAGTATGTCTTTGGAATGTGGGAGGAAACCGGAGTACCCGGAGGAAACCCACGCAAACACGGAGAGAACATACAAACTCTTTGCAGATGTTGTCCTTGGTGGGGTTTGGACCCAGGACTCCAGCGCTGCAAGGCTGCAGTGCTAACCACTGCACCACCGTGCCGCCCCCGTTCCTTTATGATTTGCAGTCTGAGGATGGCTATAAGCAACATCTACCAGGATCTCATTAACATTGTTAAACACATACTGTGAGCTGTATGTTCATGAGATACAATTGTCTATGGGGCAGACCGAATATTGCAGTTGATCACTGGCTAAGATTGGAGATATAGTCATGTACTGATAGTGATTTTGAAGATGTATTTGTGTACTAATGATGGTTTTGATGCAGTATTCCTGTAATGGTGGTGGATCTGGTGATCTATTTCTGTACTGCTGGTGTTTGTGTTGCTGCATTTCTTTAGTTATGGTGGTTGTGATTCAGTATTTTTGTACTGATGGTTGTTCTGCTGATGTATTCATGTACTAAAGGTGCTTCTGGTCATGCAATCCTGTACTGGTGGCTGTAATGTTGTGTTTCTGTCATGTTGGTGGTTCTGGTGCTGTATGTCTCTACAGATGGTGGTTCCAGTCCTGTATTTCTGTATTGTTATTGGTGCTGATTTATTACACATGTAGCAAACCTTAACACCAGATTACATGGTGCGTGACTTTGTTAATAAAGTATTGTGATGACGGGCAAGTTAAGGATTGTATTTATGTTAGGAGCATTAATTTTAAAAATCAGTACTGTAGCATGTCAAAGCGTAACAGTGTGTAATTTACTTACTGTCAGGACTTTGCTTTACGTGCAGGTTGTAGCGGTCATCATATGACAACGTACATGTGATTTTATGTTTATAGTCACTTGCCTACTGGCTTCTCTTCCTTCTTCTTAATGATCAGTGGTATCACAAAGAATCACAAAAAAGGATGACAGGCAAACCTTACCCATGGCAGAATAATAGCTATGCTTTTCTTCACCTGAATTTATTTTGTTGCACTAGTGATATACTTATATAAGCTGGCACTACTGCTTACCACTATAATTGGTTTTGGATTTTATGATAATTTTTTTTATTCCAACTATCTAAGAGTCTTAACTTTTTAATCAGAGTTATCTCTTGTTCTGGCCTACCAACAGGCAAAGTACCATAAAAAATAATCATAATTCACTTATCAAATCTTCTGTTATTCCAACACAATCGCTCAAGTCGTCAAAATTGGTTCTGCAGCAATTACATCACGTGTATCTTAAATATGACCACTGTGACTAATCACAGTGACCTGTTGCAGTCATGTTAATAATGGCTATGGCATCATTGCCCCAAATGGGAACACAAGAGTGGTGTTATTGGAACAGAGAAGATTTCAAGGGGTTTTCTCATGTTCTATGTTTAGGAGCACACCGCTCCCCTGCCTCCTGGCTTTTGGCTTAGCAGGGAGCTGATGTGCTCCTGATGATTGATAGTTCAGGTTGGCTCCATAGTAGCGCTGCTGGCTTGATCTGTTTATTCCCTGATTGCGCAGGCAGAGGCAATTTTGCTTCTTCTACATTGGAGGAGCGGTGTGGGACTGAAGATGGCCGGGTACAATGATCTGGCCAGCTTTAGAGCAGTGATCCTTGATAGAAAACTGGCCATCTCTGTGTTGTATCAGTGCTTTAGTAACATACGCAAGGAACTGTAAAATATAGGATTAAAAATTTGTTGATTCTTAAAAACGTAGATAATTTTTAATAAGAGGTAAATTCTAAGGTTGCTTGTTTTTACAAGCATGCCACAATTGTACCAATTTAACAAGATGAGACAACCTCTTTAAAAGTGAGTTATGGTTATTTTTTATGTTTTTATATTACTTGCTGTTAGGCAGCTTTTGTAAAATCCCACACAACCCTTGCATGTTTGTCTTATATTCTTATTCAATTTGTGTATGTAATTTTTACGTTTGATATACAGAACAACTGATGATAAATGAGATCTACTTTTTTTCTGTCCTATACGTGAATGTCACATACTGTCACGTACAGGTATCACCCACTGCGACTGACGTTTTATATATTCTCTTCAATAATATAGATTATTCGTTTGTTCCTGTGGATAATTTCCCAAAAAAAAAAAACTCGTAGGACATTGGGAAAGGGTAGGAGAAAATAGAAAAAGAAAAAAAAATTGTATTTGTTCAATATTTGAAATAGGACGGCGGTTTCCATGAAAAATAACATGACAAAAAGAAGAATTTGCATCTTTATTGAGCTATTTATGAATGTGTAATTCATGCAATATCCACAGTGGCTTCAGCTTGTTCCACTGCTGGCATGTTGTTTGATACTCTGTAAATCATATGTGCTGTGTGAACAGGGCAGAAACGGGCATTCATTTCCTCATAGCTAAGAAAAGTCAATGCATTTTTTACATGTTTCTTTTCAGGATAGTCTGGACGATGGTGATATTTGAAATAAAAAATAGGTTTCGGTTACTTTTATTTTCTAAAGAACTGTTGTGTATGCAGTGAAGTCTAATCTAATATCCCAAATGTATAAAATTGTATACCATCTAAAAATATGAAATTATAAACAAAACATATCTGTGTCTATCTCATATCTTTTATGCATATCATATTTATATATCAATCTATCTGTTTATCAATCTATCGCTATTGATCTATTTTATATAATTATTTTCTATTTCCCATCTATCTCCCTATGTCGTATTTGTCTATATCATAGCTAGCTAGCTATCTGTTATTTATCGCTCTTATATCTATGTATCTTTATCTATCTATCTATCTATCATCTATCCTACATATACAGTTATGTGCAAAATAATAGCAGTCTAATTTGTTTAATTCCTGTTTTTGGCAGAAAAGATTAGACAACATGGGACTAATTGTAGGCGAGTAATAGGCAACCAGCAGAATCAACAGTCATGACATGCACGCTGCTAATTGGGTGTAATTGACTCACCTAATGAAAGGGGAGTCTTCTAATTAATATAAATGTGGAGTTCAATTAGTAAGATCATTCATTCAGTGAATAAACAGGTGTCAATTAAGGCCCCTATTTAAAGGAAATGTTGTACCTGGTGGTTTTAGTCCTTGGTCAGTGAGTAAAATGGGTTGTTCTAGACATTGCATCGATGGAGAAAGAACTTTGATCAATAAGTTCATTAGAGAGGGAAAAACATGTAAAGAAGAGCAGGAAATAATTGGCTGTTCAGCTGAAAAGCTTTTCAATGCTTTAAAATGTCAAACAGAACCCGAAAAACATGGTAGGAAAAGAAGTACTACCCTCCGCATAGATAATAGAATCACAAGAATGGCAAATAGGAATCCAAAGATCAGCTCCATGGAGATCAAAGAAGATCTTTATTTAATGGTGAGTCCTGCATCCCTCAGTAGACTCCAATGCAAAGTAAAACTATTTACAAGAAACCCTCGTAAAGTATTGCTAATAAAAAGGCATGATGAAAATGCTACAGTTTGACAAAGAACAAATGGATGGGCTTAAAGAGATGCAGCACAAAATTCTACAGACAGATGAGAGGATGGTTGTTCTTATTATGTCTAAAAGGCGCAAACAGTTTGTGAGGTGACCCATAAACACTGAATTCAAGGCACAGTACATTGTGAAGACTCATGGATGTCCAAACATAATGCTTTGGGGATGTTTCTCATACTACAGAGTTGGGGCCATCTATCGCATATCAGGGACCATGGACCAGTTTTATATATATCAAAACACTGGAAGAGGCCATGTTGCCTTATCCTGAAGAAGAAATGTCCTTGAAATGGGTGTTTCAGCAGGACAATGACCCCAAACACACCACAAGTGGGCAACATCCTGGATCCAGACCAACAAGATTGATGTTATGAAGTAGCCAGTCCAATCCTTAGACCTCATTCCAATTGAGGATTTGTGGAGTGACATCAAAAAGGCTGTTTTTGATAGAAAACCTAACAATGGAAAAAAAAACTATGGAATATAGTCCGGTCAGCTTGACTGGAATATCTGTTCACAGTTGTCAATTGACCCCATGCCAGATAGATGTAAAGCAGTTATGAGACATAAAAGTTACACAACTAAACATTAATTCAGTGATAAACAGAAAAGCAAAGTCTGTAAAAAATTATTTCAGTTTATACTGTAAATATTCGAGTTTGTAAATTAAAATGCAGACACTGTTATTTTTATGAGCAGCCTATATTCCATTTTCTTCATTTTCAGTTTAAAAATTGATATTTTGTTCATGTTTTCACTTAGAATTGAATGTGCCTTGTTCCCAGTACCTTTGTCTATATGGAAATAAATGCTATCATTATTACATGTACGGCATGTTGGGTCTCCCCCATTGATGTGGTCTCCGACACTGAGCCTATATCTTTTCCGGCACATGTCAGCTGATTTAATCAGCTGACATGTACCCCTATCAACCGCAGGTGGAATCGCGATCCAACCATGGCTGTTAAAATGTTAAATGCCACTGTCAATCTCTGACAGCGGCATTTAACATGATCACCGATGGTTTGACCTGACAATTCAGGGTCTGCAGGAGAGCTATGAATGCCACTCAGCGGTCAGCGCTCATATCAAGTGATCATTTCTGCTACACACAGCAGGTCTGAAGCCCTGCTGTGTGTAGCACAGGTGATCAGATGATTTCAGCTTCCAGTCTCCCATAGAGACTATTGAAGCAAGTAAAAAAAAATGTTTTTAAAAACATTTAAAAAACTTAAATATAAAAGTTTAAATCACCTTCCATTGGCCCCATTCAAAATAAAACAATTAAAAAAAATATTAAAAAATACACATATTTGAAATGCCTGATCGATCAATATTTAAAAATAATTAGTCCGATCGGTAAACAAAGTAATGAGAAAAAATCTAAACACCTGAATTACTTTTTTTGGTTGCCGCAATATTGCATTAAAATGCATTAACAGGCGATCAAAACATCACACCTACATCAAAATCGTATAAATAAAAACAGCTCAGCACACAAAAAAAAGCCCTCACCCAACCCCTGATCATGAAAAATGGAGACGCTTTAAATAAAGGTGACAGAGTCCCTTTAAATAAAAAAGAAACTATACAGGTTTGGTATCTACGAACTCATAACGACTTGGAGAATCATAATGACAGTCAGTTTTACCATTTGGTGAACATGGTAAAAAAAAAAAGAATTGTGGAAATGTCAATTTTTTTTTGCAATTTCACCACACTATATGGTAAAACCAATGGTGCCATTCAAAAGTACAACTCGTCCCACAAAAAAACAAGCCCTCACATGTCCATATTGACAGAAAAATAAAAAAGTTATGACTCTGGGAAGAAGGGGAGTAAAAAATGGAAATGCAAAAACGAAAATGGGCTGTGGCGTGAAGGAGTTAAACACACTGCTATTATTTTGCACATAACTCTGTCTTTTTAGTTATCTATCTAATCTATATCTATCTATATATGTCACACATTATCTATCTCACATTAATCTAATAATTATCTAATTATTTAATAATTATCGATCTATCCCATATCTGACTCTCAAATCTCTATCTATCTATCTACCTATCTATCTATCTATCTATCTACATGTATCTATCTCATGTATATATATATCATACATATATCAAGATTTCAAAACTTTGCTCATCCAAACATGCATTTTTGGTCTTGGAAATGGTCATCATCATATATTCTGTTAATTAGAATGAACAATAACCATATGAAACCACCGATGACTTCAAACTTTGGTCACCGGACATGAAATAACATTGACATCATTTTGCAGTTTTTATGCTAAATCGCAGTTCATCTGTCTGGGCGCAATGGGGAACAGTTGACCATTGACCATTTTATAGGGAAGCATCCCTATTCCAGGACTATTAGTCGCTGCAGTTTTGTCACATATGTAGTTACGTGGTCGGCCGGTAACAGAACCTGGCTCAATCTTTCTAAAACGCTAAGTCAATATTTACAACAATGAATTCTACAAACTATTTCTGCGTATTTTTAGTGCAAAATGTGGCCTGTTAATTTTCATCTGTCAAAGCGTTCACCTTTCTAGTGCTTGAAGCAGAATATACAAATAGCTGGAGCGAATCTCCAAGGCACGCAACATAATCAGCCCATCTGTGTGTACTTACAGCTGCTTTGCTTGCATGAAATCACCAGGGAACAGCTACAACACATGCAAGAAATTGCAAAATGATTGTCAGTCATTTCTCTATTTGCAATTTACAGCAGTTACCTGTGACTTTTCTAGACTTATTAAGTTTTGGTGTCACGTACTTTGCTTGTCATAGCAGAACTCATGTATATCTCATTTACTACATGCCTGTGAAGTTTTAGTAAATGCGATGGATCTCCATATTTTCAGGGTTAAAAACCGTCAGTGCCAAGTTGCATCTTAGTTGGACCAATATGTCACATACAACAACCTTTTTCTTAGATTTTATTATAGGTCACAGAAAGGACTTAGGGAGATATTTTAATTACATGCAAATTGGTGATAAAGACATGACTACCGCTATAAAGCAGTTTGCAATAGCATGAGAGGACATATCTGGGACTTTAAAAAAGTACCTAAGCACTAACAGGCAGGTAGTTGCTACCTTCCTGCCTATTATTCCGGGCTCTGTTCTCAGACAGCACAGAGTGGTAACAGACTTCCGCTGATGGAACATTGCGGCAGTTTGTCTTTCTGTTGACAGGGCGGGACTAATTTGGGGAAGTCAGCCGTCAATCAGCATGGCACCAGTAGTCCCGCCCTGCCAACAGGAAGACAAACTGCTGTTATATGGACAGGGAGCAGCTGAATCTCTGGCAGGAGCAGTCAATGGTAGGTGCCAGGTGCAACAGGCAGGTAGTTGCCTCCATTAGTAACTACATGCCTTTTTATTTTAATTTATTTTTAAGTCCCGATATCCACTTTAATATGAACACTATTCAGTAAATTATGGTTTAGTAAAACTCTTAACATTAGTATTTTCATTTTTTTTATCTTTGATTTCTGGTATCATTATAGATTTAATGTCCGTAATACTTTGCTAAAAAAAAATAAACGAAAGGGCAAAAATTACTTATCACATGTGCGAAGCCTTCATATTTTCTGGGAAGACCTAGTGGCAAGAATACCTTCCAAAGGAAAACTGAGTAGTGTATATGCAAATTTAAATTTTGGGTGTTTATATGCTGTGGGATGAAGAGAAGGTCATGAAAGAAAGAAAAGTAAAATGATTTAGGACGTACGAGGTGCTGTAAGAAGACAAATGTCAAAATGCAAACAGTACAGACCAAAGTTTGGACACATCTTCTCATTTAAAGATTTTTCTGTATTTTCATGACTATGAAAATTGTACATTCACACTGAAGGCATCAAAACTATGAATTAACACATGTGGAATTATATAATTAACAAAAAGTGTGAAACACCTGAAGTTATGTCTTATGTTCTTCAAAGTAGCCACCTTTTGCTTTGATGACTGCTTTGCATACTCTTGACATTCTCTTGATGAGCTTCTAGAGATAGTCACCGGAAATGTTTTTCACTTCACAGGTGTGCCCTGTCAGGTTTAATAAGTGGGATTTCTTGCTTTATAAATGGGGTTGGGACCATCAGTTGTGTTGTGCAGAAGTCTGGTAGATACACAGCTGATACACAGTTCTACTGAATAGACTGTTAGAATTTGTATTATGGCAAGAAAAAAGCAGCTAAGTAAAGAAAAGCGAGTGGCCATCATTACTTTAAGAAATGGAGGTCAGTCAGTCCGAAAAATTGGGAAAACTTTGAAAGTGTCCCCAATTGCAGTGGCAAAAACCATTAAGCGCTACAAAGAAACTGGCTCACATGAGGACCGCCCCAGAAAAGGAAGACCAAGAGTCACCTCTGCTTCTGAGGATAAGTTTATCCGAGTCACCAGTCTGAGAAATCGCAGGTCCAGGTCCAGATCAATGCCACACAGAGTTCTAGCAGCAGACACATCTCTACAACAACTGTTAAGAGGAGACTTTGTGCAGCAGGCCTTCATGGTAAAATAGCTGCTAGGAAACCACTGCTAAGGACAGGCAACAAGTAGAAGAGACTTGTTTGGGCTAAAGAAATGGACATTAGACCAGAGGAAATCTGTGCTTTGGTCTGATGAATCCAAACTTGAGATCTTTGGTTCCAACCACTGTGTCTTTGTGCGATGCAGAAAAGGTGAACCGATGGACGCTACATGCCTGGTTCCCACCGTGAAGCATGGAGGAGGAGGTGTGATGATGAGGGGGTGCTTTGCTGGTGACACTGTTGGGGATTTATTCAAAATTGAAGGCATACTGAACCAGCATGGCTACCACAGCATCTTGCAGCAGCATGCTATTCCTTCTGGTTTACATTTAGTTGGACCATCATTAATTTTTCCACAGGACAATGACCCCAAACACACCTCCAGGCTGTGTAAGGGCTAATCGACCAAGAAGGAGAGTGATGGGGTGCTACGCCAGATGACCTGGCCTCCACAGTCACCAGACCTGAACCGAATTGAGATGGTTTGGGGTGAGCTGGACTGCAGCGTGAAGGCAAAAAGGGCCAACAAGTGCTAAGCATCTCTGTAAACTCCTTCAAGATTGTTGGAAGCCCATTCCCGGTGACTACCTCTTGAAGCTCATCAAGAGAATGCCAAGAGTGTACAAAGCAGTTATCAAAGCAAAAGGTGGCTACTTTGAAGAACCTAGAATATAAGACATAATTTCAGTTGTTTCACACTTTTTTGTTAAGTATATAATTCCACATGTGTTAATTCATAGTTTTGATGCCTTCAGTGTGAATGTCAATTTTCATAGTCATGAAAATTCAGAAAAATCTTTAAATGAGAAGGTGTGTGCAAACTTTTGGTCTGTACTGTACATGAAAAAAAAAGGAGCCAATTTGGTTTATCCGCACTGCTGGTGGGCAATGAAGATCCAAATGGAAGCTTAATAATAAAGGTTTTTTTTTTTGGGGGGGGGGTATTTCAGTCAACACATTTCAAAGTAATTCCAGACGTCTTCTTCAGGACCCAAACCATACATATGGTCCTGGAGATCGTAATTTTTGCTATATACAGTAAAACTGTGGTATTGCTGAATATAACACAAGCAATCATACATTAGCAGATTCAATTACCCCAAGGGGACAAACAAATACAGCGAAAAGTAAAAATAAATGTTTTAAAAAATATGAAAAAATATATTTTAACCCCTTTCCGTAAATTTATGCCGACGTCAGACAACCTCCCTTTGATGTGGCTCCAGTGGTGAGCCCACATCTTTCCCAGGACATGTCAGCTGTTTTGAACATCCCAGGTGCAAACTACTGGTGAATAAATGAAATGTTGCCAGCACAGACTCAGTGACTAGCGATGCCATCACTGAAGCTGCGCTCCCTCACAGCTTGAACTAAGATGAGTGTGGGAAAATGCCAGCTGATTTTCTCACACTTGAGAGTTCAGTGCAGGTCAGGCTGTGAGGGAGCGCAACATCAGTGACATCACCTCTATTCACTGAAGCTGTTCTTGCAGCCGGCATGAACTGCTGTGACCTCATGCCAGGCTTTTTCCCATGGTCCTGAAGTCACAGCAGTTCATACCGGCTGCGAAAACAGCTTCAGTGAATAGAGGTGATGTCACTGATGCTGCACTTCCTCACAGCCTGACCCGCACTGAACTCTTGAGCGTGGAAAATCAACTGGCATTTTCCCACACGCGAGTTCATCTGAGTTCAGACTGTGAAGGAGCACAGCTTCAGTAATGGCATCGTTAGTAACTGAGTCTGTGTCAGCAGCATTTCATTCATTCTCCAGTAGTTCACAGCTGGGTCGGTCGCATTAACACCGCTCCTGGTTGTAAACTGTATATATACCCCAGATATGGATTATGGCATGGGACTTAATGTCGGACCGGTATGGGTATATTGCTGGTTTGTTATTTTTTCTTTATTACAGGAGATCGAGGGCATCGAATGGATTAGCAGTATAATAAAGATGGCAAAACTGAGTGGTGTATGATTTCATTATAATAGTTTATTCTTACTGTGTAGTGTTTATTTAAACCTTTATCAACTATAGGATTAGTAATGGATAGGTGTTTTATTGACACCTCTCCATTACTAAGCCGGCTTAATGTCACCTTAAAATACAAAGGTGTCATAAACCCCCAAATATTATCCCATATGCCACCACTACAGGGCAGTGGGAAGAGAGAGGCTAAGTGCCAGAATTAGCACATCTTAGAGATGCGCCATTTCTGGGGTGGCTGTGAGCTGGTGTTTCTAGAGGGGGGACCAATAACCATGGTCCCTTCCTAGGCTATGAATATCAGCCCACAGCTATCTGCATAGCCTTTTCTGGCTATTAATAATAGGGGGATCCCACATCATTTTTTTAAGCCCCCCTATTTTAATAGCCAATAAAGGCTAAATTTACAGTAGCGGGCTGAGATTCAAAGCCTGGGAAGATCCAAGGGTATTAACCCCTTCTTAAGCTATAAACATCGGCCCCCAGTCGCTGGCTTTCCCTCTCTGGTGCAGAAAATTGCTTGGGAGCCCACTCTATTTTTTCCCAGGAAAAATTATTTTATTCAATACATACAAGTCCCATAATTTGCACACACACTATACTAATTGTAGTGGTCACTGACATCTATATATCAAACTATTCTGTATGTGTTTACTGTATGTAAACCATGTCTCCTATCCTGTCGGCTCCTGCAGTGATTTTACAGAAGCCAACAAATTAATTAAGGGCTATTCTACTATGTACAGTATCTCTCTATGAAATATAAAGAAATATAACGTATATATATATATATATGTGTGTCACAGATATATACAGTGGGGCAAAAAAGTATTTAGTCAGTCAGCAATAGTGCAAGTTCCACCACTTAAAAAGATGAGAGGCGTCTGTAATTTACATCAGGGGTCCCCAACTCCAGTCCTCAAGGCCCACCAACAGGTCATGTTTTCAGGATTTCCTTTGCATTGCACAGGTGATGCAATTATTACCTGGGCAAGACTAAGGAAATCCTGAAAACATGACATGTTGGTGGGCCTTGAGGACTGGAGTTGGGGACCCCTGATTTACATCATAGGTAGACCTCAACTATGGGAGACAAACTGAGAAAAAAAAATCCAGAAAATCACATTGTCTGTTTTTTTAACAATTTATTTGCATATTATGGTGGAAAATAAGTATTTGGTCAGAAACAAAATTTCATCTCAATACTTTGTAATATATCCTTTGTTGGCAATGACAGAGGTCAAACGTTTTCTGTAAGTCTTCACAAGGTTGCCACACACTGTTGTTGGTATGTTGGCCCATTCCTCCATGCAGATCTCCTCTAGAGCAGTGATGTTTTTGGCTTTTCGCTTGGCAACACGGACTTTCAACTCCCTCCAAAGGTTTTCTATAGGGTTGAGATCTGGAGACTGGCTAGGCCACTCCAGGACCTTGAAATGCTTCTTACGAAGCCACTCCTTCGTTGCCCTGGCGGTGTGCTTTGGATCATTGTCATGTTGAAAGACCCAGCCACGTTTCATCTTCAATGCCCTTGCTGATGGAAGGAGGTTTGCACTCAAAATCTCACGATACATGGCCCCATTCATTCTTTCATGTACCCGGATCAGTCGTCCTGGCCCCTTTGCAGAGAAACAGCCCCAAAGCATGATGTTTCCACCACCATGCTTTACAGTAGGTATGGTGTTTGATGGATGCAACTCAGTATTCTTTTTCCTCCAAACACGACAAGTTGTGTTTCTACCAAACAGTTCCAGTTTGGTTTCATCAGACCATAGGACATTCTCCCAAAACTCCTCTGGATCATCCAAATGCTCTCTAGCAAACTTCAGACGGGCCCGGACATGTACTGGCTTAAGCAGTGGGACACGTCTGGCACTGCAGGATCTGAGTCCATGGTGGCGTAGTGTGTTACTTATGGTAGGCCTTGATACATTGGTCCCAGCTCTCTGCAGTTCATTCACTAGGTCCCCCCGCGTGGTTCTGGGATTTTTGCTCACCGTTCTTGTGATCATTCTGACCCCACGGGGTGGGATTTTGCGTGGAGCCCCAGATCGAGGGAGATTATCAGTGGTCTCTGATGTCTTCCATTTTCTAATTATTGCTCCCACTGTTGATTTCTTCACTCCAAGCTGGTTGGCTATTGCAGATTCAGTCTTCCCAGCCTGGTGCAGGGCTACAATTTTGTTTCTGGTGTCCTTTGACAGCTCTTTGGTCTTCACCATAGTGGAGTTTGGAGTCAGACTGTTTGAGGGTATGCACAGGTGTCTTTTTATACTGATAACAAGTTTAAACAGGTGCCATTACTACAGGTAATGAGTGGAGGAAAGAGGAGACTCTTAAAGAAGAAGTTACAGGTCTGTGAGAGCCAGAAATCTTGATTGTTTGTTTCTGACCAAATACTTTTTTTCCACCATAATATGCAAATTTGTTTAAAAAACAGACAATGTGATTTTCTGGATTTTTTTTTCTCAGTTTGTCTCCCATAGTTGAGTTCTACCTATGATGTAAATTACAGACGCCTCTCATCTTTTTAAGTGGTGGAACTTGCACTATTGCTGACTGACTAAATACTTTTTTGCCCCACTGTATATATACAGTTAAGTCCATATATATTTGGACAGAGACAATATTTTTCTAATTTTGGTTATAGACATTACCACAATGAATTTTAAACAAAACAATTTAGATGCAGTTGAAGTTCAGACTTTCAGCTTTCATTTGAGGGTATCCACATTAAAATTGGATGAAGGGTTTAGGAGTTTCAGCTCCTTAACATGTGCCACCCTGTTTTTAAAGGGATCAAAAGTAATTGGACAATTGACTCCAAGGCTATTTCATGGACAGGTGTGGGCAATCCCTTCGTTATGTCTTTCTCAATTAGGCAGATAAAAGGCCTGGAGTTGATTTGAGGTGTGGTGCTTGCATTTGGAAGATTTTGCTGTGAAGTAAACATGCGGTCAAAGGAGCTCTGCACGCAGGTGAAACAAGCCATCCTTAAGCTGCGAAAACAGAAAAAACCCATCCGAGAAATTGCTTCAATATTAGGAGTGGCAAAATCTACAATTTGGTACATCCTGAGAAAGAAATAAAGCACTGGTGAACTCATCAATGCAAAAAGACCTGGGCGCCCACGGAAGCGAACAACCAAGTGAACAACACACTCCAGGGTTCACTGCACGGTGCAAGCCACTCATAAGCATCAAGAATAAAAAGGCTAGACTGGACTTTGCTAAAAAAAATCTAAAAAAGCCAGCACAGTTCTGGAAGAACATTCTTTGGGCAGATGAAGCCAAGATCAACCTCTACCAGAATGATGGAAAGAGAAAAGTATGGCGAAGGCATGGTACAGCTCATGATCCAAAGCATACCACATCATCTGTAAAACACGGCGGAGGCAGTGTGATGGCTTGGGCATGCATGGCTGCCAGTGGCACTGGGTCACTAGTATTTATTGATGATGTGCCAGGACAGAAGCAGCCGAAGGAATTCTGAAGTATTCAGAGCCATACTGTGTGCTCAGATCCAGCCAAATGCAGCAAAACTGATTGGTCATCATTTCATACTACAGATGGACAATGACCTCAAACATAAAGCCAAAGCAACCCAGGAGTGTATTAAAGGAAAGAAGTGGAATATTCTTGAATGACCAAATCAGTCACCTGATCTCAACCAAATTGAGCATGCATTTCACTTGTTAAAGACTAAACTTCAGACAGAAAGGCCCACAAACAAACAGCAACTGAAAACCACCACAGTGAACGCCTGGCAGAGCATCAAAAAGTATGAAACACAGCATCTGGAGATGTCCATGAGTTCAAGATTTCAGGCAGTCTTTGCCAACATAGGGTTTTCAACCAAGTACAAGAAATGAACATTTTATTTAAAATTATTTAATTTGTCCAATTACTTTTGGTCCCTTTAAAAACAGGGTGGCACATGTTAAGGAGCTGAAACGCCTAAACCCTTCATACAATTTTAATGTGGATACCCTCAAATGAAAGCTGAAAGTCTGAAATTCAACTGCATCTGAATTGTTTTGTTTAAAATTCATTATGGTAATGTCTATAACCAAAATTAGAAACATTTTGTCTCTGTCCAAATATATATGGACATAACTGTATATACAGTTAGGGCCAGAAATATTTGGACAGTGACACAATTTTCGCGAGTTGGGCTCTGCATGCCACCACATTGGATTTGAAATGAAACCTCTACAACAGAATTCAAGTGCAGATTGTAACGTTTAATTTGAAGGGTTGAACAAAAATATCTGATAGAAAATGTAGGAATTGTACACATTTCTTTACAAACACTCCACATTTTAGGAGGTCAAAAGTAATTGGACAAATAAACATAACCCAAACAAAATATTTTTATTTTCAATATTTTGTTGCAAATCCTTTGGAGGCAATCACTGCCTTAAGTCGGGAACCCATGGACATCACCAAACGCTGGGTTTCCTCCTTCTTAATGCTTTGCCAGGCCTTTACAGCTGCAGCCTTCAGGTCTTGCTTGTTTGTGGGTCTTTCCGTCTTAAGTCTGGATTTGAGCAAGTGAAATGCATGCTCAATTGGGTTTAGATCTGGAGATTGACTTGGCCATTGCAGAATGTTCCACTTTTTGGCACTCATGAACTCCTGGGTAGCTTTGGCTGTATGCTTGGGGTCATTGTCCATCTGTACTATGAAGCGCCGTCCAATCAACTTTGCAGCATTTGGCTGAATCTGGGCTGAAAGTATATCCCGGTACACTTCAGAATTCATCCGGCTACTCTTGTCTGCTCTTATGTCATCAATAAACACAAGTGACCCAGTGCCATTGAAAGCCATGCATGCCCATGCCATCACGTTGCCTCCACCATGTTTTACAGAGGATGTGGTGTGCCTTGGATCATGTGCCGTTCTGTCATGATTCCAATGGCAGGGAATCACAAAAGGACAAGCACCAACGAGCTCTAGGGTGATGGAACCTGAGCTGACCGCGACCCTAAACCTGAACACACAAATAACAATAGCCGGGGAACGTGCCTACGTTGATCATAGACGTCTCGCACCAGCCGAAGATCTAACTTCCCCTATTAGAAGAAACACAGACCTCTCTTGCCTCCAGAGAAATACCCCACAGAAATAGCAGCCCCCCACATATAATGACGGTGAAATGAGAGGAAGGCACATACACAGTATGAAAACAGATTCAGCAAAATGAGGCCCGCTAAAACTAGATAGCAGAGGATACAAAAGTAAACTGCGCGGTCAGCAAAAAACCCTTCAAAAAACCATCCTGTAATTACTTGAACTCATGTTCCAACTCATGGAACATGAGGAGCAATTACAGCCCACTAAAGCAACCAGCAGCAAAGAGACAATTATATGCAAGCTGGACAAGACAAAAATAAAGCAAAACGTGGAACAAGAAAATCAAAACATAGCTTGTCCTGAAGATTACTGAAGCCAGAAGCTGAGGTAACAAAACACTCTGATAACCTTGATAGCCGGCGGGGAAATGACAAGAAAGCCCGGTTAAATAGGAAACTCCCAAATCCTAATAGAACAGGTGGACACCAGAGACAGCAGAACACAAATCACCCAGTACCATCAGTAACCACCAGAGGGAGCCCAAAAACAGAACTCACAACAGTACCCCCCCCTTGAGGAGGGGTCACCGAACCCTCACGAGAACCACCAGGGCGACCAGGATGAGCCCTATGAAAAGCGCAGACCAAATCATCAGCATGAACATCAGAGGCAACCACCCAAGAATTATCCTCCTGACCATAACCCTTCCACTTGACCAAATATTGGAGTTTCCGTCTGGAAACACTAGAATCCAAGATCTTCTCCACAACATACTCCAATTCTCCCTCCACCAGCACCGGAGCAGGAGGCTCAAGCGAAGGAACAACAGGTACCTCATACCTCCGCAACAACGACCGATGGAACACATTATGAATAGCAAACGATGCCGGGAGATCCAAACGAAACGACACAGGGTTAAGAATTTCCAAGATCCAATAAGGACCGATGAACCGAGGCTTGAACTTAGGAGAAGAGACCTTCATAGGAACAAAACGAGAAGACAACCACACCAAGTCCCCAACACGAAGTCGAGGACCCACGCGGCGACGGCGATTAGCAAACTGCTGAGCCTTCTCCTGGGACAACTTTAAATTGTCCACCACATGACTCCAAATCCGATGCAACCCATCCACCACCATGTCCACTCCAGGATAATCAGAAGGCTCCACCTGACCAGAGGAAAAACGAGGATGAAACCCCGAATTACAAAAGAAAGGAGAAACCAAGGTAGCAGAACTAGCCCGATTATTAAGGGCAAACTCGGCCAGCGGCAAAAAGGTAACCCAGTCATCCTGATCAGCAGAAACAAAACACCTCAAATAAGTTTCCAAGGTCTGATTAGTTCGCTCCGTCTGGCCATTCGTCTGAGGATGGAATGCAGACGAAAAGGACAAATCAATGCCCATCTTAGCACAGAACGTCCGCCAAAATCTAGACACAAACTGGGATCCCCTGTCAGAAACGATGTTCTCCGGAATCCCATGCAAACGAACCACGTTCTGGAAAAACAGAGAGACCAACTCAGAGGAGGAAGGCAACTTAGGCAAGGGTACAAGATGAACCATTTTAGAAAAGCGGTCACACACAACCCAGATGACAGACATTTTTTGAGAGACAGGGAGATCCGAAATAAAGTCCATGGAAATGTGCGTCCAAGGCCTCTTCGGGATAGGCAAAGGTGACAACAATCCACTGGCTCGAGAACAGCAAGGCTTAGCCCGAGCACAAACCTCACAAGACTGCACAAAAGAACGCACATCCCTCGACAAGGAAGGCCACCAAAAAGACCTGGCCACCAAGTCTCTAGTACCAAATATTCCAGGATGACCTGCCAACGCAGAAGAATGGACCTCGGAGATGACTCTACTGGTCCAACTATCTGAAACAAACAGTCTCTCAGGCGGACAACGATCAGGTTTACCCGCCTGAAACTCCTGCAAAGCACGTCGCAAGTCTGGGAAGACGGCCGACAAAATCACCCCATCCCTAAGGATACCAGTGGGCTCAGAATTTCCAGGGGAGTCAGGCACAAAACTCCTAGAAAGAGCATCCGCCTTCACATTCTTTGAACCTGGCAGGTATGAAACCACAAAATTGAAACGAGAGAAAAACAGTGACCAACGAGCCTGTCTAGGATTCAGACGCCTGGCAGACTCAAGGTAAATCAGATTTTTGTGATCAGTCAAGACCACCACACGATGTCTAGCACCCTCCAGCCAATGACGCCACTCCTCAAATGCCCACTTCATGGCCAAAAGTTCCCGATTACCCACATCATAATTCCGCTCAGCGGGCGAAAATGTTCTAGAAAAGAACGCACATGGCTTCATCACCGAGCAATCGGAGCTTCTCTGTGACAAAACCGCCCCCGCTCCAATCTCGGAAGCATCAACCTCAACTTGGAAAGGAAGCGAAACATCAGGCTGACGCAACACAGGAGCAGAAGAAAACCGGCGTTTAAGTTCCCGAAAGGCCTCCACAGCCGCAGGAGACCAATCAGCAACATCAGCACCCTTCTTAGTCAAATCCGTCAAAGGCTTAACAACACTAGAAAAATTAGTTATAAAACGACGATAAAAATTAGCAAAGCCTAAGAACTTCTGCAGACTCTTAAGAGATGCAGGCTGCGTCCAGTCACAAATAGCCCGAACCTTGACGGGATCCATCTCAATAGTAGAAGGGGAAAAAATATACCCCAAGAAAGAAATCTTCTGGACTCCAAAGAGACACTTTGAGCCCTTTACAAACAAGGAATTAGCCCGCAGGACCTGAAACACCTTCCTGACCTGCTGAACATGAGACTCCCAGTCATCAGAAAAAACCAAAATATCATCCAAATACACAATCATAAATTTATCCAGATATTCACGGAAAATATCGTGCATAAAGGACTGGAAGACTGAAGGAGCATTAGAAAGTCCGAAAGGCATTACCAAATACTCAAAATGGCCCTCAGGCGTATTAAATGCGGTTTTCCACTCATCACCTTGCTTTATTCGTATAAGATTATACGCACCCCGAAGATCAATCTTAGTGAACCATTTAGCCCCCTTAATGCGAGCAAACAAATCAGTCAACAAAGGCAAAGGATACTGATATTTTACGGTAATCTTATTCAAAAGACGATAATCTATACAAGGCCTCAAGGACCCATCTTTTTTGGCCACGAAAAAAAAACCTGCTCCCAAAGGGGACGAAGATGGACGGATATGTCCCTTTTCCAAGGACTCCTTAACATAATCCCGCATAGCAGTATGCTCTGGCACTGACAGATTGAACAAACGACCTTTAGGAAATTTACTACCAGGAATTATATCTATAGCACAATCGCAATCCCTGTGAGGAGGAAGCGAACTGAGCTTAGGCTCCTCAAAAACATCCCGATAATCAGACAAAAATACAGGAACCTCAGAAGGAGTAGATGAAGCGATAGAAATCGGAGGTGCATCATCATGAACCCCCTGACATCCCCAGCTTAACACAGACATTGTTTTCCAGTCAAGGACTGGATTATGAGTTTGTAACCATGGCAGACCAAGTACTAGAACATCATGTAAATTATACAATACCAGGAAGCGAATCACCTCCTGATGAACGGGAGTCATACGCATGGTCACTTGTGTCCAGTACTGAGGTTTATTCATAGCTAAAGGTGTAGAGTCAATTCCCTTCAAAGGAATAGGGACTTCCAGAGGCTCAAGACTAAACCCACATCGCTTGGCAAATGACCAATCCATAAGACTCAGGGCAGCGCCTGAATCTACATAGGCATCGATGGAAATGGATGATAATGAGCAAATCAGAGTCACAGACAGAATGAACTTAGACTGTAACGTACTAATGGCAACAGACTTATCAACCTTTTTTGTGCATTTAGAGCATGCTGATATAACATGAGCTGAATCACCACAATAAAAGCACAACCCATTTTTCCGCCTATAGTTTTGCCGTTCACTTCTAGACTGAACTCTATCACATTGCATTGTCTCAAGTGCCTGTTCAGAAGACACCGCCAAATGGTGCACAGGTTTGCGCTCCCGTAAACGCCGATCAATCTGAATAGCCATAGTCATAGACTCATTCAGACCCGTAGGCGCAGGGAACCCCACCATAACATCTTTAATGGCCTCAGAAAGGCCATCTCTGAACTTTGCAGCCAGGGCGCACTCATTCCACTGAGTAAGCACTGACCATTTCCGGAATTTTTGACAATATATTTCTGCTTCATCTTGCCCCTGAGAGAGAGCTAATAAAGCTTTTTCAGCCTGAATTTCCTGGTTAGGTTCCTCATAGAGCAAACCCAATGCCAGAAAAAACGCATCCACATTAAGCAACGCAGGATCCCCTGGTGCCAATGCAAATGCCCAATTTTGAGGGTCACCCCACAGGAAAGATATAATAATCTTAACCTGCTGAGCAGGGTCTCCAGAAGAGCGAGATTTCAAAGAAAGGAACAGCTTGCAATTGTTCCTAAAATTCAGAAAACTAGATCTATCTCCAGCAAAGAACTCTGGAATAGGAATTCTAGGTTCAGACATAGGAGCATGTACAACAAAATCTTGTATATTTTGAACCTTAGCAGCAAGATTATTCAAGCTGGAAGCTAAACTCTGGACGTCCATGATAAACAGCTAAGGTCAGAGCCATTCAAGGATTAAGAGGAGGAAAAAAAAAAAATCAGCCTGGCTGCAATTAAGGCTAGGCAGCAACCTCAGAGGAGAGAAAAAAAAAAAAAAAAACTTCCTCAGACTACTTTTCCTCCTACTTCAGCCCAAACATTTTGGCCGGCTATACTGTCATGATTCCAATGGCAGGGAATCACAAAAGGACAAGCACCAACGAGCTCTAGGGTGATGGAACCTGAGCTGACCGCGACCCTAAACCTGAACATACAAATAACAATAGCCGGGGAACGTGCCTACGTTGATCCTAGACGTCTCGCACCAGCCGAAGATCTAACTTCCCCTATTAGAAGAAACACAGACCTCTCTTGCCTCCAGAGAAATACCCCACAGAAATAGCAGCCCCCCACATATAATGACGGTGAAATGAGAGGAAGGCACATACACAGTATGAAAACAGATTCAGCAAAATGAGGCCCGCTAAAACTAGATAGCAGAGGAT